>NC_139349.1:73950603-74383103 GCF_055883805.1 Amblyomma maculatum | reverse complement strand
TTTTTTATACTTGACATTGGATCCTTTATTCAAAGACGGTGCATATTTTCGGTAAGCTAAGCGCACTGTAGGTGTTGCGAACGTGGCAGTATTCGTAGCTCCGAGAACTGCCTCGAAGTCGGCTTCAATTTCATAGCCCCGGGAATATATCAGCCGCCCCTATCTGGGTTCTAAATCGTCGCGTGTCAGCGGCTACCTCATGCGAAAACTTCAGAATGCATCGCCGTATAAAAAAAAGCGAAACTTTCGATCACCTTACCATGGGGTGCTTTCTGTCACCTCCCAGAGACAGGCTTTTCAGTAAATATTTGACGGTTTATTTCTTGGTGGAGGAAAGCTTCATAGCTATCTTGTCGCTTCTGAAATTGCTCGGCATCTCTATAGAATTCCTTCTAGACGCACGCCGTTTCCCAGGCGATATTCGATTCAGGCTTTTCAAGTAGTTCCTCCGCTTCATGACAGCGGATGCAACGCTGCACCATCGCAACTGTTGATAAGAGACATCCTTAAGACGTGATTTACAGGGAAGCTCCCGTATTTCCGCCAGTTCAATACTGGAGACCTGACTGTGCATGTGCGTTCATGCAGGTGGCACAGTTCCACGACGTAGTTACTGAGTACCGGCCCTAGCATACTTGGTATTGCTACGGACTTAGAGAAGGGCAAAGCAATGCCGGGGAACCGAAGTAAGAAGATAATAGAAGCTAAATCGTACTGTCGTTCCATAAGCACCCCTGTTGCTTGCAAATGGATAAACATATAAATGTGGCAGATTAAAAGGGGCTTAGAACTTCACGGTTGTGACGTTATGAACGTCGCTATATTAATAAGCTGCCTCAAGACTATTATTATTAGCATTCGATTGATATATTTTGCTTGATACCATTCACCCTTCACTTGGAACGTAAAGTTGCTTTTCTGTCTACGCATTTTTTTTTGTTTTTTTTTTTGCTTTTTCCTTTCCTGTTCAGCGGCTGAGCCGTCTAGTCCGGCAATTTTGTCACCGTGCCTTAAGTTAAGGAGTGTCTATATTGTTCGTGTAACTTTCAGCGTACTGCGGTAGGGCAATACGGCATTCAAATAAATTAGCAGTGGTTAAACACGGTTAAACAAGTTTAACGGGCGATAGCTCTTTTTACCTTGGTTGTGTTCAGCTACGACATCGCGCTCCGGTCACATCATCTCTGACGTTATAGAAAGTGAATCCCCTTTCAGATTCAAACGTCATTAGTCATGTGGCCATGCTCCGGCTTACCATCGCATAATGCACTTAGCGAGACCTGTCCCTAAACAGGCTAGGTCCTATACTTTGGTCTTGGCTCAGCTACACGGTCACCCGAAAGGAAACAAAGCGATGCCTGGTTTTGCACCAGGACAAGCAGAACAATCAGTTTTAAAATATTCTACACCGTGTCTTGAAATGTTTTACACTGAGTGCGTTCAGGACTCCTAAGCCGGTAGTAATAAGGATAACAAAATTACAAGAGCTCTAAAATGTCGCCGGTAGTCGTAAATTGCCTTTGTAGTAATGGTCTTTTGGGACCTTCTTGAAGTGTCGCTTCAGTTCTAGAGCGTTAGCTCTTAGCTCGTTCCTCAATCTGGTGCAAGCGGCGTTGTGGGGTCGCGGCGTCATCCGCAGCGCACGCTGTAAAGAAGGCCACGAAGACGACTAGCCAGTCCGCTTCTTCGTCACCGCTTATCGCCAGCGCACCAGTCAATTGGTTGAGTTGTCCGCATCCGAAGGAGGTTCCTACCCGATCTGCGTACCTGCTCCTTGCGTTTTTAGTGCGTAGCACTACTAGCCGCAATCACGGATTTCGCCGATGTCTGTCCGAAGCCACTCGCTCTCTTTCCGTGAACTTGAAGTGGAGAAAGAGAAGTTGGCGGCGCGCGAATCGCACGGCTCAGCATTGAGGAGGCGGAGCTGCCACACAGCTGCAGCAGAAGCCTATCCTCTATCCTTGTCCGCCTCTCCGTGAACTTGAAGATGAGAAATAGAAGATGGCGACGTCCTCATCACGCGACGTAACAATAAGAGGGACGAGCGGCCGCACAGATGCAACCAGAGAGAGAGAGTGGGGCGTGTTACAGTTGCGGAAGTCGCGGCCGTCACCGGGCAGCGTTGTACAAGCGTGTGCTACTCAGTACTGAAGCAGTCGTGTGTCGCTCGCGCGTCCTCAACTTCGGCATCCCTTCCCTCGCATCAGTCACTCCTCAGCATCCACGGACAGCAGACGTGTACGCGCGGTGGTCCGTGGACTTCGGCTCCGAGCTGCTCACGGCGTCGTGAAGCAGCTTGTGCTTACCACCGCACATTAACAGGCGCTCGCCTTCAAGCGTATTTCAAGAGCGAGTTGGCGGGCTTGTTGTTCTGCATTGTGAAGGAACAGCGCAATTAACGGGACAAAAGAGAACGATCATGGACACACACAGCGCCTGTGTGTCTCCTTCCTTGTTTTCTTGTGTCCCGTCAATTGCACTGTTCCTTCACAATTCACAAGCTCATTTCCCTGCTCTTGGAGCCTTTCTTCGTCCTGGAGACCTTCTTTCACTGCTAGGAATGAGTTGATGCCGAAACTCTGGAGCACCTGTTTTGATCATGGCCTACATTTTCCTGAAATCTCTCTTTCTCTCCCCCTATGATCCCACCCAGACCTTTCGGGCGCCGAGAAGTGCATCCCAAAGAGGTGTGTAATACATTGAGCCTATTTTCGTTCATTTATAATAAGAAGAACTGAAGATGGTTTAAGGAAAGCTGAGCAAGTGGCTGCGCCGCTCGTTTGTTTCGCAATGCAAGGAATGAAGCTGGGCCGTCCGGCACTGCGACGAATGTTCACCGTGCTCGACGTGCTGTAGTACAACGGTTACGAAGACAGCGGGAACTTGAGTCTACTGTTTCGGATATTGCAGCTAAACGGCGCAAGAATCTAGAAGCAGAATAAGTAAAGCAGAAATCTGGGCGAGTTGGTGAATGCTCATGATGTAAAATATAGCGCGAAGAGCACACGGAAAGAAAGGGCGACACAGACAAGCGCTAACTTTCAACTAAGCTTTATTGCTGATTACACGCAATATATGCATGGCACACAGAAAACACAAATCAAAACAGGTTCCCTCGGGAACTAGACACGGGTAAAAAACCAACGCAGCAATAGGTGTCACTCATCAAGGAAAAAATCCGGCAAGAAACCATTTGTCATTAATGCTGCACGGCGGAAGATAAAAAATCATGCTGACAATCTCATCAGACCAGGAATCAGTCCCGATTTGTGTATCAGCCAGCCGTCCGTAAACTTGCGTGTTGCTGCGTTGATTTCGTACCCGTGGCTAGTTCCCGAGGGAACCTGCTTTGATTTGTATTTTTCCGTGTGCCATGTATATATTGCGTGTAATCAGCAATAAAATTTAGTTGCGATAGCGCTTGTCTGCGTCGCCCTTTCTGTTCGTGTGTTCTTCACGCAATTTTTTACATCATGAATCTAGAAGCACAAGCAGGGATAAGCAGTATCGCATCTGATTAAGTATGCGAATCGGCTGTATTTTTCAATTACCGCTTCTACTGAAATGACGAATTCATTGTCCTAGTTCTTAGGTTCTTCCTCAATTCCAACGCCGTCCGCAGCACCGACTACGCATTGCGCCAAAATGCAGAAAATGTCGGCGGTGGCCGGGTCTGCGAATTGGCACAGCGCCAAGAGGCTGCTCCTGTAGGCGGCGAAACAAGTGGTTCGTTCCCACCGTCCCAAAGCTAAAAACTGGTTTCTATCATAAAGCCTTTAGCAGTCAACATTCAAGCATGCTCTCCACTGTGACATCTTTTTTCGTGATCTGCTTCACTGACTCGCTTGTCGCACTTCCAGACGCAGGTATTGTAAACAGGACGATTCCCCGGAGGCGATCACGATACGACCACGCGGAGGGGCCACACAGTGACACGCGATGTTAGCGACTGTTCCCACCGTAAATCTAAGCCATGTGAGAGGACTGGAGAGAGAGCGCAAGACTTATGCCTCAAGTGTAGGCGACCGTCAAGGCCTCACGTGTGTTCCAAACCTTATTTGTCCTCCTATTCCCGAGTGACGATAAACAGCCGATTTACGGCGCTCTTGGAGACTTTGGTTGGGCAACCGTGCTTCCTAGAACTTTCTTTCCTCGAATTATGGCGCTACGTTCGTCGTAGGCCGAACGCCGATTGAGATTTACGACACACCCTTGCACACAGCCGTGTATAGGTTTTGTTAGTGTTTTATATGGTGACTTTACTACGTTCTTACTGTTTGATAGGCTACACCTGGTCGTAGCGACTTCGTCTCCTTCTGAATCAAGGAAGACGGTTGAAACTTCTCATCCCTCTGGGCCCGGGCGGCGAAAAGAAAGCCCAGCTCCCAGCTACGCTGCTTCGAGACCACCACACGGTCACGACAGGCTTATGGCGAGCTGCGGGTGGCTGTTCTGGTAGAATTGGGCGCCACGTATTTTCAGCTGACGCGACGCGCTCACATTATGACGTAGCGCACTCTTACCACTATTATGATCGGGGTTCCAGCAGAGGTTCGCGCGGCTCCTCTAGCGGTCGACGACAGGACCCAAGCGGAAGCGGCAAGCGCTGGACGCATAACTTCTCCGGCTAACGCCCCTTGAAAAACCCGGCGCTGGGCCGCAGGGCAGTAGCGCATTGAAAGGAAGCCTCAGTGTCGGACAGGCTGAACATGACCTAGACAAAGTAAAGCCCCTCAATAATTTGAAAGTAGCGACACTCTCCTCCACTCCGGCGTTTTCCTCATCGAATATCCTCGCCCGCCGGCTGCGCGCGCTGCACACGGCACGCTTTTATGGGCAGCGCTCGCTCGCCGTCCGGGCAGTTGGCTGGCACATGCGCGCGCTCTTAAGTTCGCGCTTTTTCCACACTCTGTTATTGAATAAAATCATGAGTAAGACATGCGACACGCTTGACTACCACGAGCCACATAAGTCAGCGTCTCGTACGCGCAATGAAAGTGCCAATTGAGAGCGCTTGAGGCACGAACAAAACCACTTGCTGCATACATCTCACATTCCTTTTGACTTTTCCATACCGTCTGTCTCAACACGGCATAGTATATGAAGCTTAATATTTACAATATATTTGAACATCCCAGAATATTTTCAGCATACCAATTGTTAGTTAAATTTAGATTCACCTCGAACTAATTTTCGCGGAAGTACAGTTTATGAAGATGCTCACGACTGAAGTTTTAGTAGTGGTATGTTTGCTGGGAACAAGCTTTGATGGCCGTCCTAAAATTTTTCATTAAGGTTGAGTCTGAGTTTGGCACCGCGCACTGCACATATACAACGGCTTAATCGTTCTTGTAGATAAGAATTTTCGCGGCGGTTTTAAAACGAATATGAACTTTTTTCTATTAAGCATGAAACGCCTTTAGGTCCCGCTCGGCGACCTTGAGGTGATGTCGAGCCGAAATCGAGAGCCAAAGAACTGTGCACCGATTTCCCGTTATCCAAGGAAAGTATCGCACCCTAAAATTTGGCCCTCTCGACCACCGAAATTTGGATTCGACTTCACTGAATTCGCCATACCCAAATTATAGGTTAGACATTAATTTTGGCCACATTCGGATGAGGTCAAATTCAGAGGGTTCCTGGGGCTGCATTTTGCGGGAGGTCCCGAAATTTGGACGTAACTACTGAATTCGCCATATTCAAGGTAGGTTAGGCGCCAATTTTCGTCAGATTCGGACAAGGTCAAATTTTAAGGGTTTAAAGAGAAATTTTTGATGTGCGGATATATAGTTTTGCGGACACGTTCTGTGGACGAGTTCTCTACACGCTTTCCTGCAACATAAGCCTATTAATGCCTAATAATCTCCTTCATTGCACGCGCTATCGTTGAAAAGCGAGACCTAGGTTCAGAAATTAAAGCAGGTATTGTATGCGAATGTATGCGCATTGTATGCATCAGCCGTCGCTATTATAGCACGTTGAGCGGAACCATGAAGTGAAAACAATAACACGCATAACGACGCAAAATGATCAGTGAATTAAGTGAGATTGCCAGATTAGTGATGCGCTTGCATGCAGTTTCAGTATACACATTCGCTTGCACCTCGCAGAGATGGGCAGTCTTCGTCGGCGTAAAGTTCTTGCGGCCGATGTTGTGCACCCACTTTTTTCTTCTAACGGTGTCTTTCTTGCCGCTCGGAATCGCGAAAAAACAAAGCCTTTTTCACGCCGGCTTGTGCGCTGAAATGCGCAGCAACTGGGCATAGTGCTGCACTAAAGGAGCGCGTATAACGCGAAGTGCAAGCGCGCAATGTCAGGGAGCTCGGTCGTAGCAGCGGCGGCTGCCCAAAAAATGTCGCCGACGAAAAATGAAAACACAAAAAGAGCGAACTTAACGCGCGCTTTTCCCGAAGACCGCCCGCGGAGCCAATCACCGTCCGATGGGAGAGGTGAGAGAGGAGGATCGGCGAGGGTGCGCGGCGCGGCGGCATAGTTCACAGAAAGTCGCTACTTTCAAATTATCAAGGGATTTTAAGACAAAGTGGGGCCTCAGCCCAGGTGGTGGCGGCGCTGCCTCTTCTCCCCTTCGCGCCGCGGCAGATTGGAAGCCGGAGATCAGCGCTCGCTCGCTATCGGACCTTTTGGGCCGCTGCCAACTGTTGCTTCCGAATCGGACAGTTGAAGTGGCAACGGTTTCCTGGCCTACATGAACAGGAGCGCTGCCACTTGTAGATGAAGTGTGTGGCGGAAGCGCCCGCCGAGTGCAGTGAGGTTCACCCAGAGGGGACGCGGCGGAATCGCCCTGGCCTTCGCTGTGCGAAGGCAGTCGCGAGCAGCCAGAAGCTATCGACCCCTGTGCTAATGACGTTCTGTTTTGTACGACGATTGCAAATAGTGTATGAAGTCGCCTTTTGCTCACATCAACTCGTGGACTCGGAGCCTTGACACCCAGACCCAAATCGCGACACTATCCCTAGCGACTACGCCACGCCCCCCCGTAATATCGCCTGCCTCGTTCCATAGTCTACGCATGCCTAAGCAGCCTCATGCTATCTCTCCGATCCAGAACCATTGTAATGGCTGCCAAGCCCCACCATTTCTAGCTCCATCCGGTTACCTCGGACTCAGCAGCACTGACATTAAAACTTGCCCAACCTCCAAAGGCATCTACTACCTTTCCTTAATGAATTCTGACGTCATTGTTTCTCGACCCTAATCGCCACCGCTGCATTTCGCGGACATCTTTGTGTCAAGCTGACTCGCTCCTCCAAAGCTTGGTAATGGCAGTCCCGGCGATACCTTATAGGCGACCCGAGCCATGGCTTCACTTCTCAGTTACCTGTTCAGGGATATGATTCTTGGATATTTGAGTGCCCTCATGGATGCAACCGGCCAAATGGCGCGAGGTCGCCTCCCAAATACTTTGTCCCGCTTGTTCTGGCCCTTTCTCGCCTCTATAATGCCATGCCTAGACATGTTTTCGCCGTCGCCAGCCTCATTTCCAGCCCTAATTTCCTATCATTCGTGCCGCCTTAGCAAACTCATAGTAGCGATCCAAAACTATGGACAGTCGAGTCGCTAAAGAACTGTCGATGATAAACATCGACCGACAGCATTGCATATATAGCGAGCCGTCAATAGCCCTATCGGTAGCACTTTCAGCGGTACCATCGAGTCTATAAACTAAACCGCGAGTACACAGTGCCGCCTAAAGTTGACTTCTCAAACGTGTGATATATCGACGTGATGGTGCGAGTAACTACGACAGTGCCCTGCCGTTTTTAAGCCTATGCGTCACGGAGCTCTACAGACGTTCCTTACTTAAAGTTACTTAAATTTGAAGAGGGGACGCGACTATCCGAGTTGTGCTGAAAGCAGCGACCGGGGACATAAAGTTTAGCGCGCCGGCTTCAGAGCCGAACTCATGTTGAATTACTTCTCCGCGTATGTTTGCGACATCCGTACTCATCAGTGTTTATATGCTGGTTTCGAAACGTAGCCGGGTTTTCCAGGCAAGCTTGTACAGAGCGTTCGGCGTCTGGAAGGAGATGATATAGATTACGCTAGCTCCAATTATTTCCAACACATTGGGACTCGTAAGCGGAGTGAGAGGTCCGCGTACTGCGCGATGTCAATGCGCGCTAAAGAAACATAGGTGGCCGAATGTAACCTCGACTGCGGCATATCCCTCACGGATGCAGTCGCTTTGGTATATTAAGCTTGATGATATTATACAGTCAGTCAGGTATCATAAATGGTTTAGCAATATTGCCTGATAACAGCTGCTGATTTATTGATAGTAATACTGCCAGTAATCTAAGCCTCGATAGTTAATACTGTCAATTCTACTATCGATATCTGTCGATGGGTATTTTACACTATTGACAGTTTCAGAAAGTCATCGTTACAATCGATAGTAAATTTACCGATAGTTTTGCCTTTCTAGCTTACAGTGCCAATGCCGTCGCTGCTTTCAGAGTCCCTCCAATGCGCAATACAGCGACTCCGTCTATGCGTACCGAAACCCCTGTGAGGGTGTCTCATGGCAACTGCAAGCCGTTTCGAAGCTGCTTGCCCGATGCTAGCTCTAGGGTTATCTCTAGAGCTAGACCGTTTTCGAAGTCCTTGGCTGCTCTCCGAGAGCATACTGTCAAAAATGTGCTTTGTTACACATTTTTTCCTTTGTGTAAAATAGTGCGGAGTTCATGCAGAATACAAAGAGCAGTTCTCTTTTTGCTGCCGCCCATGGGCGAACGCTCGCTCTGTAATGCGAATATAAAGATAACACGATTTTCGCCTATGTGCTTGTTTTATAGCCGGAAGTACGCTTGTGTAGAAGACGTGAGTGAGAATTTCTGATCGCACAATACTTGCGCGGTATTTTTCCAGGCGCCTTTTGCTCTCCTTATGGCCTAGTACACGTGATAAGTAAAACACGTTGACTCTATAAAATTCTTCTCGGATCCTAAGAGTGGTTGAGGACTATTCCCCTGCTCTTTTGTTCTCGCCACAGGAAGCAAAAAAAAAAAAAAAATGTTTGCACTAGCCAAAGAAAAAAAAAAACGTGACATTTGCCCTGAAACTATTGTGTCTTGGTTTTTGAATTTGCTCGTTTTTGTTTTCCTTATTCTTGAACCGTCGACAAGTTCAGTTCTTGGAGCGTGCCCAGAGTTAAAAAGCTGGTCCGAGAAATAAAGGCTGCTTGTAAGCGAAGGAAGCTGGGACCGGAGGGCTACCATAGCCATCGCTTTAAGTGAAAATAATAAGTGGAAAAAGTTTCTTGTAGCAGCAAAAGAAATTTTAAACTCAAGCCTGATGGCCTGCAGGATACTTGGTTAAGTCATAAATAACGGGTTTAGAATTAACGGATATCTTACCGGAAATGAAAACAAACTTTCAAGCTGCACACCACTTCGAGAGAGAAGACACGTGCACATAGCACATTTCTAAAGATTCAAGAAAAACAAATAAGAGAGAGAAAAAAAAAAAAAAAAAACAAGTGTTTGAAACTAGAAGACGCGAAGATATTATCGGGGCTCAGGGCGCGCGCCTAGCGGTGAAATAGGAAAAACAAAGGCTCAAGCAGGAAGGAAGTGGCTCATAACAATATCGATACTGGCCTCGGTGGACACAAACCAGTAACCATGAGGTTGACTGCACTGTTGGTAAAGAAAACATGGCGATGCTTATGCTCATGGTACGCGGTTATTTTAGCATTTTGCCGTGGTGATGTCACACGCCAAATCCGCTCTAAACGCCCCCTGCAACACTTATGACCGTTCTATAGGGCTGGCTCTGGCATTTTCTTAGCCACAATCGAACCATGCTTGCCGTAATGATTGGCTTCCGCATCCTTGGTATGCATGGAGATGAATTCATACCGCTTCACAGCGAGGGCCCCAGGAAAGAGCTATATGCAGGCCTCCTTAATCCGCTTGAGGACTTTTCGATGCAAAATGGACATAATCCAGGCGCCTTTACGTCTTTGTTTAAATCCTCGTTACTATACTCTCGATGTTTACAGCTTTCCGAAGCTCTCCACTATACGGCGTCTCACATAGACTGAGTCGCTTTGATTCATTAAAGCCTTAAACCATAAACCTTCAACCGTTTCTAGCTTTTCTCCCCATTAAAATCTTCGTCCAGTTTTCAACCGACGCCGAAAGGGGGGGGGGGGGTGTCAGCCACTGCTTTTAAGCCGGTGGCAGGAACTGACGGAAAATGCTACGTTCGCTACAAGGCATATAAAGAATGTATAGATGGGCCACGCCGACATTTACCTATACACCATGTTGAAACGCATGTAATGACTATCCCATTAGTGTCTAAGTTTATCGCTGAAAGGCTCCGCTTATGCACAATTGAAGAAACGCTTATGCACAATTGAAGAAAAGTAATGATAGTGGTTCACTGGGGCCAAAAATAGACCTAATAAAACACGATTGTGTTTCTGAATTGGCCGGGGCTGTCCGCTTTACAAATATATATAAAATATTTGTTTATTTACATATTTAGAATTCTACGGGACCTTTATAGACAATGCTATAGAGAATAGGGAAGTTAAAAACGTTTAGAATGCACTTGACGCCTGGAATAAGGTTTGCAGAATGAAATTCGCATCGAAAATCAAACTTAAAAATTGGATTCTTCACCCTGAAAATTGTAGCGGCCGCTACATACTATTAACAAAATTCTGCATATGTACATGCCCGTCTGCAATATAGTAAAGGGTTAAAATGAAGCTGGCGAAGTAATCTTTCTTCTAACGCACACACTGGTGCCGAATAAACAAAGTGACACCACATTACTGCGACTTCCTTTAATTTACCAGAAAACCTAAGTAAGCAATGTCGTGGACTGCGCTACTTTTTGTGGCATTTGTTCGTAGTTTTGAGAATTCGGCACGGCAAATGCATCACAACTCGAAGATTCTTCTCACGCTTCGCACCACAGATAAGAAGTAGTTAGTAAGACCAGTTAGGATTTCAGCTTCAGTGGCATTCTGTCCTTGCCGGCTTTTCTACGTTACCTCTATCCTTTGTCTCACTAGTAGCTGTACTGGTCTAACACCATATACCTCGAAGTGAAAGGGCGACAGTATCTAAAGGCTCGCTTGTGTAGGGCCTAACTTCATCGACACTGCTGGAAGGTGTACTTTGCGAGCAGTGTACAGGCAACAGCAGCAGCGCTTATTTCTTCGGAACAAAGCTGGTTGCCCGCTGCTGGTCACGACACTGGCTGCGTGAGACTGACCCGGCATTGCAGTTTCTTACTGCGCAGGAGATGATCAAAAGAGTAGGTTTGGCAGATAGTGCTGAAGGCGAAAATAAAAACTGCGCTAGTAGTGAGCTTCTTTCTCATCTGTACGAAACAACCCTCAGCAAAAGAGAAACAAAAATGGTCTCGTAACGAAGCAGCCGTAGTTATACTAATATTGCTGTGCTGCGAGTACGCTTTAACTTTGTCCTCGATAAGTTGTAGTTAAATATAGAGAATTATTTTGGAAAGTTCCACTCGGGTTTCTTTTATAACTGAAACTTAAGTGGGAGCAGATTAAGAGTACCGGTTAAGAGACGAATTTTTCTCATTATATTCGAACTGTCGTCACACTGACATTGCTATGGAAAAACGTCTCTCGATAGCAATAAGCTGTAAGTAACTCATTACAGAAATCCTCCGTGCCGCCGCAGGGCATTCTTCGTTCTCCCATATGTCGCGAGTGCTCGTTTAGTCGTTTGCTGTGACCAATCTCCTATAGTGTATTCAACGCCCGTCACGCACGCACGCACGCACGCACGCACGCACGCACGCGCACACACACACACACACACACACACACACACACACACACACACACACACACACACACACACACACACACACACACACACACACACACACACACACACACACACACACACACACACACACACACACACACACACACACACACACACACACACACACACACACACACACACACACAACAAAACTGTAATAAGTTTAGCACTCGATAGACACTTAATGCCTGCGAAGCTTGGCTCAAGTAAAGAATTTACTGTTCTTAAGGCTGAATGCTTGGCGCTCAACAGCAAGAAGATGTTACGGTTCAAACTCGAATTTCAGAAATAATAGATACCTCATACGAAACAAAACAAGGAGTTCAGGCTAAAGGCGAAATCCTGCGGAGAGAAAATAGACATTAAGGAGAAACGGAAGTTGTATCGTGGCTGTAGCCAATGCTGATGTGAAACTGTTTCGCTTAGCACTGTAAATTCCTGCGTTCTCAAAGACATTTCACAGGAAAATGATAAAAATATTGAAGTATATCATGTATAAACTAAATACGTTTTGGAAACAAATTTGAACGCGGCGAGCGCCCCATTTTACTTAATGATGTGATGAGCGTTCGTACAGAAGCCGCCGATGCGACAGACCGACGCAATTTCCCCACTGCTATGAATGCATTCTTTTTATCAATTCTATTGAATCATTCCTTACATCTGCATCAGTTATGCTGTACGTGCTTGGTAGTCGTTGGCATTTCTTGTGTCCCAGGAATGTAAAATGCAAATAACAGTGCGGCGCCCTAGACACGATATTACCAGTACCATTCAGAGTTTCCTTAGAAGTAGTAGGGGGCTTGTAATGGCAGCTGTTAGGTATAATGGTTGATGAAGAATGCTTGAGTAATCTGCTATTGACGGGCAACATTGCCTGCTACGAAGCTAAGGGAAAGAATCGTAAAGAAGGATTAATTATCTACATAGGAAAAGCAGAAAGATAGGTCTAAAATGAATGTGCAGAAGATTAGGGTAATGTTCAACAGTCTAATAAAAGAACGGCAGTTTACAATTGACAGCTAACCACTGGAACTGATAGGCGAATAGTCTACTTAGGAGAAGTAGTAATTGCAGATCTGCCCCTCGAAAGGGAAGTAACCGGGAGAATAAGACAGGGATGGAGTGCATTTGGCAAGTTCTCGTGGATCATTAGCAACTTACCGGCATCGCTAAAGAGAAACGTACATTACAGTTGCATTTTATCGGTACTCAGCTACAGGGCTGAAATATGGAGGCTAACGAAAAAGGGTTCTACTTATGTTAAGGGCCACGCAGAGAGCTACGGAACGGAAAAGGGTTAGTTTAAAGTTGAGAGAGGAAGCGTGCACAGTGGGTCAGAGAAATAACTCGAGTTAGTACCATTCTAGTTGAAATCAGGAAGAAGAAATGGGCACGGGAAGAACATATACGAAGAGAGCATAACCAATGGTGAGCAATAATATTAGACTGGTTTCTAAAGCTACGGAAGCATATCAGGGGTGGAAGAAGTTAGGCGGGCGGATGGAGATAAGAAGTTTGCAGGGGTCAAGTGGATGCCATTCATTGAAGGAATATGGGAGAGGTCTTCTTCGCCCTACAGTAGGTACAGTCCGACAGCGCGTCGGATGATGGTGATGATGATGATAGTCCTAAATTCTTTCATGTAACTCAGCTTTGGCTCGCGGACGACGGGCTTGTTAAGTTTGAATGCATCGCAGCATTTAGTGGGACAGCATCACAAAGCTGCGGGACGTCATCTAAACGTGAAGATTGGCTGCAGTACTTGGTACGAGAGTCATAATGGCTTTCTGACACCATGGAGTATACTTTGACTTGCAACAGGGTACATCATCGCAATTTTCCAGGAACCAAGTGATCAGTCTCTAAAGTCCCGAATTCGGACGCCCAAGTGATATCGTAATGATGGGCGCCGAAGACAACTTGTACTGAAGATACCATACCATACGATACGATACGGTACATACCGTGTCCTACCATATCATGCCATTTCATCCTATGCCATGCTGTACCATACCGAATCGCGGCCTCCGCGGCCACTTTTCAATAGAGGCGAAAAGCTATGCCCCCTTGTGATGTCAGTGCACGTTAAAGAACCCCAGGTGGTTGAAGTTTCGGAGCACTCCTTTACGGTGCCTCATAGCCTGAGTTACTTTGGAACATAATATAACTAACATAACATAGCACAGGTAGAACGAAAGGAAGAAGATGGTTTGCACGGTATAAAAAAGAAGAACCGAACAAGGGTAAATAGGGTACGCCTCAAGTCGCAGATGAGCCAACGTTTCGACAAGTGGACTTGTCTTCGTCTGGGCAGACGAAGACAAGCCCACTTGTCGAAACGTTGGCTCATCTGCGACCTGAGGCGTACCCTATTTACCCTTGTTCGGTTCTTCTTTTTTATAACATAGCACAGCATAACATAACATAACATAACATAACATAACATAACATAACATAACATAACATAACATAACATAACATAACATAACATAACATAACATAACATAACATAACATAACATAACATAACATAACACAACATAACATAACATAACATAACCAACTATCACATGACACCATATCGTATATCGTATCGTACAATGAAATGCAATTACTCAACGCCAGTGTGGCTCATGAAGATGTTTTATGGAACGCAGACATGCCAAGAAATAGTTTTGAAAGGAAGAAATGCAATAGCTATGATTATATCCACCACTTTCTCTTCTCAGCAGCTTTCCCATTTAATGCAACCAATGAGGGCATTAGCAAAGAAAAGAACACTTCATATGATTATACCAGGCCGTATGAAGTTACAGTTTACTTACACTGTCATGTAGATTGTTTTTCTCAGATGTTCATGCATTGCTTAATTTTTAAATACATCTCCAATGGAGAAAAGCGCGCCATGCAATTCCTGAAATAACAGGTTTAGATATTATAACTCTAGGGGGTAAAATGAAGCTTTACCAAGAACGTCCCCTGTCCCTTATGCATGAGGAGTAGGAAAAAAGAGAACAAATATACGGTGCATTGTGCATTGCTAAACTGCCCCTTAGGCTGCTCAGTCACCTATGAACAAAAAGATAGTGAACGACAAAAGGCACTCTTTAACGATGGGTAGAGCTTGAATTGCAGTGACGGCATTCCACAGTAAAGCTTGCTCTTTCTGCGAGAAAAGGTCCGACATACCACCTCGATCTCTTAGAGCGGTATTCCCTATCGAACAGAAAGACGACCGTGTATAGTCGAAATTCGATGGGCACAGGACAAGAGGAATGCGATCGTGTCTGCGAGAGATTGCGGCTGAAACGGTGGCCATCGTTCTATTTAAACGCCTAGTGGGGACCACCATTTGGTTTGACATGGGTCGATCTTTCTTGTCAGGCCAGTCGTTATTGTGTTTCTCTGGGATCTGCGCGGACAGTGGAAACTATATATACTGTCTTGTTGACACTTCTCCACTACTCCTTTCCCGCTTTTTTTTTTGTAACACAGAGACGCACAAGCCCTATGCCCTTGTTTTGTAGATATAAATATGATCGGTGATAGTGAGAGAATGCTGTGTTAAGTCATGAGACCAAGCAGATTGTTATATCTTTATTTGGCATCTTAATGAATTCAAAGCGCTTATGACGGGTTTTAAATTACGCCGCAAGATAACATCGGAAACCTTGGAGGCAAGGTATATTTCTTATTGAGTAGCTTGCAGAAAGTGCCGAACGAAATCCTAAAATGCGGTAAATATGAATCTCGTTACAGCGAAACTGACGGGGCGTGAGAAAAATTTCGCTGAAGCGAAAGTATCGTTGTGACAAAATGAGCCCAAGAATACTATCAGACTGAACTACACAATTGAATAATGTGATTTATCTACAATGGTGGCAGTCACCTTTCTGTTTTTCTTTTTTTCTTTTTTTTTGCCTTGAGCGCAGTTGGAAGATTTTCACACTGTATGAGCAGTTACTTCAAAATTTCATCGTCTGGGGTGGCAGTAAACATGCCTATCGCATGAAAGCTGTCCGTCACATTTAGTGAAGATAGTAGTGCTACAAAATACGGAGTGATTGCGGCTCTGGTTAGGAAGGAAACGGTAGCAGTTACACCTGCGTCCTGTCTTAGACCAGCCAGACCAACTGGCACCGCTAGCAAGTAATCAGCCCCTTTATGTGTCTCTGAATGGATGGTTCAGTAGGGGCACGATCGATAAAAGCGAAGGTGTGCGGACCTACGGAAGTGTACATATTGGTGGCGATATGCTTATTTTATTTCCAAATACATTTTTATATCCAGCCTTACTTAGCAAAATATTCGTTGAAGGGGAAATGTGCCCAGAACATCGTTCGTTGTGGAGCGAAATGTCTTCCATGTTTTGCTATGGCGAGCTGATGAGAAGTAGATATTTTCGTTGAAGCGGCTTTCATTGCACCGAGGTTCTATTGTACAAAACAGTACTGTTGAGATATTTTGTGCAGTGGAGGTTAAGAGGAAGTACATGACGCTCGTAAAAGCTATTACTGTCCACTCAACGTCGTAATTATATTTAATTAAGCTGAATTGCTTCCTGGGCTTACTTCATGGTTGGATTTGCGCACTACTCTGCTTTCGTTCCACCAAGAGAGAAATTTTTGATGGAACTGCCAAAGCAGTCCCTATTGTTTATCAGAATAAACATTCCAAATATAATTCCAAATTCCAAAAAGTTAAATATTTAATTGTATGTTTGCCCGATTGTGCTCCGCGAAACATCCGCAAATAAAATAAACAAAAACACATTAGGTCAAGCTCATTTTTGAACCTGCTGCCGTTGACTATGTAACCAGTACCGTGTGAGGCGCCTGTAAAAGATCGGCTATCATTACATATTTCTGCTACACATGGTAGGTATTACTATTGTATAGCGTAGCAAGGCTATGTCTGGAAGTTGGGAGCACGTGAGGAAAAAGAAGCGATGCGAGCCTGATGAACCGAATTCGCTTGGACCCGGGTTGGGCACTCGGATGTTAGACTAAAAAAAATAGATTGATTAGCTTAACAAAGCGCAAAATATCCCAATGAGAACACTTCGTGCGAGCTTTTGTGTTACTTGTGTAAAGTTATCGCTGGCGTTCTTCCTTTGTCTCATCCTGGAACTCTTTGGACGATATTGTACGCACCTTGTGCCAGCTGCTCATCAACCACTGATGTGTTCTGCGTCATAGAATTGCAACGAGGGAAAAGCCCCTTGCGCATGCGGTCGACCACTCTGACAGCCCGTACTTCCGGCGGGAAGTTCGTCAGCTTGCGCAGGTGTCGCAACATCTCGCCGACATTCGACGCGTCAGCATTGACAGCATTCTGATTCTCTCAGCCGGGAGTATACCCTAGTTGTTAATAATCACCCGGTTCTCCTTCATGATCTTGCTGCTTCACAGGCTGCCAACCTTGAGTTGATGAAAGTGCGTCCGGCTGCCCCATTCTTTACACCTGGTGGAAGTCCTATTCCAAGGTGTCAGCGACAGCTCCACGCCCGGTCTCCGCCAATATGCGCTCGATCATTTTGGCGCACAGATCTTCAACACCCTGCGCGAGTTATTACCCCCTGGCATTCGCGAGACGCAAAAGATCGCCGTATTTTCCTTTGTGATCGCGAATGGTGGCAGTGGGGAAAAAATAGAAACCAAAGTTTAAGTCGTGGGGGCTTGTTAGCTGCTGATAAACGAGCCAAAGGGCGCTGCCACCCCACTGCTTCCTCCTTCGGCGCTTGATTTCTTTTAGAATCCAGTCTGTCACACTTAATTGCCAACAGTCAAATAAATTTCCGTTGTTGGTTCTTTTGCCTTGTGCACCAGGGGTGCGCCGTCAGAGATGGTAGGTGTTGCTGCGGAGGTTCTTTGCGCCAGTCACCTCGTCGGAGATGGTATATAGCGAAGACTTGAGTACAAAAGTTTGCGAGAAGAATAACTGAATATTTATACACACAGAAGATTTATAACGTTCACAACAGAGGTACAAGGTGGAACCGAATAACAGGGAAATATTCCCACCTCGGCCTAGCCGAAGATACAGAGCATTTAAACCTCGCCCAGAATGCCGGACTGGGCCCTCGGGCTTGGTTTTACAACTCCTGAGGTTCAGTCGTAATTTCCACAACATCCAATCACCACAAACGTCAACATGATTGCTTCGTTGCGACGTACTTCCTACTTCAACCTTAACAGGAATAAAAACCCCCTCTCCACAAAACAAGCGCACTCCGAAAATCATCAAACTGCTTGGAGAGAAAGCTAGCCAAGGTGATTGGCCTGCCGAATCCGCGTCCCCCCGTGCTTTCGGCAGCGCGATAGAACCCTCTCCGAGGGTCACATCCTTCCTACATTCCACTGTACACCTAGCCGGTACAACATTAGGGTGAATAAGTAGCGTTGCTACCCCCGGCCGACAGCCGCCGTCTCTCCCCCCTCGCCTTCCGTGACTTGCGGTCGTGGGTCCTGCCACAACTCGCCTGTTGCCACGAGTGCTCCGCTTTTGTTGGGAGCTCGCCACCACACTCCATTGGGCGCTTGCGAGAATGGGCATCTCACCTGCGACTACGGGGTCGAGACGGCGCGCGCAAGCCGATGTGCACAATGTTGTCTATAACTCCCTCTTCGCGGACTCACTGACTGTTATTCAGCTAGTAACGCTCCTCATCCTAAATGGTTTTGCGTGCTTCGCCTGCCGCTTCGCGGTACCTTCCTGTATGCGCACCACCAGAATTCATTCATGCTACAAGACTTCCAAAAGGCGCTGGGCTCATAGCCACATACTTTCCCTTACTTCCCGCGCTAATCCATTGGGCCCGTCGGTCCCTCACTCGTTATATTAAAGATCAAAGTGATTGCACGACCTGTATATGCTAATTTCTTCTTGGTTTCTGCTAGAATGTCGTCAACTCACACTTGTTCTCTGAAAGATTCGACACGCCTCTTGTCTCTCAATGTTACACTTACAATATACCTGCGTGGACAGGTAAATTTGTTAGCCTGAAGCCACACCACTCCCCAAAATGCTGGCCTTCATCGTCGCATCTGCTTTCCTCTCTACCTGGGTGGCCCAGTTTGATTGTCTATCTACCATTATCAAGGAGTTCGAATCGCCTCTGTCCGCTAAGCTAGGCCTTTTCAGAAAACACTATTCATCGGCGCATTACAGTCCGCCATCCGACGGCCCGTGGCCTTGTCGAATTCTCCCGCAGCCACCTCCAACATGCACTCTTCGTCCATGCATCACCTACAGTATATATGGAATCTGCGTCTCCCTCTCACCTTATTGGGAATGGGCTGCGCTTTCAAACAAGACGTCTGCTGTTCCATGGCTGAATTTGTATTTGTACATGTTTATACGTGGAATCACTATATTGCAGGCACTTGTTCCTACTTTTCATGCGCACTTTTGGCACAAGCTGTTTGGTCCAGGCTCTCTGGAAAAAAAGTAATTATTATTATTGTCTGCTAAGTTTTCCAGATGCCGAACATAGACTTTTCTTGGCTGTTATTTATTCTTTTTTGATTGCTTGTGCCTATTAAATACGAAGAATTTGCGTTGGCAAGATTCTCACTGTGTTCTAAAATTCTTGGTAGCAATGGTGCGCGCGGATGACTCGCGATCCAGGAGCGGTGCTTCCAGAATAACTCGCTATTATTGTTTTACAGCGGCAAATCGCCATCGTCTGCAACAACGCAGTTGGGGGAACTCGCTTACGTGAAGCCAAATGCCAGCCCACAAAAGTGCGACAGTTAAAATCACCAATTTAGAGATCGACTAAGCACTATCAATGCAAAATGGGGAAAATTTATAAAGGCAGTTTTCTCAATGGGAGTTACTGCGTAAGCGCTAATTACGACGCATCAAATATAAACTAAGGGAGCGAAACCGTAAACTGGCGCAACGTTACCAAGAGAATGCGTACGGTATCACTGCCTGGAATCCAGAGTTGGGAAAAGTGACTGCGACATGCGTGAGACGAAAATTAAACCTTCAATGCGCAACGCCATATGATCACGCCCGGATGCCGCAAATGTCACAATAGGCTGAAGGAATATTTTTCTTTGGACGCAGTAATGAATATTTACTGTTCAGGCTTCTTAAGTTTCTGTAGGATGTTGATGCGAGTCGTGACATATTTGAAATTTTATAGTATTTCCTGACGATAGCAGAAATGTTAATTGCGTACCAAAGCTCCTGAAACCGACGGGAAAAAGCCTAAGTACAGAACGGTGAAGAACTCTCGTAGTCGAAATTAAGAAGCCTCCTGAGAAATGTTCATTGCCTGCATCATGGCGTCAGGCAATAGTAAACAATCTGAACCGTTGATCTTAATCCACGGAACTTAGACTAATATCACATTTTAGCAGGTTGAAATCGCACACCTGAAATTTGATGAATTATGCACGCGTGAGCAGGAAACTAACAACAGATGGCAGGAACCCGTTACATGAAACACCAAGCCCAACCACGCGCCAAACGTACGCACGGGGACCTATTCGTAGCCCCGTAGTCAAAAGCACGCATGCTTTTAGCCTCCATCTTGGTGCTTCCCTCCGTCGCGGGCAAGAAAGGGTGGTCGGAGGAAGGCGGCTTCCTATACCATACCCCTCGTTACTCAAAGAGGCTCTTCTTTTGAGCACGTCTGGAGCAGCGGGCCCTCGACAACCCGAGAACGTGGGGCACGGAGGCATGCGTCGAGAAAGGTGCGCCTATGGAATGGTGAAGGCGATACGCACTGCGACAGCTGCCGCGAAAGATTCCGTCGACGTTCGCGCAGACGCGTGAGTTGCGCTAAAACGTTGTTAGACATGTAGTGTCAAGGCGAGCACGACTGAAAATAAGAAAGAAAAACTGGGAGATCCAACTCTCGCTCAAGCGCAGGCACATACGCACGCCAGATGCAAGGAGGTTCGCTTGCGAAAATAAACACGGTTAAACTTTCTCCTTTTCCTGTTTAATATGGACTGAAAGTTTCCTTTCACGATACAATGGACGAGCTTTGCAATCGATGTGCACTGAAGCTCGGTACAAAAGACGAAACACTTTGGAGAGGAAGTTGCATTTTATTTAAATATATCGCTACGTTCTGTTTATATTTGGCATATATACGCGTCGTTTGTCGCATTACCTATCTGAATAAGTTCAAGCTTTACTGTAAGGTTTTAGAAGGTTTTAGCTTAGAAACCCCGCCTTTGAACTAGAAGCAAAGGACAAGAATACTGTGCCTTGTTTTTGAAGTGAGAAGGCTAGTTGGGCTTTCATTAAATAATATAGCAAAGAGAACGAAATATGCGTGCTAACCATGCGACCTGCCATGTATTGGTCGGAAACCTGATCTGGGTGAATGGAGAGAAAGGGAGATGAAGAGATGGAGAGGATTGCAAACAGGAGCGACACCAAAATGGTATAATTTAGAAGATTTTAATAAGAACTGCATGCAAAAAGCGGTTTCATGCATGACGGACACATGGAGAAACGAACAAACTCTGATTACGTGCAAATGTTCGTTCAGCCGTGAAGCGCGTGATTAATTTTGCTTTACAAGCTTTTACGTACTGCACGCCAGTGACGCACAAGTTATGTTAATTCTCAGTTATGACTCATGCTGCTCACTGTTCACAACCATATGGTTTAGGGTGCCTGAATCCCTTGGTGCGCACTGAGGGCAGATCGAGAAGAAGAAGCTGGCCATTCAGTCAGAAATAGAACAGAACAAGTGTTGAGGGAGAGCCTCAGTTTCACAAGCCAAGACATTTCCGCAAAGGGACTTGCTCGCAAACAAGATCCCTTGTTGAAACGTTGGCACGTCTTGCGAACTGAGGCTCCTTCTCAACCCCTGTTGAGTTCTCTCTTATATTGATGTGTATTGGTAGCAGAAGAGAAAAGAATGGCTTTGCTCTCAGAATCGCCCCTCTAGGGTGGTGCAGTGGTATGGCGCTCGACTACTATGCGCAAGCATGCGGGATCAAATCCCGGCCTCGGCGACCATTTTGCGATGGAAGCGAAAAGCTAAGTGTGATGTGCGATGTCAGTGCATGTTAAAGAACCCCACGTAGTCGAAGTTTTCGGACCCCTCCACTAAGACGTTTCTCATAGCCTAAGTCGCTTTGGGACGTTGAACCCCACAAACCATACTCAACCTATTTTTTGACTAATGCACACATACATTCACGGCCTGCCGAAGCACTCGGATTCGCGAATGCGGTCGATTCACGTAGCCAGTCAACACGCAGCTTGAATAGTATATCTGTCAAGGAAGACATTTCTAGATATTTTACTTTACCATTGTTAAATCATATTCAAACGTAATGTTAACTTTCAACTTAAAACGAAATACAAAGAGTAACAATGGGTGAATGAAAGAGTAGCCATTCATATGACATTATGAAAAAGAACAATATGAAAACGCAGGTACTAATATAATAAAAAGCGAAAACAGATAACACACAAAATACACAAAAACGGCCATGTGAACATGTAAGTCAAACGTAGAGCTTACATGAAGTAACACAAACGCAATAGAATTATTCCGATTGAAAATAATGGTATAGATACTACTCTCACTTTCTTTACTGACTTTTTGGATGACTAATCCGACAGCAGATTATTAAACAGAGAGGAAACATATTAGTTTTTACAACATTTATCATAATTTGTATTTATTCTAGAGGAAATATAAACATTATTTATGCGCATATTAAATTTGCTCTTACGTTTAAACATTTTCAGAAATTGAATATAGTAAAGTAGTATGTAGATCACTCAGTCCGCGTATATCACGAAGCTTTTCAAACTGCAAAGGTTCAATGAATTACTGAGCGATGTGTTATGGTTAGCCTTGACCGCCTAGTAAAGAGCAGAGACATTAGTCTGCCAACCAAGATCCGTATAACTCGTGCTATGGTCTTTCCAGTTGTGATGTATGGATGCGAGAGTTGGACTGTGAAAAAGGCTGACCGCTGAAGAATTGACGCGTTTGAATTGTGGTGCTGGCGAAGACTCTTGAGAGTTCCTTGGACTGCCAGAAGATCAAATCAGTCGATATTGTCGACCATAAACCCTGACTGCTCATTGGAGGGTCAAATTCTAAAGTTAAAGCTCAGCTACTTTGGTCATCTGATGAGAAGAGAGGAGTCGCTGGAGAAAGATTTGATGTTGGAAAAGGTTGAGGTTGCCGGAGAAGGGGTAGGCAGCGAACGCGATGGTTAGATGGCATCCTCGAGGCACTGCAGATGAAGTTATGTGATGTTAGGAAGATAGTAAGAGACCGGAAAGCGTGGCGTGACATGGTCCATAGGGTCACGAAGAGTCGGACACGACTGAACGACTGAACTGAACTGAACTGAACTGAACTGTGTTATCAGACTCTTCATTATAAGTACCATAAGTAGTATTTTACGACATTTATATATGAACATATGCACTTTATTGTTATTGTGTTTGAAAAAAAAGGTGTACAGTGTTGTTCCATATCGATTCTCCAAGTAAATAGTAAATCAGTTTTCTCAATTGAAGAGGTGTGAAGGTTCTAATGTGATGCAGCTGCGCAGCTACCTACGCGGCAATGTATTCATTAGGGCTCCGCCATGAATATCTGTCAGCTAAGATAACGCCCAAATGTTTTACCTACGTGGGAGTATATTTGGTATGACTCCACCATTGAAAATTTGTCAGCTAAGATAATGCCCAAATATTTTGCGGTTTTACTGTAGTCCAGGGGTGGCGCATTTATAACGGATTCATGAGATTGTAAATTGATAGGTAAGTCAGCTTTTTATGCAGGCTATGAATGCATAACAGTTTTCTTTTCGTTCAATTGACAGATATAACATGTCTGTTATACCAATGCATTAGTTTTTAAATATCGGACTGAAGATATTCTGCTGCCTGCTCAAACCTATGACCAGTTATGACTAATGCAGTGTCATCGGTAAATTAAAATAAATCAGAATTTAAATTCAACATTTCAAGACCATTTACATACATATTTAATTGCAAGGTTCCGAGTTTGTCCACAACAGTAATGTATTTTATGTTCATTCTACTTTCCCCAAGTTTACGCTTTGATACCGGTATGAAAAATAACTTTGATTGCAAGCAGCATATGGGCTTCGAACTTTCTTTCTTTCGAGCTTCTGCAACATAACTGCTCACTCTCGATAAAAATCTTCGGTAAGATCGAACAGTAATGCAACAATGACATCAATGTCGACAGTTCTTGAGAGTAACAAGTCAGAAGAATCGTCGGGTAATGTGGCGCTTTTTTCTATTTCGAAACCATATTGATTTGTCGTCAGTAGGTGACTTTTTTTTACTAAGCGCAGTTATGACCTCCCCTATATATTTCTCCTTTGTATTCTTAACGACAGAAAGAGGAGTTATCATCTGCAAAAATTAAAAGCTGAAGATTCCAGAAAATTATTAAAAACCGTAATGTTTCATTCTGGAATATTCCAGTTTTAAATGTTTCATTTATTATGGCCATGATAGATGTTATATTTCGAAAAGCTCCTGAATATATCTAGAGCTCGAATACCGCATATACCAGTCTCATTTAAAGTATGCAATGCTGCCTAGGATATCCCAAAATTAATATTCCGCCATACACTCTAAGATAGCATACTGCAAACATGTCAGAGCATCTGGTCGATTTTTTGGACCAACCTGTTTTTTCTAGTGAAAGTCGCAATTCTTCAAATGATTTATACAATGATCATTAAACTTATGAGCTAGAGAAGGCATATCGTCTGTTTATTTAAAAATTTCTTGTAGTATTTTCATCACCTCTTTATCTTGTTTATTTGTTCAGGAGCAGCTGTAGTGTAGGCAGCGTTCAAAACGACGGCCATGCGGCTGGTGGCGGCGTTGAAAAGTACATCTAGGAAAGGGAGCCGGCTGCGTCGTCTGCTAGCCGTGGGTTGCTATGCGGTCGTCGCGTCATGAATTCGTTTTCCCCCGGCGTTTGCGTAGCTGCATAAGCAGCACTCGCAGCCAATGCAGTGTAGCACAAATTACCGCGGGGCACCCCCGGCAATAGATTTTTCTTGGGTAAATGCTTGAACGTTGTGAGAAAAAAAAAAAAATCACTGGAGGTTGTATTTACTTGTCCCGGCCCGGCAAGAAATACTACAGAGAGCGCCCTGTTTGTATTCGCTTCACGTTAGCAACCCTCACGTTACTCGAGTCTTATATTTCAAAATGAAAGCGCTTCAAACAGTATCGGCAAGTCATAGTGAATTTTAGAACTATCGCTACCATTCGCGTTTACGTACAGATAACTAATTACGTTGGTTACTGCGTAAACCTGTATTAGTGCACCAGTTCACTTATTCGCTCTCATAGTAAACAGAAGAATGGGCAAAGCAGTGCTAGGGTACAACCCCAAAAACGACCGAATGATTTCACTTCGGATCCAAGGTCACCCTTTCAACATAACAGTTATCCAAGTCTATGCACCGACCACTACTGCTGAAGAAGCTGACGTTGAGAGATTTTATGCGGACCTACAATGCCTTTTAGACCGCACCCCATCATCAGACGTTGTTTTTCTCATAGGAGACTGGAATGCTAAGGTCGGGAGTGAAGAAGTTCGGTCTTGGCGAGCCAAATGAAGCTGGGCAGAGGCTAGTACAGTTTTGTCAAGAAAACATCCTGACCAAAGCGAATACTCATTTTAAAAAGCACAAGAGGAGCCTTACACATGGACTTCACCGGACGGTCTGTACAGGAATCAGATCGATTATATTCTTTGCCGGCAGAGATGGAGAAGCGCTATACAAGCAGTAAAAACAAGGCCTGGGGCCGATTGTGGCACCGAGCATCAGCTTCTTGTTCCCAAAATTAAGCTTCGATTGAGGAAAACGCAGAAAACTAGAAGGCCTTTCAGGTATAATCTGGATCAAATTCCATTAGAATATGCTGTGGAAGTGAGGAATCGATTTCAAGAATTAGATCTAGAAGACAGAGAGCCCGAAGAGATGTGGACTGATGTTCGTGATATAATACAAGAAGTTGCTACTAAGGTAGTTCCAAAGCAAAAGAAATGCAAGAAAGCAAACTGGTTATCTAAAGAGGCTTTGCAAATAGCTGAGGAAAGGAGGATGGCAAAAGTTATGGGGGAAAGAGAAAGATACAAGGTTCTCAATGCGGATTTTCAGAAAATAGCAAGGAGAGATAAGAATGCCTTCCTGAACATACAGTGCCAAGCAGTTGAGGACAACAGCCAATTAAGGAACACAAGAGCTCTGTATAAGACAATCAAATATATCAAAGGAAGCTTCTGTGCTTAGCTGGGCGTGATAAAGAGCAAACGAGGCAAGGACCTCACTGAAGCCTCAGAGATAAAGAAGAGGTGGCTGGAATACACAGAAGAACTGTACAAGAAGGACCCGAAAGTGCAAACCCAACATAACACAGTTGTGATTACTGATCTCGAGCCGGGCATCCTGAAGAGTGAAGTTGAATGGGCCTTAGCCAGCCTTGCCAAAAATAAAGCTAGCAGAATTGATGGCATTCCAGCTGAGCTGCTTCAAAACCTCAACCATGACGCTGTTAGCATTCTGCATACATTATGTCAGAAGATTTGGACAACCCTGCAGTGGCCACAGGATTGGAGGAGGTCAGTTTACATCCCCATTCCAAAGAAAGGCAGTGCCAAAGATTGTTCGAACTACGGCACGATCGCGCTTATTTCGCATTCTAGCAAGGTGATGTTGAAAATCCTCCAAGGTAGGCTGCAGCAGTATGTGGATCGGGAGCTTCCGGACGTGCAAGCTGGGTTTCGCAAGGGCAGAGGAACTAGAGACCAAATTGCCAACCTTCGCTGGATCATGGAAAAAGCAAGAGAGTTCCAGAAACCCATCTACTTCTGCTTTATTGACTATGCGAAAGCGTTTGACTGCGTAGATCACAGCAGATTGTGGCAAGCTCTCCAAGAGATGGGAGTTCCAATTCACCTCATCTGTCTCCTCAGGAACCTGTATGAAGGGCAAGAGGCCACAGTCAGAACTGGGCATGGTCTTACTGATTGGTTTCCGATCTAGAAAGGAGTGAGGCAAGGCTGCATACTGTCGCCCTGCCTATTTAACCTATATGCAGAGTGCATCATCAGGAAGGCTGGTCTGGACGAGTCTTCAGCTGGAGTGAAGATTGCTGGAAAACGTATCAACCACCTTAGATTTGCGGATGATACCACTTTAATGGCAGAAAGTGAAAAGGAACTCAAGAGACTTCTGATGCGCGTACAAGAAGAGAGTGAGAAGTTTGGGCTTAAACTGAACATTAAAAAGACAAAGATCATGGCGTCTTGCCCTATCCAGTCCTGTAGCATCAATGGACAAGAAGTGGAAGCTGTGACAGATTTTCTGTTCTTGGGCACCAAGATTACCTCATAAGGAGACTGCAGCCATGAAATTAGGAGACGCCTGCTTCTGGGAAAGAGAGTAATGGTTAGCCTTGACCGCCTAGTAAAGAGCAGAGACATTAGTCTGCCAACCAAGATCCGTATAACTCGTGCTATGGTCTTTCCAGTTGTGATGTATGGATGCGAGAGTTGGACCGTGAAAAAGGCTGAACGCCGAAGAATTGACGCGTTTGAATTGTGGTGCTGGCGAAGACTCTTGAGAGTTCCTTGGACTGCCAGAAGATCAAATCAGTCGATATTGTCAACCATAAACCCTGACTGCTCATTGGAGGGTCAAATTCTAAAGTTAAAGCTCAGCTACTTTGGTCATTTGATGAGAAGAGAGGAGTCGCTGGAGAAAGATTTGATGTTGGGAAAAGTTGAGGGTTGCCGGAGAAGGGGTAGGCAGCGAACGCGATGGTTAGATGACATCCTCGAGGCACTGCAGATGAAGTTATGTGATGTTAGGAAGATAGTGAGAGACCGGAAAGCGTGGCGTGACATGGTCCATAGGGTCACGAAAAGTCGGACACGACTGAACGACTGAACTGAACTGAACTCACTTATTTAGTGTAGCGCTGCGTATTTTTGTGCCGCTAATTTTTCAAGTCATTTCATTTGTCCTGAGAGTGAAGTAAAGAAGATCATACACGTCAAGTACAAGATTTAATGAATGATTCACGGTGCTCCAATAGCATGGTGCATCATATATTTAATGGCCTCTAAGCACTGCTGGTTGTGAGCCATCCCTCTAAATATTTTTGTGCTTTTATGTAAGCTCATAACAATTACGAAGTATACGAAGTACGAAGTTCTACGAAGTATAAAATGTATCGCAGGTTATAAGTGCGCGTTTTATCGCGTTTCACCTATTTATGACTACAAACGATACGAGACCTGTCATCGCCATGATCCAATTTATCGTCACGGCTAATCCCGTGAGGGATGCTTTAAACATGGGGGCGCTTATTTTAGCATCACCTTTAAGAGAAGAACACTGTTGCGTTGCTGGTATTTGTTCGCATCACGGTATTCAATAGCTCTACCTTTATTCACCTTGAAGCGAGCCTTTTTGACTACGAGCAGGTGTCGGTCTCGCAACAAGAAAGTCCTGTGTTCTACTTACACCATGAGCATCAATTTTCATTTCTACGCAATTATTTGCCTTTAATACGGAACTTTCTTGAGAAATTTAACGTCGATCTTAACATTTCAACGTGCTTCTGAATTTAATTGCTCCTTCGGCATTTTTCTCTCAAAGCCTAAGCGAATGTCAATAAATGTTTTCATCATCATCATCATCATCATCATCTCAGGGCCAACTATGACGACGATGACGCCGCATTTTCTGCGAAACGGTACCTGTAGCGACATTTTGTTAAAGTCCCGTAAATTCCTCCGATGAATAGGTATATATATAAGAGAGTGGTGCTGGTTCGATGTAACGGCGGGTGGCGCAGAAGTTCTTATATATTGGCTCTAGGCAAGTCACTATGCGCACATGTATATGAAATGAGCTTACAAAGCAAAGGCAATGTAAATGAAAACGAAACAAAAAGCAGCGAATAGTCTGCTAAAATAATTTATCAGCCGATGCAGCATATCCACAATAAAGCAGGGCTCGAGATGGCAGCTGGTAATGTAGAGTTTGTTTGTAGTAGACACCTGAAGCGTGTATGCATTAGCTTCTGCTAGATGGCTGCAGTATCATATTTGTTTTTCTTCTGCACAAAGAGGAACGCTAACCTTAGGCCTAAAGCTACCGTAGAAGAAATCGATAGGAGCTAACAAAAATAGAAATACCATCGGCGCGAACGTCGGCAATTTTGGTATATCAAAACTGATTGAAAAACTAAGACTCTTTTTTTTTTTTTTTACCTTGTAGAGCACTGTCAGGAAACAGGACCCGGATTAGTCAAATACTGACACAACCAAAGCTTTTATTATTCTACCTTTAAGTACCAACCCTGGAGTCCGAGCGTTCTCGGCACGCGGCATTTTTCCCTTCTTTTTTTTTTTCGTCACTCTCATCGTCTGGAGAGGGTGCTGTTATAACCTGCTATCGTGTTTCATATATATTCTATTTATTATTTAAGAGCAGAACTGTTGAGAACCTTATGACAACGCTTAGATGTAAAATCCTTTTCCTGACAAAGTTACGTCATTTCCATATACCCCTCTATTGTTTGGGTTTCTGTGCTTAAGAATCAATTTTTTAGTTGTTATGAGTAAATAATACCCCATGCATGAACAAATGTTTCGTAGACATCTTCATGATTGTATCCGCAATCATATTCTTTAATAACGTTGCCAGCCATAGCACAATTTGGTTTTGTTACTTTGTGCCATTCGGAATCTGGTCCAACATTTACATTTCCTTTAATGCTGGCCGGCGCCACAGAATAAGGATTAGCTACTTTTTTGTCGTATTACACCAGCCACGCATTTCATGGCAGTAGGTACGCTCTTAAAAAAAAGGTCGTGCTACTTACTAAGGCAGACCTAGTAAGTGCTTGTCACATATGTTGCTAGATTCTTAGTAACTGCAGTTAGCAAATGGAGTAGTAGTAACCGTTACTAGTTCAAAAAGCTAGCCCCAGTAACTAACCTATCCAGGCGAGCAGTAGTATGAACTAGCTGTAATAAGAACTAGCAATAACAACACAAATGTTGCCGAAACGTTGCCTAAATGTCTTCATATATCGGTCCGTAACGTTGCAGATGTTTTGACAGAGCACGTATAATTAGTCCACCACGGATCAGGTGATGCATATCATTCGGACAAGAACTACGGCGAAGCGCACCATCGCTCAACGAGCGCACACAGGACAGCAACTTTCAGCGTGCATATATTCCCTACATGATGACACCCTGTTTTAGAGCCAGGGACACTCGCAAGTTCAGAGAAGATATTCCAATCCTTTTTGCGCTTGAAATGACAAAAATGAAAAATACAGGCGTGTTTTATCATGCTGCTAATATTTGTTATTTTAAATGTCCGCTCTGCCGTCTGGGTGCGAGCCTTGTCCACATTTTTTTACAAATTTCTGTTCACCTTTTTAGTCCTAGTAACCGCTGCTAGCTGCTGCATCAACTACCTTGGTTAGTAATGACTCCAGTTACTACCTGCACTGTGTTTGTGGTAGTAAACAATTAGTAGCGTGCTAGCAACAGTCGCGGAAAGGTATAGTAATGATAGTGGTTTCTAGATTCCTTAGTAACTCGCACGAGTTTATTTTTATAGGAGTGTACAATATCATGGTCAGTGCATGATCTTGTAAAAGAGTCGCCGTGGTATTCTTCTCTGGTATAATCTCAAACAACATTATTCAAGCCTTACTCTGGTAATAAATCTAAATAACTGCATACGCTTTGCTTGTAATAAGCAGATATGATGTGAATGTTTATATCATCGAACAATACAGGATTTTGTCTTTCAGCCTTCTTCAGAAATACTTCTAGTTCGCTTAAAAATTCACCAAATCAGTTAATAGGAGGTCGATATATAGCGGCCAAAGTAAAGTTATCTGAATTGGTCCACACCTCGTTATAAACCCAGCGTCGTCGGTATTATTAAAGTTGTGATCGAGTATCTTACATGTGGGGGCTTTTGATTAGGACTTGGATGCCTTCTCCTTCTCGACCTGTCGTAAAGAAGCTTTACTGATCATAGCGGATTGCGCTATAAATGCTACATTCTGCCTTGCAGATGTTTCACAGAGAACTATGCCAACAGGTTGGTTAGAGATTCTGGCTTTTTGCGACCCCTCTAATTTAGTATTTTTTTATATACTATATGTTTTTATCTGCACAAGCCTGCATGCCAATGAACACTGCGGGTTGCGGCTGAAGAACCTATCAACCGGTGCGTTCCAGTCCGGAAATAAAGGAAAATTTGCAGACATTATGCATCTCCTCGCGGTCTTCCTCGCACTCTATTTTGATTGTTGTCGATCCTGAACACTTTCTGACAAGCACAATGCAATTTCGCGTCCAAACATATTTGTACCGACTCTCTTTTCCAGAAACAGCGCGAAAATCACAAATGAAAGCAGTATAGCCAACACTCTAAGAATGCACCAAGTATGCTAGAGACTATTCTCAGGATAACAATTCGATCTTACAAGTTGGTAGTAATCTATATCAAGCATGGGGGTCTTTGGAGACATGGGAATATGTTATCGGATAGCTGGCCCCACAGTTAAAAAATTCCAAACCCCCATGTAGTTAGAGGTTCCTGAGGGATGTGACGCGGCCACCTTAAGCCACTCGGGTTACCGCACATGATTTTCTGGCAATTCTGGGCTTTTTGTTTTGACCAGATCAGTAGTTAATTTCAGCGAACGTAGTCTTACTTTTTTATTATTTCAAGAAAATACTTTCGTTTAAAAATGGTTTTAACCATCTTTGGGTTGTTATAGGACACTCCTCTCCTTTTACAGGCTCATTTCGGTTCATCAGTTATTGTCTTTATCGTGAACCCTACTGGCATAGACTGCCGCTCTCCCATAAAACCCTCTTCAGTCGACAGTAGAGGGGACCGAAAAGCAATAATATTAGTACCTACACAAAATAAGCTACCATAAGCGTGACGTTATTGTGGGCAAAATGAATTTTAGGAATAACGGTAGCGCTCCTGCAGGTTTCACTCCATCAATCAACACCTATCCGCCTGCATGATTGTCAACCTGCTTAGAAAAATGGCTTTAGATTTCTATTAGAACTGAGATTACAAGATAACCATAGTTACTGCTGAAATAAATTATAACTTTCTTATGAATTATTGTGTCCAGTACAAACATCGAAAGCGAGAAACGAAACGTTGTTCCCTCTCTGCAAAGAAAAGTGAGAACAGGGTTCTTCATTTATTTTTTTAGGTGATTTACTGCTAAACACGTAACCTGAGCGTCATTGATGTGCATTCTTTCTGTGATTGTCTCCATTCGAGCGATGACTAAGAGACAAAACTCCACTTACCTTTTTTTCCTTTCCGTAAAACAGCGATGGGGCATCTCTAAATGACAAATAGAACACAGGATATAATACAAACACTATTATCCTTTCCAGAGGCAGTGAAACAAAATGCTAATAAAACCCTCATTACAGCTGCCGCAAGTTCCTGCGCACAGTCTTCACACCATTTCGTGTTATGAGCATTTTCTTTTTTAATCCCGCTGTCAATCTCAGGTGCATGTCACAGGCATTTTCCAGCATTTTCACCAGCGTGCCGTGACAGTTGCTTTTAAAGGCGTCGGGGCATCTACCGTCCGCGCCGGCCAAGCTACAGAAAATAGTCCTAGAAAAGGGACCTTGTTATTTCTGACACCCTGCGCTCTGCGGCCTTTATGTAGAAGCAAAAAAGTGAGCCGCTTGTTTGCCGTGCCCTCTGACTAGTTGGGCTACAAAAACCACTCTCTGTTTACCCTCACTAAGGTGAGAACAGTGCGCCCAAACTTGCCCTGGCTGTCTTTATATTTTTTTTACAAAGACGTCTTCTTATCTAAGCTGCGAGCCCTCCGGTTCCTGTCAACCGCACGTTCCTGAAGGTGTGTTTGTTTTCCGTCGCCCCAAGTAGCCGCCACTGGCCGAGACCGCAGGGAAAATAAAGCCACACCGCTTTTTTCAGTGTGAAAGCGACAAACCGTTAGGATCACATGGACTGAGAAAAGAGGGCTTAGCAGCGGCTCGCAAAGTCGTAGGGAGGAGACTTTAGGGTTGCGCAGTTTGTCAAAACACCTGCCCTCCTGGTAGGATGTTAGAGCTTCAGCATATGTGCGCCAGACCTGGAGCGTCGGCCTGCGTTGCGATGGGCTTCCGGTTCTAAAACGAAAAACTGTGACTGTCCCCAACAATGCTCGATCAGATATAAAGTTTATACTGCGAAGCCGAGTTTCCCTTCGGCCATGAATGTCGGGCCACAGTAGGTTGTCTTCTTCTTTTTTTTTTTTTTTTACGGGAGTGGTCAAGCTGCGCGACAGCAACACTCGCAAGTAAAGCTGACTGAATTTCACACGTGCTTATATGAGAACACAAAACTTCAAACATTTTTTATAGGAATTGCTGACAATGTATATCGGCACTCTGACTTCAGACATATGTCTTCCAGCCAAATAGGACTAAAAAATTCCGCCTGTGTTTGTTGAGGATATCAATCAATCAATCAATCAATCAATCAATCAATCAATCAATCAATCAATCAATCAATCAATCAATCAATCGATCAATCAATCAATCAATCAATCAATCAATCAATCAATCAATCAATCAATCAATCAATCTTTATTTCAGTTTGTACATACAAACTGGGGATGGTGAGAAAAAAGCAGTGAATTATGCACCGCTTGACGGGCCTCACCACCCGTCACTATCTCCTTTCCTAAAATCTTGAAAGAAATTAGGCGAAGCTGGTGTTCTGTTTCGCGAAGGCACATTTTTGCAAAGACCGATAATAAATCTATCATTTTGAATACCTTTCACGAAATCTTTCTAAAAGCAAGCTCACGATTCATCGTCGAGGAAAGATATAGACAGCTCAACTGTACTATTATCACTAATTGCAGCACCTTTAGGGCTGAAGCAACTTCATCCAAAACATGATGATCATCAACGCCACTGCTGTTGAATTAGTTGTTCATTTTATAAAAAGGAGACAATCGATGTATTTGTTAAATGGGTCTCAGGTGACTGGGTCCAACGCAAATGCTCTCGAAAAGTTAGCTCAAAATACTTTCTCCCGTAGAAAGCTGTGACCTCCGTTGCATAGGCATCGAGAGTTTCCGACCTATCCACAAGCCTTTACGGTGGAAGAGGATGCTGCGGTTATGGTATTAAGTATGAGGCAACTGACAGAACATCGGCCAATACTGGCCGAAAAGAGAGAGACCGCTACGACAACGAATAAACCTGTCACGCCAGACACGATGCTGACAGGTGATAACCAACGCAAGATAAAAAAAGACTCACAGTAGAGTGTGAACATCAAAACCACTGCTCAGCATTAGCTCCTGTCTCTATTAAAAGCTGCCTTAAAAGAGCAGGGTTTCTTCATATTCATCGAATCAGTGTAGAACAAATCAGAAAAAAAAAAAATGCAGGGAAATGAGATGCTCGTCACGAGATACACGCAAAGGGAGGTAATACCTACGAACACCAAATACATCATAGTGGGTATTTTATTCCGCATCAATAAATTTGGATTAATAATTAAATCAAGAAGACAATTGACTGGACGATAAAAAAGACAGAAAAAAAAAAACACACCACTGGCGGGATCAGAGGCGATGGTAGTTCGTTCTTCTACTTTCCTAGGTATTTATGTTGCCTGCAACAACAATCCTTGAGAGCGTGCGAGATAGAGCCACCGTCATCCACAGCGGCGCGCGTGACAAGTGAGTTTTTTTGCCGCGAGCGTCAGGTGAAAGGTGATCGAATGGGGTGAGTGGGGCAGTGTGATAACATACTACAGTTATCTATAACATGGTTGGAAAAGACTCATGAAATAAGTATAATATAACGCTGTTCCAGGCGTGAGGGAGCTGGGATAGCAATAGATGAACACGGCAGCGATATGTCCGGTTCGTATCCCTTTGTTCTAGTCTCAATGTTCCAGCTGGCCCTCCCAAATTGACAGCAATAAACGTTCGTTGGTTTCGTTGAGGGAAACTCCGGGGCGCCGTTCCACGGACTGCTAATTAGATACCTTTAGCACACCGTGTTGCATTTTGCTGCCTGCTATACCGGAGTTGCGTGATCCCTCCCACCGGCAGTGCCAAAACGCTTCATTGGTTCCGGTGCGTGGAAGCTAGCCTTGAGGGCGCCAGATAGTGCTAGTTGCCCGTCACCTTAGCGCATGCCAACCGCGTCGGGACCAATCAGTGCGGAAGCACTGCCGAGTAGGAGGGATCCCGCAATTGCAGTTAAGCAGACGGCAACACGCAACAGGAACTGCTAAAGATGTAGGTTATCTGACTAATAGATTTGCGGTTTCGTAAATACGGGATTCGTTATTTAACACTATAAGTTATTTCATGAAACAGCCACTTTAACAAAACTGACAGGCATGTGAATTTTGGAGGCCCTATGTGCATAAAATGCAACTTTATTCTGAATTTCCCTTTTAGAAACTGCATTGGTACTTCCGCGCAAAGACTTCAGATATTCACAGTTTCTAATCGATAATTATTCAATTTTATATTCAAATAAATTTATAATTTTGAAGGAAATTATGTCTGACAGTTCGGAAATATGTAGCCATGATGCAGTTCCCTGTCGCTATTGTTGGATTAAGAGAAAGCGACTTATCTTCCACATCTGATACATTTAGGCACACAGCCTGGTAAACATCTTTTATAACACCAAGGCGAAGAAATGTCTAATAATTTGCTCATATAACTGTCCCGTCCACTATCCTTTCCTAGACGCAAAAATAAGGCCCGTGATCCTCTTATCACAATCCATTTTACTTAGCCAATTTCGAAAATAGGTCCTTCAAATGAAGACCTCATTACACTTTATACAGCCAAAGCAACTAGATGTCAAGCGTTCCGAAGGACTTCTCAGAAGCACTGAATGCTTTCAAAATCCTACTGCTGTATTTAGTAGGGGAGCGAGAGCTTTTACGAAAAAGAGCTTAAGGTGTTTATTGAAACGATGCACTTTTCTAGAGAATTTCACCAGGAGCGTACCGGTTTGGGAAGCAGCATCATCTGTGGAATTACCCCGCCGTGCCGGTGCAGTGGTTAGGGCGCTCGAATACTGTTCCCAAGGATGCGGGATCGAATCCCGGCCTCGGAGGCCGCTTTTCGGTGAAGGCGGAAAGCTAGGCGCCCGGGTGCTGTGTGATGTCAGCGCACGTTAAACAGCCCCAGGTGGTCGAAATTTCTGCAGCCCTCTAAACGGCGTCGCTTTGGGAGGTTAAACACCAAAACGAAACCAAGCCATTTATGGAACTGAACTATTTGTACGTTACGAATTTTTCAAGGACAAGTGTTCAGCTGCAAGTATAGTTCGCGTTCAAAAATATTGCAATAAAAAGCGTGCGTCTTTTTTTGCCCTCAACTGCATTACATAGGAGCAATGCACTACTTTATTTTGCAATATGGATGAAACGGAAGTTACATCGATCTTCTTTCAGTATTTTTTCTGAGAGGCTCCCTCTGAATGAGTAAGCAGCAGGGAACACTGCGCTTAGAAATGAAGCCTATGCTAGTTATAGGCTATCACAATGCTTGTTAAAGTGATCATACAAAGGCAGAATATTTATAAGATCATTCTTTAGTTATGCATTCAGAATATCCTATCAGCCCAAGTCTAGAGCATCTGTAAGCTTATACAGACTATAAATAAATAGAAATTAGAATCTAACAAAACTCAGAGACAGTAAAATGGAGTGACAGTTAAAAAAAGAACAGATTACAAATTTGTAACATCACAACTTAAATAAGAAAATACAGCGCAGGAATAGAAAATTAACTATGAAACGGAACACAGGAAATGATTATATAATTGAAAAATTTTCACTGTACAAACAAATTCAGTAGGTCAACTGACCGGAACCAGGCGTAAGCCATATCCACGTGGAAATTTCATAAGTGATATTATGATGAGTAATAGTTCAACAACGTCTTTAGAAATGTGTTCCGGTTAGCTATGGGAACGGTAATGGAAGGAAGATCAAAGTGATATAGCCCGAGATAGCGCAGAATAATTGAATGCTCGAATGGTAACATTGATTTGGGCAAAACTTTGTTGATTTTGTAGAAAACTATTTTACTATTCTAAATCGTATGCGACCAATGGAGGACAGAAAAAACGCTCCAAATTTCTCTCAACGTGCTAGTAGAGAAGCCGTGTTACCTGTTTTACTAACATGTGTTCTGATTCAATTAAAAGGAAATTAATGCTGCGCCCTTCGCATCGAGCAGAAAATTCAACATAAAATTGGCTATCGTTTGAAATATCAAACAAGGATCACTATAATCGCGGGGAATGCTTAAGTTTCTCCTGGGTTGTGGTCGCCTTTACAGAAGGAAAAGTAAGGGCAGAAAATATAAATAAAAAGTTTATGATGCGTTTTAAGTGCGCAGAGGAGAAGCACGTCAGAACACTGCTACTCACGTTCGCTAGAGATGTGATACACATCGACGCATCGGCGGCATACCACAGGAGCGTATATATGGATAGACCTAAAAGTAAAATCATAGCAGTATTTGCCCACGCACCTTGTCGTATACAGTGCATTAGAAGAGATTATAACAAGCAGAATTAGTGACAGCGTAGTGAAAAATTTGCCGAATTCTAATGATGACCAATATATATATATATATATAGTCAGTTCATGAACAACGCAGAAATTATTACGATACTGGCACATAACTAGTGCTATGTTCTGGTTCTCGTAGGAACTGGTCGCAGAAGCTCTTCGTTGCACCCAGCGCCTCCAAGAAAGCATATTTGACGATCACGAATTGTTCAGTGGCATTTTCGTTGTCATTTTGTCAGACTAAATCTGTCGGCATTGGTCGCCGGATTCGTTCAAAATCACAGATGACATGCTATGTTGCGAAGAAGGAGCACCGAGGGAAAGCGTGCGTGGCACATTATTGTGCTCCCCTAAAAACCTAATAATATTTGCCTTCTTTAGAAGGGAAACGGGCTTCAAAACCAATCGGTTATAGAACGAGCTGTAGGATCAAGCACGGAAAAACGTTTTACCGTGCATTGATGCTGTCGTCCACAAAAGCACCCTCTCCTGCGCCCTATGCATTTTTGCGCGTTCGAAAGAACATGAAAACTCCTCAGAATCGGCTAGGTCCACTAATCCAGCTCAGTATTGCTGAGAATGTAGATTATGCTTACCATCTTTACGTCATTTTGGGCAAGGATACAAAAAGAATAAACAGAGAGACTAGTAAGGCCCATGACACTTGAAGAAAAAAATGAAACAAAGCTGTGCGTCAGAAAAAATTTGTTTTCTGATATGAAAATGAGCTGAACATAAATATCCAATATGAAAATGATGTATGATCATTTGTTCTACGTAGCGCCATGGCGTGAAACCCCCCTCCCCCCTCACCTCTTTCTTTCATTCTTGTTTGCTTTACACGGATCCTGTCTCCGTAACTCCACATTTGTGTTAGCGCTCGCCCTGTTTCCTTTCTTTTATCTTTTGTCCCAGTCTTTCCGACTGTAGCGCCTAAAAATAACATCACATTTAATACGATCCGGCGCCGCGCTGATGCAGACAGGCGCGTAATCCCTGTCTTATTCTTTGCAGTCCGTTGTACAAGTATAAAAACCACGGTTTTGTTTCGTCGGACGTATATTCTGGCTCGCTCTATTGTTTCCGCCAAAAAAGAAAGATTCGAGGCTAAACAGTTTCCTTCGACACATAAGGCCGCAATGCATGGCCCCGTTGCTGTAAATAGCTGTTTTGAGTGTTCTACGAGAAAGATCCGAGCAATGGAGGCGTAGAGGAGTACTACTGGCGAGGACAGTATGAAGTAGTACGTGTCCATATCAAAGTGCAAAATATCATTTGTTCAATTATAGATGTTTTTATTTCATGCCTTCAAAATGTTATCTGCCTGGGAGGAACGGCTAGATGAAAAGTTTAGACATCCGCTAATAACTCGATGCAGCTTAAAATAGCAAACCGCAGGCCTTCTTTACTGCAGCTGAGACTAAAAAGAATCCAAACACAAGGCAGGCATGTGCAAAAGAAAGTAAAAATAAAGAACCTTGCTGAAAGTTGACATGTCGCTATAAAAGTGTCTAAAGCTAGTACAAAGGAAATATTGGCTGACACGTGCGAGCTGTGAGCATGAAAAAAAAAAGAAAAAAAAAAAACATCCGGTGTGTCGGAGGGGGGGGGGGGGGGGAGGGGGCAAAGCGGGGCATTTTTAGAGTAAAACTGTGCCAATCAAAATGACTGTGTAGCTACAGTAACTAGCCCAGTTCCGAGCATCGAAGGAAAAATGAAGATGTAATAACATGATTATTTTGTGCCGCAGCCGGCAGATATCTCTGGTGGCACTAAGAGCAGGTCGCTTTGAGCAAGGTCGGCAAAGGTCGGCAAAACTCAGCCCCAAGAGATGCGTTGGTGTGGCGACGGCGGTCAGGCGTAAAACTCGGTGTCTCGATCTCGGTAACGCCGCGGTATTTTCGGCTTCAACTTTTTTCTTGCTCAGATTCGTGTTCCCCACCAGTCATCTCACTCATAAGCTCATTGTAAGAGGGGGTAGATCGGCCCACGCACTGAAGGGTCGCTTCTGCTGCATCGGATGGTTGGAGGGCACTGGGTGACGACATAGCCTTTCAAATCTGCTGAACCGTGGTTGGGTTTCAAGAGACACCACCGCCCACAGAGCCTGAATGGCGAAAAGGCAAGGGCTTGTCTGCAACACTCTCGAGTGCAGGAAAGTTTTTTGCACTCTACATTTGTTTGCTACGAACTCCCTTCCTTCCATTACCCACACAAAAATTACAGCCGAATAACATAGATCAGTGAACTCAACACTTGAAATGACTCGATGTGAAAAAAAAAAAGAGATATAATAGAAAGCTTTTCTTTTGGAGACCATCGAAGGATGAAGCAAAGGTGAAGCTGGCAAGTGAGCAACTTTTTCTGCCTGCAAGCTCCCATGATGTTCATGACGGCGGTTCTGGCAACATTATATTTTTATTTCTTTCGGGGTGGGACTGCGAAGATGCACTAGGAGGCAGCAGGCAAAGGACCAGACATGTGCTTTATTCTGATTGCGTAGAGTTTTTGTTGACTTTCTCACTTCTCCATTCCCTTGTTAGGTGTATTCTAGCCTAGGAGGGCTACAGTTAAGACGCCGCGAGATGCACGTCGTCAAAGGTTAGGTAATAAAAATAACAACGAATAAAGCTATACTTTTGGTAAAAGCACGCAGAAATAACAAACTATCTTGAGATTGATTTCGGTAGAGAGTGCAGGTGCTTTCTTCAAACTTGGTAAATTGTTCTTTTTAGTGAAAAATAGTTAGGGCTAACTTAAAAAGAACTAGACGCAAACTATATTTAATGTAGATATCATTTCGTTCATCACTATTATTATAAGGAGTAATCAAAGCAGTAACCAGGAGATCATGGTTAGTAAAAATAAGCCAGGTCTGCCAGCAAATTTCCTCGCCATAAGAGTGCAAACAAAACAGACTCCAAGTGCCGAAGTTGCTTTAGAAAACAATATATTTCGGCTCCTGCCCTACTGTCTACTCCCTCCTCCCTTTTCCGCTCATTCCGTCGGTTCTACATGCTTTTCAAAGTTACCCTTAAGGAGAAAACTGCTTGCTAGGCTGCAAAGTTCAGTGCGCGAATATGGCATTTCAATCGTATGATTTCTGGTCAGCGACATTTGAATAAAATTTAGGCCCGTAGGAAGGCACCTTTGTACTAAAACAGTACATATACATTGATGTCGGCCTAGGCTGAAAAATGTTTATATGCGACGTCGAATTCGGTGTTGAATAATAAACTCAACATTCTTTCGTTTTGTATGTTCATTATTAAAACTAACCCAAAATTTCTTTCCACACGTCGGAACTCTGGTCCTGATTGAAGAATGGGCCAGTACGCAGTAGCTTCAAAGGTCTGTTTCACAAAAAACGGCGGTTTCAACGGACTCATAGGACTCATAGCGCACCTCACGTGCCTTCCGAAGAAGTGACGTCGTGAACATGCCCAAAAACAATGTCATATCATCTTTGTGTAGAAAATCCGACTTCATGCGTTGAAGTGTGAAATGAACATAATTGAACATAGGACTTTTGTTTGGTTTATGTGGTTTAACGTCCCAAAACGACTCAGGCTATGAGAGACGCCGTAATAGAAGGCTCCGAAAATTTCGATTTGTACTACATAAGTTTACTTGGAATAACATTGGAATAAAGGCGTAATATGACGCGTTACGTAGGAAAAAGGGTGGATTGCATTCATAGAAGTATTCCCGAACCCCCCAAATATCTCTCCAACCTCCTAGACTATGTGCTGCAGTAAGTTGCATTATGAAGGATTAACGGCGGATTCGGGTTCACCAAGAGCAGATTGCAACTGATAACGATGCAGTAGGATGGATTACATGAATAGAGTTTTATGCTGGTGGATTAGGCGGATAATAAAATTGTGCTATAATGAATTATGTTGATTTCTGTGAAGTAAGGAAGTTTAAGTGCGAATTACGGTGGAATGAAGCTTTTTTATTAAAGCGAATTATAATGTTTTACGGTAAAGTAAAGGCATAATTGGGGAGCATTGCGGTGTATTAGCAGTGAAAAATGTTAGAATAAGTTGGGCTATAGTGAACTAAGGTGGTAGAATGGTGGAATAGGTTTAACCACGGCTAAAAAGTCAAAGTAACGTGATATCTTGCTATTGTATGTTGATGAGCATTTGAATATATATAGAAGTTATAATTACAGATGCAGTAGTCAATCGAGTAGCAAAGGGCATGCTGGGTTTTTTATGCTTAATTAATTTGACATAGTGATATAGGAATGCGGTGGCCGCCGAAATACTCTCGAGATCTGATATTACGCTGACCGGTCAGTCGGCGCCTGAGTGAAACGCTTCGTCTTGGCTTCAGCCTGCTCATTTTTAGGGTGTACAATGAATTGTAAACATTGCACTGCTTGATGGAAACTGAAGGGTTACTGCAACACCATATTCCTCTCTCACTACAAAATGAATTTCGACGTACTATCAAGAGCTGAAAAAAAAACACACATACTTAACGATGACGACAGTAAACGCGTTGTACTAATTCTATGTATGTTTTTGAGCTATTAGCGACTGTGTGTAGCTACAGTAACTAGCCCAGTTCCGAGCATCGAAGGAAAAATGAAGATGTAATAACATGATTATTTTGTGCCGCAGCCTGCAGATATCTCAAGACTCGACACTGGGAGACTAAAATGATTGATGAAAAGTTGACCGCAAATTAGCAGTTGAAAGAAAGTGTCACAGTCAAGATTATTTCCACAATTGATATCATTGCAGCATCTGTAGTTTCCGCAGGCTCATATTCATTTTCTTCGAAGATCTACGACAGGTAATCTCACAACGGAAGCATCAGTGTAAATGCAAGCTGGTAACAGCAGAAACTTGCGCAGAATCAGTGAACGACCCGTTGCTATTTTCTTAGTTTTAATTCACTGGCAAACTATATTCAATGAACCCGAGTATCTAATTACTTAATTTTGTCATCGTTAGAGTTGTAAAGTTATGGTATTGATTCGCATTAGCCTTACTTAAGTCCTGAAATTTGTCGGCCGTACCTGGAGCATTACAACTCTTGATCGACCAGTGCTTTCGTATCTACACAAAGCTCTCTGGTCTGGCCTGAAGCCACCTAGGTTTCAGTCTCCCAAACAGCGCCCTGGTTCTGTGCTCACACGAAGCCAGCAATTATCGTGTGGCGTGCCGCTCGCCGTGTTTTCCGGGTTTGTTAGCAGTGTGTTATTGGAGGCGTGACCGTTAAGCATCCAACCATCAAGTGCAGGGAGCTATGCCTACAGCGCAGAAAGTCTTGGCAACAGTGTGAGCCGTTTCTCTCCTTTCCTCTGCGGGCACTTACCAACGGTTTCTCGACGTGGTCGATATGGACATCGATCAATTATGGTGGCCTTGCGCGTACGTACGCTTACAACTTTCACACCACAGTTTCGTTCACTATGTGCTGAAGCCATCCGATACCTTTCACAAGTGACAAGGTTTGAAAGAGTGGCAAAGCACAACCTTAAAAATACCGTCATGTTCTCCCTCCAAGAATTCGATGCCGGGACGGTATGTCATCAAGGCTGATGGTGTTCGACTTTGTTTGAGAAAACATTGCGTTTTAGTGTTACATTTTGAAGATTTGAACGTTCATTTGTGAGATTAGGAAAGTAAGAGAAGAAGCTATAGGAAAGCTGCAGAGAGCCTGATTTCCTATTTCCGGAGGAGCATTCTGGGCATCGCTCACATGTCGGCCGGGAAGAAAAAGATGACGTCCACGTTTTCACAGCGTAGAGAAAACATTAAGAATGAATGTACGTCAGTAACATTCACATTCAAACAAACAACACTTATTACGGGGAGGGGAAAGCAAAATGAAAGAGAGGAGAAAACCAAGATATACACTGAAGTTAACGTGAGTTGGCAACAATGCTATTGGCTGGACAGAAGTATGGGAAACATTTACGCAGTGAAGACCTATGAACTCGAAATTAAAACCTAAATTTTGAGCTTGTCTACCGCCGTATAAATACATAAACAATGTTTACGGAACGCTGCTCTTGAATAAATAACAGCCTTTTAGGTGTGATTTACGTGTACGATGTACGCTGAATACTACAAAATTGAGTTCACCAAACATTTACGGTAACATCCTTCCAGTGGAGTTTTTTTTTAGGCGTACTAAATCTAGGACAAAATAGATTTAGCGCCGAATGCTATTAGAAAAACAATGATGCAGCACATTTTTCTCTAGTCATGCTTAAAACATGAATGCAATTTTCCCCGTGCCGATGTCCAGAAGTCTATATAAAAAAATACAAAGTAAAACCCTACAAAAGAAAGAACACGAATTTTTTTTTATCAGTAGGAAGTGAAATTAGGCACTTTGATGAGCTAGTGTAACTGTACACTAGGTAAACAAGAACAAAAAGGGGGAAGAGGGAGAGGACACAGTGATATCGAAGGTGCAGTGCCTATGCCACCGTATCTTGCAGTGATTTTTGCAGTGGTTGCCTTCACGCCCGATGATCGAAAATGATCTACTTTGTGCTCTACTCCCATAGCACCTGTTGCTGAAATAAGGTCCTGCAAAAGTCTAGTCGTATATCTTTCAACAATTCTAAGTAATATACGTGATGTAGAAATCACACTGGCGCAATTTACCGGGAAAATTGCAGATTGCCAGTGGCAAATGGGCGGCCTCAGCCACTACAGATGAATTTGAAGGTTAAAATTTTGAAAGAAACTCACAAAACAAGCAAGCGAGGTGTGCCTAATGAACTGAAGGAAACCTTACAAATTAAAGAGAAATGAGTGATCCAAGAACCGGTTAAATCAAATATGGCAGAGCATGACTGGAACGTCCTCAGAGTACATGTGATTTTAGGTAAAATTCATCTTGTTTTTTACAGTTATTTAGTGAGACTCGGCACCGGTATGACTGGCCGAGTGGAGAAAAATACGGCGTCAATTGGTGCATGTTCTTAATATATATTTTTATCAAATCAACATTTATGTTGGCCAGATGGGCACCATGATAAATATTTTGAATCACTGAAAGCTCTATAATCGAAACATGAAAAAACAAAGGTAAAACGGTATTATTTTGTACTTTATCAATCTTGTACAATATCTTGAAGTTTTTTGTTTTTTTTGATGAGTCGCATCACAAAGCACCTTCGCAGTGTTGCTATTCGGGCCTACACTCATGTACTTTGGTTTCAAAGGATTTTGTATTATATAACAAGTAGCGAAGTGAGGCACGCAAAGGTAATTTCCATAAAACACTGCGAAAACCAAAGACAAGTCTAATTAGCCTGTGCTGCGAAAATGCTGTTGTGTACTCTTATTCTTCAAAACATTTTATGTCGTAATTTTCGCTGTACCGTATATAGGACACGAACAAGAAAAAAAATAATAAAAAGAGAAGAGAAAGCCCATTCGTTGAGGTGAACTTACGGCCTGGAAAAGATGAGAGCCGAAATCAATTCTAGAACAGCGCTCCCAGCAATGCCTTCAAGGCCCCGCTTCATTCGCATTGAGGGTCTGGAGGAGCGTCATGTGCATTATAGGAACGTTCCGAGCATACCACAGAGAGAACGACCCCACATGGAACTTTTGAGCCTGAAATTAGTTCAAAATGAACGGATCGACTTCTAATTCCTTTTAACTTTTTCTATTTTATCGGAACTTACATTTTGTGAATAGAGCTCAAACTTTCTTCCACGTTTTGATTTAGGAGTTTGGAGCCTTATCGCCCGTGATTGAGACTTGCATCGGGTACTTATTGAAGTTAAAACTCCTATACATAGGATATATAACTGTGACAACAAAAAAACATCTTCGCTTGCCCTCCGCAGGCAAGGGCAGCCGCGGAAGCCAGAAAGCGTATATACTTAGCAGCTTTTCCGTGTTTCCTTGGCTGAAATATCATGCCATCTGGGATTGACTTTCTATGAAAACAGTAATTTTCTGCTTGGGAAGCTCTCCAGGTGTGTTAAGTGCGCCAGCCAGAGTTTAAAAAGAGCTGTCTCGTATAATTGTTTTTTTAGGTTGCTCTGTGCGTGCTGTTCGAACATGAAAACAAATCTCGATTTTCAAACCCCATGCTGAGCTCCCATGTCGCCCGAATAAACGCTTCGTCAAGCAGTAAGGCACTTTCCTGCATGACCTCTACGCCTTTCATGTCTGCAATGTTGGCACATTAAATAGGTATTTACACAAAAACAATGAAGAATTTATAACATTTGACATCAGCTCAAATGTAGAAGGACACCGAGACGTAATAAGATGGCAGGGGTTATCTCCGTTAAACCTACTATAGTGCGAAAGCACTGCAAAGTAAAGTTACAACTGCACATGTGGCGCCATCGTGGAGCCGCCGCTTCAAACGAACGGGGTTTTACATATAGCCTCCGTCATCAGCTTCGATGCAGTGGCGTGCTTCATCGCGGAGTATAGATGGATGGAATGGATGGAATATAGGAGCGTCCCCTTTGAAACGAGGTGGTAGCAGTAGCTATCATGCTCATTTTTCTACCTATCCTAATTATTGATTAAGATTGGTTAACTAAACCATCATTCTATTTATTAATTTTTTGTTTCTACATTATTAACATTATGTCACTTCTCTGCTTTTAAGCCACCAATCTGCCAGTCGTTTTTTTTTGCTAGTTTCCACCGCCGGTTTATTCACCCGGCCACTGGAATCTGGAAAACCAGCCAGTCTTAATCTATTCACTTACTTGTATTGGATGGCACTTTTTCTGAGCAAGTGAATAGTTTAAGACTGGCTGGTCTTCCAGAAAATGTCTTGACTGTAGCCTGCAGCAAGGTGCTAAAAAGAGTTAAGGATGCCAACAGGCCATCTCCTACGAATACTGATGGAAAAAAAAGAAGGTGGCGGTTATTCCGTATGTTCATCGCTTTTCCCATCAACTAAAAAATGTCGGCAAGAGATATGATGTGGATATATTATTTTCAGCCCTTAAAAAAGTTCGGAGTATTTGTGCCATGGTCGCTCTAGGAGTAGTGTACCATATTCCACTGTCTTGTGGGCACACTTTTATCGGTCGCACGGGCTGTTGCCTGAATGTTCGCTTACAAGTGCACAATTTCTCTTTGGGAAAACCGCCTTCTTCGAATCTTGCAAAGCAATGTATGGAATGCAGGGCTGTAAGCCTTTGCTCGATAAACCTATTTTGCTTAGGCGTCCTAATCAAGTTACCAGAGAGGTGTCAGAGGCATATCGTATCTGTAAAAATCAGCCTACATGTGTTAGTGACTCATCTGTTGTGTTGCATGAATGGGAGGTTTCATATCTGGACGCACCTGCGTGATTTCATGAGTTTTTGCGTGTTTTTTGCCTTTGAGCATATATTTTCTGCGTTTCGTGAACAAATGCTTAGTTGCGGGTGAGCGCTTGTGGTGTTTTCTTCTTCGTCCCTGTCGTGTGTGCGCTGCTTATTTTTTCCAAGAGTTGAGAACGTTGGCTCTACTCTCTGCTGCTCCCATTTACAAACCGCATGGTAGATGGATGGTGCAATTTTGTCCTTGAACTCTCGCGTTGTGCAGCAAGCCTCGCCATTTTAATCGTCGTGCCCAGGCACGAGAGCACTATGCTATCGCCGCAGCTGATCACGCCTCGTGTAAAACAGCAACACACGCTAGCATTGTGCAGCAAACATCTTCGTCTTCATTAAGTTTCATCTGCGTCGCGCCTTCGTTCACCAAGGGTAAATACGCCATACATATGCGCCAACTCGCTAAAGACAGTCCCCAGTCGTGCCAAACAGGCTGCCGAGACCATGGAACAAGCCAGACTAGTACGTTGCCGAGAAGCTTATCAAGGGCGGCAGTGAGCCAAGACCGAAGCGGCAGCGGCGACTGCGAATGCGGCCGATCGACTGCTAATGGTCGTGAAACGTGACTTAAGGATAGCTGAATCTCTAAATTTTTCAATATTTACCACGTACGTAGCAATCAAAGGTCAACTATAAGCATAGAGATAGAGAGAAATATTGTTTAAGAGACATTGGCACGATATAAGTTTGGCACGTTCTCTTCCCTCGGATTTGCGCACTGCAACATAAAAGTTATGAATAACTCTTTTTCTAAGCGTTTTGTGCTACTCTGACCGGTGCATTTTGTGATCTTCAATGAAGAGTGAATGGGTTTTGCTTAATAAATGTGATTTCACGACGACGTTTGTTGACGTAGAACAAAGTACCAAAATAATGGCGGTGGAATAACAAACCGTTGCATCACACAGTAAATTTAAATATTTTCCGTATAATTACTAGGCACGTTTGTAGCGTAAGGATGCTCGATTTGAGTATGCCCATTTTCTGACTCTTCATTTAGATGTAAAAACTATCCTTAAGGTTGAAACTCCCCGATCTCTGAAAGCTGTAATATAAAAAAATACAATGAATACATAGAATACATCAGCATTGCAGTAAAAGGAAGGAAGTACTTACAAACATTTCTATTTCGGCCGGGTAAACAGTATGTCCAAGCATAGTGACACGCGCTACGCAACAGGAAAGTGTGTTTATCGCTGAATTTATGCCATTCAAGACCATTATCACACGTATAAGCAGGAATCTCAGATATTTTTGCAGCGCTAAAGTTTATTGTTGAAATTGCCAACAGGTAAAGCCCCAAAAATAATGCGTCCGAAGATATGATGTCTATGCAACCGACCATGAATACCAATGTATTTGTTCATCGTAAGGGTTTACCCATCAGCTTGTTTCTTCGAAAAAGTTTTATTTTTCGTGACTCTGATATCATAAGGAAACTTAGGGCCTTTCTCCAGATGAATACAATAATGTGATCTCAAAGCGTCGCATATTTGTAAATAATGAACTTGCAGTGCACTTGTATACTTTCTTTTCAGCAAGCAAACACAGACGAACAGCAAGGTACGAAAGAACATGGTCTAAAGAGGCCTCATATGATATCGATAGTAAGCTTAGTTTTCAAGCCCGGACCAACATATTTTGGTGTTTTGTATATGGGTTTTTGCCGCGGAACTATCGGAAAAGCGAGTGTGACAAGAAGACCCGCAGCGTCGACATGTGTACACTCTTTCAAGGGCGATACAGGCGAGCATGAATCCACTTTGGCTTTTTTTGGACTCTAAGAAGGCTATCCACATCATAAGGTCACTTCGTTACAATGACAGCAGCTACTGCTTCATAGAAAAAAAAAGTAAGAAGCCCGACTCGAGGGGAGAAATATTTCACACGAAGGGACAACGAATTAGTATTAGTCGAAGCTTTCAGTAAGGAATAAGCCTACGTATAATGGAAGTTCTGCGGGGGCCGCATTACAGTATAGAAGTACACGGTCTCAGCGCACAATAAGCATTATGAACATATCCTATGTCGCTCGATACAAGGTCATTGAAAACTTCACCTGACTTGTAGCAGCCGGAGCGAAACGCGACATCAAGACTGATCCTGTGATAAAAGCACCGACTAAAGGGTCAACGACGACAAGCCTTCTTGACTGCATTAAGAATGCTAACATGGGCAGCGCTCTGTAGCATGTAGCCATCAGACCATAAGCCTCAAAGAGAACACCAGGCAGCCGTGTGTTCATAATGATTATCATTGCAATCAAAATTAACAGCACATCTACATCATTTTTTTACGAAGGCTTCTGATATATCCTTCGAAATAGTTTGTTCTGTGCTAGCCGCTGCCATATTATACCCGAATACTAACCGTAATCCACAAAAATGAATTTCTGACGGCCCCTGCTACATCATCTCGCTGCCGTAACAACCTTTCAGTATCTCCCTAATGGGATTGATGCTTGGTTATCCAACCATTTTGCGTAATTATACGAGAAGCGTCTTAGTTTTATAAAAAAAAAAGAAACTCACACTGCAGTTATTGTTGCCTGGTGTTACGCGTGGTCACTGAATGAAAGAGAATTGAACAGCGGTCGCGGGACAACCTCAATGCGCAAGGCAGTCCAACGTTTTGACAAGAGGACTTGTCTTCTTTGGCTTTTCTTGGGAACTGAGGCTCCTTCTCAACGGTTGCTCAGTTCTATTTTTTCTTATTATTAATCGCCTCTTGAAACATGTAGCAATTCTTTTTCATGCTGTTTAGCCATCTTCTTCATGTCGTTCTAGCGTGGACACTGAGTGACATTTGATAAGAAGCGTAAACGCGAGAAGTCACTCTGATATTTACAAACGCCACTGTAGAGAACTATCATTAATAGTATCAAATATAAGGTAGAATATATCGGCGGTATACGGTAGAGATGTACACTAGTGTCTGATCGCATTTCCTGCAGGTCTAAATATTATCCTATCCACTTGGGAATATTTGTAAACAGCGATTTAAAGAGTTATCCCCAACTGAGCATATCACAGAGCACCGCTGACTTACGCAACATTCTTGCCTATGCATATGCGTCCTAATTTCATGGCGTACATTTACTTGAATGACACCAAAACCCTCATCAACACTTTTATAACGCGACATGCACGCCTCGACAACGTTGTCTACAACAGCTTGTGATCATTTTTTGTGACAATGATTTGAGGAGACCATTATTGTATTGCCGCACAAATAGCGTAGTAACGAGACAGTAATTATAGTTTGCCAAAATGTATCTCTCTAAACGTTTGCCAGAAAGCATAAAATTTCTAAGAAGGTTACAACACTTAGTCACGGGAAATTTGAGCGCAGCTATTTAGGCGTGTTCGCAATATATTGATGCAATCGATTTGAGATGCAAGCACTGCGCGTTGCACAATTACCAGCGCGCTGTAGAATGCTTCTCCCAACTAAACCGCGGAATCCTCGCAGCTCAAATGTCGCACAGAAATGGCATTTTGTCGTTTGTATATTCTTATACCAAATTTGTTTTGGATACTTGGCTGATTCGATCAAAAGAGGTAGGATGTTCCCATCGTATGCGGCGGTGACGATGCAAGACGAGCCGCTGCTCCAGTGATGGTTTGCATCGCCGCCGCCGCATATTATGGGGACATCCTACCTCTTCTGATCGAATCAGGCAACGAGCCCATGGTATTAAAAAAAATACGAACGACAAAATGCTATTTCTGTGCGAAATTTGAGCTGCGTGGATTCCGCGGTTTAGTTGGAAGAAGCATTCTACAGCGCACCGGTAATTGTGCAATGCGTTATATGCATGTATGTGCAATTACAAAGCACGTTTTATTTTTCTCACGAGACAAATACATTTTCCCAGTAGAAGAGAAAGAAGAGACACGAGCGAGAGGCGCAAATCGTGGTTCATCTTTAACTTCTTCTGAGAAATTCTCTTTATCTCGTGACTCTATCGTGGCTAGTGACAATGAAACTGCCACTTCGTCCAGCTCACTCTGTGAGCCACTTTGTGTTCTGCTGCTAATAAGGAATGCACACTAGCGCCCCTTATCATGCCCGAAAATATCAAGGCATGTCTTTACGCAATGCAAACATATATTAATAAAACTAGAAGGCTCACCTGTCAGGCGTGAACCGAAGTTGGCTTCTAACAAAAAAAAAAAAGAGGGAATGAGTTCAGATAAGTAGGAAAAAATCATGGACGGGCTTAGATTTAAGCTTGCTTTTACCATGAAACAAGCAAGCATTCAATAAAATGTGCGCATGGCAGGGATACTTCGCCAAAGGATATATGCATATTGGTAGTTCACAAGGCTAGTTGGACAATGAGCTACAATAAACTTCCCCATCATACAATAAGGACCAGCGTTTAAGACACTTATAATGTGGCTAATATACGTGCTTACTTTCGTATAAACTCGTACAGTATTCGTTGCGAAGGAACGTCACAACTGTCAGCTCCTGGAATTGGGAGAAGCTGTAAGCCAAGCACGTTGGTCGGAGTGCTCATTGCGGCAAGCCGGGGAAGGAATATTAACGACCCAACAGCAGCATTGGTTGCGGAGTGACTGTGTGATGAAACACTGAATTATATATAGCTAGAATACAGCGTCAATGGACGGCAGGCAACAGCTCTTTGTAGCTGGGGAACTCGCACCCCTCTGTTAGCAATCAACGCACTCTTTCGTTCGGAAACTTGTAACCGGGATAAATGAGAAAGTTTTGGCAGTGATACATGGGAATGAATGAAAGGAGTTCCACGCAGACTCGGTGCATTTAGACACATTAGCGAAGAAACCTGTTCTCACCTCAGTTCTATGCGCTCAGGATTCTTCCATTCTGGATCTCCTTCTCTGCGAGGAACATTTTGGCAGCGTGCTAAATATTTCTTACCCGGAACTCACCACTGACGAGAATAAACGCGGTTGAATATTACCACGGACCTGGCTCGAGCTCTCTGCGCACTAACCTGTGACGAGGACTAAGCGTTCGCGGCCGCGAGAGGTTATTAAAACCACGGCCGCTCTATGGTCCCCTCTACGTCTACGACTGCGCTTCGTCTGGTCTGTGACAATATTAAACAAAAATTAATTCAGTCCACTTCCTGTAGATTTTTCTTTGCAGGCAGTGCGAATGCAAATATTCTTTCATCGGGGTTTTTGCGAAAATTAAATATGTGTGAAAATTAAATATGCTGATTAGGTGTTACGTTGAGGTGTAGACATTTTTTTTCAGCAGTTGCCGGCACAGAATATAATAAAATATCTGTTTTACAAACGAGGGTCATTCTTTAATTTTCCATGGTTGTAGAACAAAGCCTCTTATTCACGCTATCACGATTGGCACGCCACTAAGTGAGCATCAATTTTATTATCGGTAAAGTCTGAAAGGAATCGCACCATCGCCGGTGTCTTTATGAATCATCAATTTCAATAAATTCTACAGCGCAGTCCAACACAGCAGCCGGACGTAAAAGTAGACAGATGTTATGTTTTTTCGTGTGTGTCAAAAAGCTTCTTTTTCAAATCGACAAAACGAGATTGGTTCATTAAACATTAGCGATACCCATTTTCACAGGCGATGCAGAGCAAAATTTTTGTTTGGGGTTCGGGACAAGGTCGCGCCGCTGCTTTTCCATAAGCTCATTGTATTTTCAAACGACGCACCCTCCACACTAAAGTGGTCCTTATGTATAGCTTATTGCATGCTGTAAATGCTTCTTAAAAAAAAAATTGTTAGACAAAATAAGAGGCAGACTTTATTCTGAGCGGTTACTTTACTTTTAATCGATCTTTCTGTGAACTAAAAGACAGATATTCGCGTGTGGTACAATTCTTCTGAACAAATATGATATCCATTAAAAAAGACCGATAAGAGAACCTCGCAGGTGAAATTTAATATTTTGCTGGTTATACTAGGATGTAACCAAAAGTCGTTCTTTACTATTGTCACGCTAACATGTCACCAGAAAAAAAAAGAAAAACGCTAGCATTTTAACTCGTCGCTCAATACTCGAAAACACGGGAATCGAGGGAGGAAGTCGCATGCTTCTTTTGGCCGACTCACTGATTAAATTTACTCCCAATAGACTGACTGCCACACCGGTGACCCTTTCTTAGGTGGGTTAGCCGATATCAAAGGCTAGGGTTCAGGAACTAGGTTATTAGACTTCGGATGGGCCTAAAAAAAGTTCAGAAATAGTGTAACAAAAGCTTCCGATTCGGGACTATGACTTTAATTTTGTTACCTGGAGTCTCAAGTTTTCGAGCCGATCTTAGCAGAAAGATGATGAAATTATCCTTGTCCTGTCTGTTTACGGATGGTTGGCTGAGCTAAAGTTAGCTAGAAATGTTTGCTTTCGCGGTTCAGCCTCAGCTATTTGTGTTTAATCTCGGTTCCTGTCTTTCCGACATGGATGAACACGCACACGCACACGCACACGCACGCACACGCACGCACGCACGCACACACACACACACACACACACACACACACACACACACACACACACACACACACACACACACACACACACACACACACACACACACACACACACACACACACACACACACACACACACACACACACACACACACACACACACACACACACACACACACACACACACACACACACACACACACACACACACACACACACACACACACACAAGTTGTTGTACTGTGTAATCATCACGGGCAGGGACCCGTGTTCTTCTCAAACAAGACAAACCGCTTTAGTGTGGACCTACAAGGACTTCAATCGCTTTTCTCTCTCTTTGTTCACTGCTGCCAGAACAATTCGTATTCATCGCAATCTGCACTTAGTTACAGAGAGCAACAGAATGAGCTTAGGAATCAAGGACTTACGGATGGACGGACGGAGATCGTCGAAATCGGTGAACGGGGGCTGTTCTGCTAGCGCACTAAGTCTTTCTTTGTACACTATTATGGGCTGCTTTCGCATGCTTTATAGGCTTAGCTTACTAGAAGATTATAACACTCCCCTCCCAAAGGAAGAAGAAATTGCGATTTTGTTTCTGAGCAATTGCGGTTAAGACACAAAACGACACAAAATACAGGGTGGTATTTTAAACATCAACTATATTTTATTTTAAACATATATAAAAATATGTCGGGGGACATTGAAGAAGTGTGCTTTTGAGCATGGCTGACAATAATAGGCTGTATGGCTTTATTATTACATGATGAATAACAAACGTTACCTATTACAATTTGTATTTTTATTGCAAGCGTAATATTTTGTTCCAAGATTGAAGTCCCTAAACGTTAGAGGTTAATGCAGATTATAAATTTTCTTAATAAGCAATTTGGTTCGTAGTAATAACTGTTAAAAAAGTACACGCTTTGAACCTTTCTGAGTTTGCTCTTCCTGTAACATAATTTGTTAAAAAACATCGCTGGCATCTTCGATCGCACAATGTATAGCGGCCGTTTGTGGTTCTCATAACCTCAAAGTTGATGCAATTATGGAGATGATATTATCCGTAGCGGTGTCAATTTATAAATTTGCTGGCGCGAATTTCCACTAAAAGTGTTTTCAAATGCTCATGTTTGTCGTTCGGTAACGCAAACTATGTTGTCAACCAAGAAAATTCGAAAATTTTGCTCACCTTTCATATGAACGGCTTTAAGTGAAGGAGCAACATTCGATCTAGTTTTGCGGCTCAAAATTCTTAATTTCGAATGGTCCACGTATGGCGAGACTACTCTCGGCGCATCTCATGGTTTAAGGAAATTGAAATTGACATAGCTGTGTTTCGCGACACTGAGTATAAACAATCAACGAGATCAAGGTCGCTCTATGCGTTACAGTCACAATGATAAGGCCGCATGCCGGTGTCAGTTGAAAACGACAATAGCAACAAAAAAGATTTCAAAGGGTCACAGTGAGCAGGTCTGCGGGGATAAACGATCGCAGAACATTATGTAGCCATCCAAGAAACGAACGCGCATGGCAGGCAAGAACGCACACATCGCATGCGTTTCAAAATTAAGTATGGGAAACATAGGATAAATCAAATTGTAGTCCATGTACGTATGTTGAGTTGGTTCACTCTGCTGTGTATATGCGCAACATGCACACATAACCCGTGCCCACTCGTAAATGTTTCCATAAGAAGCAGCGAGCCGCCGAAACTCCACAACTAAAATACGATTTTAGTTTTGATGCCTGGTCGCCGTCATCATATTTGATGGTGGTGCCCCGTGTGATTCAAACAGAGAAAGTCCACACAGGCTCCTGTTGACGCCATTTTGGGCTGTGCGGTGCGTCGTTTTGCATGGCGGAAGCTGCTGGAAGCAGCAGTATAGAGGTCGGGACGAACGGAAAGGACTGCATTCCGCTTTCGCAGGCTGAACTCTGATTATTGATGTGTGCCACAGTTAGTTATACATGAGGATGCATCTGTATTTTCCACAATGCGTGTATTCTCAGTTATATTTTATAATTGTATGGCAGCTATGGACATACTCGGACCGAAGATCAGCACACTGATTTATCGTGAAGTGCGACCCTCATGTCGTGTATTTTCTGTCAATAGTGCCTATTTAAATTCAATATTGCACTGCCGTCACACCGCATTATTGAACCTGATGCTTGTAGTACACGGGCAGCGTTTACCGCCCTAGCGACGCTAGCCACTGCTCTCGTGAACCAAGCTGGGCAAATGTAGGCGTCCGCGGCACACAGAAGCCCTACTGCGAAAAGCGTACGATCAGGCTGGTACGCTTCAAGCCTTCAACAACGTATTTTACACGCTAGATCAAGTTTAAAGAACAGCAGATAAAACAAGCAGTGTCTAGAGTGCCATACGACCGCAATTTTATGCAGCCTTCTGGCTCTTTCACACTTGAGCATTCGGTAGCGCGAGCGAGCGAAATCCGCTGCCGCCGACAAGCTCCTTCGTTCACGGCGAGCTCCGTTAACCCTAACCTGTCCACTCGACTGAAACTGCGTACGCCACCAAAAGCATACAGCTATGCTAAGTGCCGAAAAAAAAAAACGTATTATCATTCAATTCCTCACTAAATCATGGTCCATTTGTCCCACGTATTGTTGCAACAAGAGCTTTAACATGCTCTTTGCAGCCATAGTAAAACAAAAGGGGCATGTTTGCCGCTCATACCTGGAACAGCGTCGATCTTACTCCAAATGTCATCCTTCAATACACTGTTGTTGTGTTCGAGATGACGTTTGTTCTACCGCGCACGATATAACTTCACGACGTCGATAAGCACTTCGGCTGTGGTGGTCAGTTATTGTGTGCCGATGGTAAACTGCGAGTACGCTCTTGTCATGATGCTACCTGCCGATGCCCACGGGCCGCGCCGAATCAACTTCCTCGCCTTCATTAGGGGATAGAAATCGGCGAAAAGTATCCGGCGGAAAGATTCGGTCCAGGTTCGAACTGCCCTTACACCGAGACTTCGGGTGGACTCACTGCCGCGGAAGCGGATTTCGCTCACTCTCGCCGCCGAATGCTCAAGTGTGAACGAGCCATTTGAGTACATCCGCGACAGGGCAGCAACTACGTATCCTCATCCTGTCATGGTTGCAGGAACGTTTGCACGGCGTGTTGTTGAGCGGAACGCCGAAACACGTGTGGCCATAGCTGCATCATCAAATAAAATGACAAGTTCGCAGACACTTACAGCAGCTGATTTCGCGAGCAACACCACCAACTGGCGCGGCGGACGACGGCGTTCTCGCCGTGTATTGCTCCCTAGTCACCGCTAGACCTAAACTGTTTCACATCCAAGACACATCGGAAGGCGCTTTTAATTGTTCAGCGGCACATGTAACTGGTGTCTCATGGAACTGAATTACTGCCAATCCCATCGTATCAATAAGAGAAATATATGTTAATTTCCGTGGCGCCTTAGTGGGGCCGGCGTGCAAGCCGACGATGAGACGATAAACCGCGCCGCACCGGTGGCAGCTGGCTGTGAGCAGAAATTTGCTTGTACTGCAGTTATCCCTCCTACCAACCCCAAGGAATATTTGTTTTTTGCAGTCGGCTTATTATTCAAGTAAACAATAATTTACACCACAATTTTCTGGCACTGGCGCAAGAGATCCAGGTTATCGTTGGCGCGGAGGGCTTGAGGACGGCACGGCCAGCGCGGCCTACGATATTTACGGCGGTGAAGGAAGTGAAATGGCTATCATTTTTGAAACTTCGTAATTGGAACTATGTCTACCTGGTTTACATGAAACGTTCATAGGCGATAGAGGTCAGGATTTACTCAAAATCGGTGAAGCAGAAAGCTAACACAGCCGCACAAAAAATGTCGTTGCATGCATGCCTTCCGCATTCGCTCTCGGCAATCATGTTACAATTTCTTTGATTATTTTTGTAGTCCACGATCACGCATTGCTGTCTCAATGACGTTACCTCTGAGAAGAGCACTAATAAAATTATTTACGTTTTTTTTTAACGAGAGTATACCTAGGAACAACGCCGCTCTGCAATGCATAAAGCGTGCGAATGCACCGCCCACTCGAGGCTGGCAACAGTGGGCCAGCGCAACGAATCTGGTTAGAGACAATTTTCTTCCTCTCCTGCTTGCTTTAGGTAAAATGGTTTATACAGCCCGAGGTTCCTACATTGCCTCTTTTTACGTTATTCGCGGTTCTTGTATGGCCGTCCTTTTATTAGTTTCGTTAAAATATCATTTTTTGTGCGACCGATGTCTGAGACACTCACTTCAGCTATAAACACCATATTATGTTTTACGTGCTCTGTCTTGACGTACTGCTAGAAAATATCCCTTTTACAAAGAAAAACATTTGCTTCCAATTGGTCTTCAACAAACCAAGCCTTATCTCTTCTTGGGACTGCCTGCTCCACCCAGTGCCATTTGTCGTCACGAGTGCGGTGATGGTTTGAGTCATGTTTGTTTTATCATTTAAAACTGCTCATATTCCTGATGCATGGTTGCTAGCAATAACGCGAGATCGTTAAAGCTTAGTCTTTCAAATTCAGGCGTCGACTTGAGGGCGCGATTCGAACACGTGGCAGAATGCAGGTAGCATAACCCTGTAGTTGCTAGTCATTAGGCGGTGGGACATCACAATGCTACATGACACCGCCGAATTAGCTGCCGCTGGCAATTCGGCCTTTGCATTTGAGTTGGGAGAGTAAGAACGAAAACCACTCTACCAGTATTCTTCGATCCCGGATTTGACACGATGGCCATTGGCCGGGCAATTACTAGAGTATTAGACTTTGTTAAAACGGGAATTTATACCTGTGTATGGTAGTCTTTCCCATCGCGAGGAATCATACAATGGCATGCTGATCACCATGTACGGGACAAGAGAGGCAAACATAAAATATTACTTTTTCCAGAATACACAGGGAACAAACGGGGATGAAAGGAAGAAACCACAGAAACAAGCGCTGACTCTCAACTAAAGTTTAATCACAGGAAACACACTGTTTTTTTTTTTAAACGTGTCACCAACTCGCCCGCTCAGCTATCCTGTTGAAAATACTACTGCTTAAGCCAGTAACAAAGTTCATAAACGCTAGCGAGGATATGCGAGGGGAAGTTCAAAATTTGGAGTCATTAGCGCTGCCACGTTATATTCTAAATTTCCGAATTTAAGTGTCCCGCCAATACTAAAAATCACTGTCACGGTGCTGACAGATGGTAGCTAGCAACTGACATGGCCAAACACTGATTCTCTGAAGGTTGTGCGGCTTAACGAGATCACATGATAACAGAAAGTTGGTAGGGGCTGCCAAATTGGTTTGCACATTTGAGGTGAGAAGGTACGATAACAATCAGCCTTTCAGTGCTCTTCGATTGCGAGTCAGGCACTGCACTCCTAGGTAAGAAGGCAAGTCATATGGCTAGGTTAAACCAGGAGCTTTATATGTCGTGTAGTCGCTTACGACCTGTAGCTGGATGACGTCGTAGCTTAGCAGCTTATCATCATACACCTAAATGTAAAACTTTATTGTTCTCCGTAATTTCTTTTGCCGCGATAGAGTTGAAGAACCTGTTCTGCAGAACATCTGGCGTTGTCGCGATGTGTGAGAAAAATCGCGGACATGGCAGTGAAAGGTGGTAGTTGACTGGTGAAACGGCCAAACACTGATTCGTCGAGGGATTGTGTGGCACAAGAAGACCACACCGCAGCACGAAGTCAACAAGAGCTACCAACTCGAGTTGATCACTTGAAATGAAAGCATTCGTGGTTTGGACAGCAACCAAACGTGTTGGGTTCTTCGATGTCGAGGTGAGCATTCTCTTTCTAGGCCATGTAGGTGTAGCGTGCTTCGTGCCAGTCTCCTAGAAAGATACCAGGAAGGACTTTCTTGTCGCGTCCAGTACGCTCAGTGAACTTCTTTGTTTGGCGGAGTGGCCTTCGTAGAATGCAGCCGAGCGTCTGAAAGAGCAAAATATGTTGTAAAGAAATCGTAGCTCGTATTCTCGTTACCGTGCGTTGAAAGTGTGTTCGACAGCTGTCACGAAGGTCTGTGTGCCCGATCGATCTCGTTGCCTAGATCGCGGGACTCAATCCTGCCTAGATTCCACAGATAAAAGAGAGCAAACATGAAGCCGCAGCTCCCTTCTCCAGATAAGCTTAACGATGTTGTTGAACTTAGGCTTGAACACGGAAGCGGAGGCCACGAGCACTTCGTAAGTGGGAGATTAACCAAAAAGAGAGAACGCAAAACAAACACTGTGCAACGCCTGGCTGGCCGCGATGATTCTGGCAGGAGTGAAATGTAGAAAAGACGAAAATAAGAACAGAGTAAAGAGCGTGCAGAAGCGAGGCCTGCTAAGCAATTATGAGAAGCACAGGAACAACATAAAAACATCGCGTTTCATCCCCAATAGTGTGTACAAACGTATCATTTCAACTGAAGTATGATAACGCTGCTTTTCATGTACCCTATCATTCGACAAAGACCGAGACCGTCGCGACACCTTCATCATTATATTTATTATAAGTACATATTTTTTGTGTCTTTATGCACGGTATCGACCGGAATTCACTGTTTTCTACATGCATTAGAGTAATTTCATTTTCAGCAGATATTAAATCCATGACTTTAAGCAGTTCACTGTGAAAAATTTTTACTGGGAGCGTATTTTATGCCACTAAAAATGTCAACTTACAGACAGAGTTTCAACCATAAAGGAAATTATACAGTACAGTCTAGTAGCATGAATGTTTCCGCTGCTGAAGCACAGTCATAAACAAAAACAGGTTTTCTGACAGCCGAAGTTTATACTAAGAGTATTTGAAATCATGTGCCCATCTGCTGATTCTGGAGCATAAACCAAAAACCAATTAAACTCAGTGAAAATCCGGCAGAGGCACCTTACTTGTGCGAAAACGCGCAATGCCTCATTGCACCAAATTTTGAACGTAAATGCTTTTTTTTGTGTGTAATGTAAATTCAAGCCGCTACTACATAAGTCTACTCATATGTTCAGCACCGAACAAGAAATATTCGGGCACTCTTGTTGCAATGCGATGAGAAATGCCGAGTTTCCTTGCCTGGTAGACCATCGTATAGTCGAGGTGCTTCCGGGAGATTTTATCTACTCTTATTTTTAATGAAGAGTTCGAGACTGAAAATAATAGCGCTAAGAAGTGAGAAACAGAAGAGAGAACGGCGCAGGACGAGCGCTAACTTCATCTGACCTTTATTTACTGCTAAGGCAGCAAATATAAAGAAATTTCGCATGAACAACAAGAAACCGTTAAAGATATGTCATCTCAGTCTTGAAGAACCGACGTATAACTCACACACGTTTTCCCTCTATTTTGTATGTGAAATGCCTACAAGACCTCACGTGCCTTCGTGCCTCTATTTCTGTCCAGAATCTTTATCTCATGAAGCCAAGGTTCACATTTCTTGCAGTACACACATCTTGTTTTCCCCCGGCGCATGTTGTGCCCCTCGGCTGCACACGAAGCAATTTGCACAATACTGTCAAAGATGTGCACCTCATGGTTCTTTTTGGGATCGTGCATGTTCAGCTGCACTGTCATTCACGCCGCGCCCCGCTTGGCCCACATAGGCTTTTCCGCAGGTCAGTGGCATCTCATATACCACTCCTGTAGAGCACTTCACGTACTGCTTGCCATGTTTTTTGCTGAAAGTGCCCTTCTTTTCATCGTTCGCAATGCTCGCGCGTAAATGTGCAAGTTTTCGTGGAGCGGAAAAAATGACAGGCACGCCATGTCGATTTGCCACCTTTTTCGCATTGTGCGCAACCCTGTGAACATAGGGTATACCACTTCTGGTTTCACGCTTCGCTTTCTTGGCTCGCACGACTTTTTGAACATTGCAAGTTTGATTTTTATTAGGAGGGCTTCAGCAACGCCAGTAATTACCGAGCGTGGGAACCCCGCCGTAGCCAATCGATCCACTTACTTTTCAAAGCTTGCCTGCATAGTAAGCTCACACGACTTCACGAGAGCAGACCAAAGGCAGAGGTTAGCAACAGCGCGTTTCACAGTCTTTGAATGAGCCTAGGAATAAGGCAGCAGCTCCTTTCGTGCTCGAGGCGAGTATTGCCAACACACATGATTCTCCCCTAAGGTAATACTTAAATCCAAAAACTGCAAACATCTTCGCAAAGGGAGTTCATGGGTAAAACACAATCCCCGCCCCTCTTCTTAAAAGTTGGCTAAAACTGTGCTTACTGGACCTGTGTAGGTCAAATATTTCCGTTTTTTTTTAACTATTAGAAAAGTGTCAACTACCTGAACACATTTAGTATTTTGTTCCCTGTCAAACTGAGTTCTAAGGCGCTTTTTACGAATCGCAGGGGGGCAACGCGAGAGCTTAGGAAACTCACAGACGACTGCTACTGCGCATTTGTTGGCTTGGAATGGGAATGCATGGCCGTATATCAGCATATAAAGTTAGCAAAACAGTTAAGGACAGGCAATGACTATAAGACGTATGAACATTTCAAGCTAGTCGTTAATTCCGTGGTGGTATTCTGCCATCTCGGAAGGGAGAACCTTGATCACTGTTTATAACAAGGGAGTGGGTATATTGCTCATAAACCCGATATATCTGCCCTCGGCAAAAACAGCTGGGGCATGTTCCCCATCATGATGCACAATATTTTGCTGGAGCCCAGAGTGACGTAGTCTGTCTCCGCTCCGCCGCTCAACCGGTACGCCCTGTCCTCTCGAAAATACAATTTATAGCTTATAGAAAACAAACGCACATTGCAGCAGGTTGTCCACGGAGTTTTGCATCAAACATCTGGATGCTCTTTTACAGAATTCACATGTTTCTTTCTCAAATGCACTTGGCATGTTGTTCACTTCTTTACAACGGCCCTAAATATTTGACGACAGGCGTTATAAAATTCATTCGTACCGCACGAATGCATCTTATGTCTACAGCCTGAAAATACGCAAATCTAAACACGTGCGAAAGCTCTAGAAGCAGCCCCGAGGGGCCTGTCAACTGTCTAGCGAAAATCGCATCCTTTCAAAGTAACTGCTGGCGTGAGAGGCGTACGCAACAACTGTGAGGCTGCGCTCAGCTGCAGCGATCGCTCTGCTAAAAGGAAACGATTTCTGCTGCGATAGGCGACGGCCGCTGCCCACGTGCGCGTTTGATTCCATGGCTAGGAACGACAATGCGCTTTTCGATGAAAAAGCGCTTGTCTCGACGGGTATCAAAAGCCTCGTGGAATAGCTGTCAGTGAAACAGAAAGGGTATTAAGGTTCCTCTCCCATCATCTGTGGAGAAATTCTGGTAACGAGGAGAACATTTTACGAGCCTCCACTAATGGAACTCGCTTCGGGTGATTTATACGGTTTCCAGACAAAGGCGTACAGAACTTTTCTCCTAAGATGAGGGGAGTGGCGTGCATTCAGACGTAGTACGTTGTAACCTAAAATTCCTGATCATATCTTTTAGTCAGTGAGGGCGTAACCGAATGCTTGAAGACAGTTCTCTCTTGAGAATGCGTTCAGTATGGTCCGGCAGCGCATTGCCCGTGGAGTGGGTTGGAATTGGCAGTGCTACAGGGATATACCATTGACTACAGAACCTTTGAAACTTTTCATTGAACCTGCTTGTCAAAACGTGTCACTGAGACTTGAGTTCTGATTTGGAGCTTAGCAGGCTGCCCCACAGTGCCCCACCCACAGTTTTCAGAAGAAATGTCCAGAGGTGCAGGGAAAAAGATGTGAAAGCCAGAAATACCACAAAAATAAGAAAAGTATTTTTAATTTTTTTTTTGATGAAGAAAAATTGAAAAGAAAAGTTAAATTTTCTTAGCGCGATTTTAATGATTTTTGTATGCTAGCTTTTTTTTAGGTTTATTTTTGCTTAGCAACCACTACAGCATGCCTCAATGAAAGAGAAGAGAGCAGTTGTAATTCCCTGTTTATTTAAGGCGAACACATTTCTTGCCTGTTGGGTTCCCTCTACAGGGCTTGTTGACAGTTTGTGACGGCAGAGCATGTCATTAGACCGTGTCCGCACAGATTTTCATTTCTTAATAAAAAAATGTTTTAGAGCGAGCGAGAGAGAGAGAAGGTAAACTGTTGAAATTCGAAAGTATAATCAAGGGTTTAAGTTCCAGAAAATGTCGTGGTTTCGAGTCCCAGAAAGGGTCATAAGAACGAGTTCCAGTGACGTCATGGCTTCAAGCCCCAAAGAAAGTCAACAGAGCATTAAGAAGTATCGCTAGCATTTCTCTTGACGTCACAATTGGACTCTTCTTCATTTCGATAGGAAAAACTCCAATACCTGAACAAAATAGTATCAGCCTTCTAAGGCGGTATAAAAGAAGCCATATTTTCCGTTTTTTTTTTTTTGAATTTGGTTCAGCTAAACATTATAGAACGCACTCACGCCATATGAAATCCGAATGCATCTTATTATAGAGATACGGACTAATTATAGGACGTAAAATGGTTAGCTATGTTTTGTCATCGTTACTGAGTTCCTTGCGTTTGTCCCATAAACTTCATGCATCTCAATGTACTGTGTTAATGCTTCTGTGTATTTTTTGTTTTCATTCGTGCAAGCAGTGTCTTCTTCAGTATGTCCTCAAGTGCAATTACGTTATGTGGCAGCCAAACTCTATAGATTGGCTAATTGCACCTTTGTACTGGGGCGCGTGCTCCCGATCTAGCTGCAGTGTGAGCTTTTCGTCTGCTCCCCTAACATCTTCATTACGTAAATAAAGATTTGACTTGCCTTAAAAATGTCGTGAGTTCCACTTCCATAAACGTTTCGGGTTCGAGTCTGATAGAAAGTAGTGATTTTGAGCCCACGACCCTTCGCCCCCATCCCGGAAAAATAAAAGTTCCTAGGTTCAAGCATGATCAAAGGTTTGAGTTTCGGTGACGGTCGTGGGTTTGTGGGTTCGTGTCGCAAAGAACGTCGAGTTCCGTCCCTCGCTCTGTACAACTAAGAAAAATACTTTCACATTACTGCACTTACGCAGACTTAAGTGCACCCTGATTTGTTTCAGGTTTTTATGGGGGCTTAACGTCCAAAAGCTACATCGGCTAGGAGACCAAAGATATGTGCTCCTTGCGTTTCGCCTGCATTGAATTGCGGCCACCGTGCTGGGAATCGAACCCGAATCCTCCAGACTTAGTAGTCGAGTGCCTTTTTCGTTGTCTCGGATGTTGACGCTTCAAGAAAATAGGCTCAAAACATTCTACACGAACGTGTCAGTCTGAATATAATTTGGGCCGAGTTACCTAGATCCCACTGCGAGTACTGTCACAAAACTGCTAATCAGCCTTCAAAATCGACCAAAAGGAGCCGGGCTAGCCGATCGGTTTGTAACAATTATTTGACGGTTTTCGTGATGTGATCGTTCCGTAATTCGGACCAAGTAAAATTTAATAATCAACGTTGTTTAAGCTCAACAATGTGGCTGAACGTGGTGTCCCGCGATGAACATGGCTCAAACAAAATAATGACTTTTGCCCAGTTGCGCTTAGTTATACAAAAGTAAGCATTTATTGTGGGCGACTTTAGTTGTTGCACAGGTTGTTTTCGAGAGGGCTATACAATACTTATATGCGTAATTACATGCGAGATATAATCGTGCTGGCATCTAATGAATTTGACGTTAAAATAAGCAGACGTATATGGCTGCGCAGTCTCGCCATGCGTACTTTCACAGAGCAAACAAACACTTAAAAGAGAATATTGATAGTGTATGATATTCGGTTACGATTTTATGTTATTGCAAATATTCAAAAAACTTCACCCGCGTTTTAATATTTGGAAGGAATTCCTTGGTGTGAAATGGCCACTGGAGGAAAAAAGCGGGTAGTATGGGAGTACAGTAGTTCATCATAGATTTTAAAATCTGACGCGTTTGACAAGGCGTTTGCTTTCGTGTAAGAGATTTAGGCCGGAAATCAAGAAAATGGTCTTCAATGAAATCGACGCCAAGCATTAGCATTGTTTAGCAGAGTAGCAATCAAGTCAAACATGTGAGCCGGTACTTTGAAGAGGCGAAAAACAGCAGCACTACGAAAAATCAAAGAGGCTGCGTATTTTTTATATAGATCATCCAGAGCTGCAAAGCTAAACAAATGCGGTCTAAGCTGAAGCTACTCGGTACCTTCTGAGAGGAGATTTGCTCGAAGTGCACGCGAATGAAGCATCATGTAGGACGAGGTGACGTTGTAAATGAGTCATGCCAACACTTTTGATGAACGAATGGACTACTATACTTGATGAGGCACTCATGAATTGCTCGTGGCTTCGCCTAAACCACTACTGTACTGATACGTTCGAACAGGTAAGATTCGTCCCACTGCTGTGAGTGGTGTTGGCGAGATGTTCAGTGACAAACTCTACACAGGGCGATAACGTAATGTTATATAGTCCATGACAACCCCGTCAACCTACCAGCAGCCGGTCGTACCGTTGTAGCTAATTTTCACATGCACTGGACTATTCATAAGCAAACTCAAGCCCGGAGTTTGCTTTTCAATGGTCTGATACCGCTGAATTTGCTGTTGATGTTTGTGATTTTATTGCGAAAGCAATACTACTCTAGGCTGCGAGCCTTCAGCGTGGTGCGGCCGCACCCACATGACGCTGTGACGTCACACCCCACGTGACACTAGGGTGAGAGCTGGGCTACCAATTCAAGCGGCCGGCGTAGAGTGGTCGCAGCCACGGTGCAGCGCGTGACGTCCCACCCCACGTGGCACAAAGGCGGTCGGCGTGGCGCGCTAGAGGCGCAGCTGATGCTCACGGGATACGTGACGTCAGGCGCGTTCATAAGGCTTGGTTAAAGCGGGGCTTTATATGTAGGTTGGCAGGAGCTGCTAACTTGGGTCTCTCGTTTCACATGGGACGGGTATGCCAGAATCAGCCTGCTAGGACCCTTGCATTCACGTTACGCCTAGAGCCCAATAAGGCACTTTTTTTTCTTTATTGCATGGAAAAGCTTCCGTAAAAAAGGAACAACTCCACTTACTTAAACATGTCCATGTCTAAAGTTACTGGGCTGCTTAATATGAGCCCGTCATATCCCCAGCCCGACAATGCACAATCATCAGAACATCAAAAGTCTGGGAGACAAACACATGCGTCTAGATACGGCATCCAGTTTGGAGGTTCCTCACGTGCAGCATATACACTTCTCACCAAAGCACACTGCTCATGAAACACGGATTTGGACGACCTTGGTGGCTCTGCATGCCTGTCGATCATGCGGCTTTTCCAAAGGCTGAACAGTCCCATCAACACAAATAGATCGTAAGGCACGACAGAGTTTTTGTCAGGAGGCAAAAATCTAATTGTATAAGGCGTAATTTCAATGTCCTTTTTAAGAGTTCTTTGTAGTATGTCCCAAAAGAACGTAGCATCACGGCACTGAATAAAGCCATATTCAATTGTCTCAGGCACGTTATAGAGACGACAATTTACCGACCAGGGCACAAACATCTCCTTATTGTGAAGAAGGCAACGTCGCTGTGTGTAATTTGAAAAAGAACGTTTTTGCAGCTGCCTGAATGCACATTTGCCTAAAACGCTTTAGAACAGTGGTGTCTAAAAACCCCAGATAAGGCTGCCGATACAACGGTGTAGGGAACAATGACTCAGTGAGAGCCTGGGTCATCTGGTTTCTCGAGAGGCTATACAGGTAATCTACAGAGAAACGCACAGTGAGAAAATTGAAAGTGTCAGCAACCTCCTTAAGGAATCCCCATAAACGCCCCTCACGAGCCTGCCCAGTTGGTGCGAATAAGTGCGAATAAGCCCAATAAGGCACGCTCATACGGCTTCGTTAAAGCACGGCTTTATATGTGGGCTGAGGATGAAGAAAAAGAGAAGAAGAACGCTCGGTCACCCGCAGCTAATGCTTTCGCTCAATATTTGGTTCAGCAGCGTTGAACACTTGTAATTATATTTTAGCGAATCAATCCACCCTTTTCTAAACATGTGTATTGTTTTTAAAAATTTCACAATTTTCATGGAAGCTAACCTGAATAAAAAAAACAGTTAGGGGTCTTGAAATTTATCTAATATTTTCCATCTATACTCAGCGCACAACATAAATACTGTTACGAAAAATGTTGCAGTCAGCCATTAGGCACCGCCATAGTGTGTTATTCTTCGCAAAGCACCGCTAAGGATAACTTGACTTTAGTTTGGTTTCGAAATTAGATAATTAGGTACATCAGATTGCAGGTGAAAGGTGTTGTAGCAATATTACAACGCCTATGTGTGCCAATTCTTAAATTAAAGGAAACCCAAAGGTCTAGAATTTTTTTTCGACGACCATGTTTCCTTTTTCCTTTGTTATGAGTGGAGGTATGAAAATGCTAGAAAATGTTATGGAGAATCGCTTAATTTGCTATTGTGGTACGATCTAAGGGTATTACACTGTTTAAGCATGCCGCATCTGGGGTTCAGGAACATCTTTTAAGGGGGGGGGGGGGGGGGTTGTACGTTCTGGTTGTGGCTCTCATCTAGTTTATAAGTACGCATGAGGCGACAGACGTGCGAACAGTACAGTCCCAATGCTGTTCAAAAATTTTTTTTTGCAGCTTGTGCTTTCACTTGTGATAGTAGCTGAGCCATGTATTTACTGTAATCCCCTTCTGTTATGCTCCTTCTGTACTGGCAGTGTTTGACACTACATGAAGCACCGAGTACCTGTTGATAACACCAGTGCCGCAGAGCTTTGCCTCTCGACTCTTGATCAACGGTACAGCGGTATGGAAGCACGTGAAAGCTAAAACGCTATATAAATCCGTGGGGTTGAACTTCGTATCACTGATTTTATCCTCTTTTGCAGAAATATGCGCGCACTCTGTTACTCGCCTCACCCATCCTGACTTCACGGTTTGTTTCTTTTGAGTGAAGTTAACTTACTGAGCCCTCGCATGCATGCTAGGCTTTATATTAAAGGTGCTTTATCTTTGAGATTACAAATTTTAAAAGAATTTCTTATTTTTTTAATTAGGAGAGCCCTTCCTTCGCTACAGCAATGTCGTCAATGGTGTACATAAGAACACAGCTAAGACGTTAGAACTGCCAGGTTGAATAACTAATATTAAATAGTTTATTTTATAGCGTTCTTTATCGTCCCCGGTCGTAAAAAAGGTATTAAAGAAAAAAAAGAAGGGGAAGGCTTAGGTAAACAATGAAAAAAAGAATAAGAAGGCTGACCCATTCAATGAAGAAGCGATGACATGACGTTTTCGTGAAGTCATTACGTGAAGGTGAGTTCGGCAGGAGACGCGCTGCTGCCAGGTGGCGATTTCAGTTGGCTTCAGTGCCGGGCAAACCCACAACAAGTGGTGAATATCTGCCACCATATTCTAGGAAATGCAGACAGGTCATTCAGGACGGGGACATCAATATCGAAATGGAGACCACGTTCGAGAGACGGCAGGAGTGAGAGCGACCTCCTCTGCAGGGGAAAGACCACGTGGGAGGATTACCGCTCAAGGAGCGACGGCAGATTTCGAGTGGCGCCATAGGCGCTTCTTTCTTGTGAGGAGAGTAGCACAATCCATAGTTAAACTTCAGGCAGCAAAATATATCATTTAGACTGCTCATAAATTGACAGGTTTTATTTCACCATAATTCATAAGCGAATGAATTCCTAAATTCTCAGAAACCCTGTTCTTGTCGCCTCTGATGCGAAAAGAATACTGCGACCCCTTACGGGTTAGAGCAAAACTGCATGGCTACAAAGAGCGCTAAGATATCGGTATTCAGCCATTTCTTCCGTCAAATTATGTTATCGTCATTTATGAAGTACGGTCAGCGATATGCCAAATATCAGAACTGAAAAATAACCAGTCTTCTCCCTCGACATGTCGCTTTGACTACGCATTTGATAAGAAAACTAAGTCACTGAGAAGTTAGATAGTATTGCCCCTTTTCTGTTTTTGCGAAAGGTTGTGGATTTTCCTTTTTCTGGTGACGCTGTGTTAGACGTGTTCATTGACAGGCCGCTTCTGAAGAAGTTAGTCTCCTAAACAATAGGTCCAAAGATTTTTGCTCGGCTCTTTCGCCGTATGAATGCTTTCGCCCTAATATTGCCTTAATCAATAAAATTTCAAATCGGAAGAAGCTGTCCCTATTAAAAATTGACAGCTTTATTGTTTACACTGATGGGTAATTTACATCACTTTCCATAATTTATAGGCCTTAAAATAAAGACCGAAAAGCGAGCAAGCTAGCATGTGACAGCGCTCCTAATTTCTTATTCAGAAACGCGTCAGAGGGAACAAATCAGGGTGGCATTTGATCTGGGCCAATAATAGATACCAACAGCAGTCCCGTGGCAGGTTTTGGTATTTGAGTTTTGAGTTTTTCACGCACTCCAGCTCGATCGTCTTGAAAGTGACCTACAAACCTTCTATTCGCAATTTTTTTCTGAAACCAGCATTTAAAAATTTTGCGATCTGGTCTTTGGTAATGAACCGGTATTCACAACTTTAACATGGTGACCATTGAGGCTAGTAGGTGCGAACCTAACATATTGAATTAGCAAAAGACACACAATCGCAAGAACAGAAGTACACGGGACATCGCTGTTCCGTGTACTTCCCTTCTTGTGTTTCTGTGTCTTTCGATGGTTCAATATGATAGATTCAGTTTTCAGAACTAAAGAAAGAACAAGCACTGCAGACTAGGCTGTAGGACTCTCAACAGCACACAGTGTGTTTCTCTCAGCTAGCTCGCGCCGTCTGTTCTCAAAGCCTCGGTTAATTTTAGCTGAGACATCCCGCTATGCGCACGGCGACTCTTCCTTGTTCTCCTTTCGTTCGTCACAGTTTCGTGTAAGGATACACACTGCAAAACGTCCAGTAGGCACACATGCTACTGAAATATAATTAAATTTCGAAGTCCAATGAAACGTTCATAAGCACTACGGCCAATGTTCATCCCTACTGCTCAAACGTATGGGCTTAATTTCGAAATAACTGACTGCGAAATTCTACGCACGTCTCTAAATTACATCTACAGCTCTTGTAAAAAAAAATTAAGCTCATATTGTTTACTTCCTAGCCGTATAGTACGGCCCTTGAATCACCCGTTGGTATCCGAGCTTTGCAGGAGTGAGGACGAAAGTATTTCGCGTCTTGAAGAAATTGTCAACGCTGGAGATTAATACCGAGACATACAGCAGGCCCCATTATGAAACTCACTGGTCTCTTCATTTTTTATAACGTTCGTACAGTCAGCGCCAAATTAATCGCGAACAAAGATGCGAACAAGGACAGCAAGAGAGGGAGGTTTCAGTAGATAGAGGCCAAATACTAGAACGCTTTGTTGTGACTTAGATGACTTGAAGCCGGTCTGCATAAAGTAGTAACGAATGCTACCTCAATCTCTTCTGAAGCAGTAAAAATGCATTGATTTCTTGGGTCAATGTTTACGCTATGACTTTAGCGTTTCATTTCACGCCTATGGTAAATATGATTTAACATTTGAGGAGGGGGGGAGGGAGGAGGTTAAATTCCAGGCAAAATATTTCATGCCTTGTAAAATACGTCTGGCGCTGCGACACTGTATAAAGACAGAGTGTGAAAAAAGTGCTGTAATTATTATTTTCTAATTCTAAAGTGAGTCTAAATAATTTTAAGCATATTTGAATGTACGTGTATGTGCGTGAAGTTCGTATATGCACGCACAAACAAACAAAGCAACACTTCAAGCTGGTTAGTGCTTATCTCTAGTTGGTAGCTGCAGGCCGTCATCTCTATTACGCTTCTGACCACAAAATAAGCGCCATAAACTGGCTCTCTGTGCTACAATATTTTTCGACTCTTTAAGGCCAGCAGACCAAGTCACAAAGAAAATAGTGTTAAGTAAACTTCAGAACAGAGGAGAAGGACATTGAAGCACAGAAAATAAAACTGATTTCAGGAGGACAGACCGGCGGTGAAAGCAAATACTTGTTCCGTAGGTGAAATATTGCACGGTAGCCTCTAAAGTGACGAAACAAAAAGCTCCAAAGATGAAGTATAACATTTTTTCTCATTATACCCAGACTGAAGAGAGTTGGAGAGCTCAAAACCTGCAAGAACCCAGATAATGATGAAGGAAGTCCAATATAGGGAAGACAGTCGCCGTATGGTCGTGGGTTCCTTCAAAAAGCACCGTCGCCCACGCATTCTCTGTCAGCTGTATTTACCCGCAGTAGAAAGCCTCAAATATAGTCACTTCCACTCATAAGCGTCCAAAAAGAGAGCGCGAAGAATTTCATATTTGTCGTAAGCCTATTACTTCTTTCCTTACAGGCAACAGAGAAAATAAAAACACCACTCGTGAGTGTAAACTCCGGGACGCTCAGCGATATTTTGTTGGGAGAATAAGAATAGTCAGAAGTCACAACAGATACCAGTGATGAATATTCGATCAAAGTATAGGACGGCGCGGCATTAGCCACGCAATAAAAACAGATGCCTCCGTTACTTCCCAAACAAAACGTGGCCTATTTTTCAGTGTAGTAAGTTCTGAGAGATTTTTTATTGCTGTCTGCTGAACGATGCCAAGAACAATGCAAGATTTATAATATTTCCTACTATGAGGACCCTCATGTCCAAGCTCTAAAGAGAGCGCAGAGCGCCTACTGACACATCTAAATCAGTCCCCTTAAGAAGCTGCCGTCCCTTCACTAAGATTCGCTTTCGTTAATAAAAAGAAAGCCTCTGAATTGTGTTGTGCATATAAGAGGAAAAAGTATGGCAGAAATAACGCAGAAAGAAAGAAAGGAACAACTTTGAACAAACATATATGCAGTATTTCAGGGAACGCGGAGTCAACAAATTGTAATTTGGGAGCTTTAAACCTTAACAAAATAGCCTAATTTGATTGTGACTTGACCATGAAAAGGTTAATGTGAATATAATTTGTGCTATGCTTTAAGAGTATAAGAACATGATTGTGCCCATTTTCAAAGCTCCACTTTATTGTATTGCAATAAAGCTTTGTCCACGCCCGAGGTATTTACCTAAAGACATGAAGCAGTTGAACAAAGCAACACATGCCTCAATACTTTTCGTGAGGCAACACTCTGAGAACATGAATGCAGCTATTTCTTGTTTATGGAGGTGGTTCAGGTCAAGTACAAAAACGCCAAATGGCCTAATTCAGAATTACGTGACACAAAGTTCAGTGTTGGCGGTGGTGCAGAATAAGCTCGATTAAAAACCGCACAAGCCTCAAACATTTGTATAGGCAAACATTATAACGTTTGTACCATCCCGTCACGTATGTTTGAAACATTCCTTTAATCACGTCTTATCAATTTCGAAAGCGATTGCATGATATACGACAGTAATGTCTTGGTGTGCATGCAGTTTAAAAAAAAGAAAACCTGAATGCACGCCTATGCACAGGATACTTCTTAATCATTAAAAAAACAACGCACGCAAAACAGGACAAGAAACAGGACACCTTGCTCTGTTTCGTGCTTACTGTTTTCTACAAGATACTCTAGCTACTAGCAGAAATGACAGTCTTACTTATAAGTTTTCAGAAACCAAAATTAATGCAGTCATATATTGTCAACCATCTGCATTTCTTATCCTAAACCTCTACTGTGTGAACGGCCATCAGGGAGCAATGCTGCTTAATGAATCTTGAAAAAATTATCCGCGTTCGGCGAATTAGTTTTGCATTTGCACTACTGAGAAAAAGAAACGTCTTTCAGCAGTACACTGAACGTACGCCACCATGGAATCAATATCTTGTCTCTAAGGCCATAAGTATGCCTTGTTCCCGATATTTCGAAAATATATTAAAATGGTTCGCTTCTTCGCCGTTATAACCTAACGATGGCACCAGAGCTTGGCGAGCAGCCATTACCACCACCTAGAAAAAGCACGCAAGGCTTAAATGACGCAGAATAGTACGTTATAGATTCATTCCGCTTGTTTATTGTTGCCTATTCTTGTCCTCTATGGACGCTGTGGCTTGTGCGCCATTGCAAGCAGTTGATAGACCTAATTAGTATGAATAGCTAAGCACCATTTCACCGAAGTCGGCGCTGTATAGAAACTGATATGATTAGGGCAGAAAAGTAATCCGAATGTGCCGTAATTAGCTATTCCTCACGCCCCTTCCTCAGTATGAGCCTTATGCAGTGGCTTAGGTGATGATATGGCACATCTGGCACCTCAGCATCTGTTCATTCGTTCAGTCATCTTGATGTCAACAATAACCATAATTAGATTAAGGTACAGTCTAAATCAAATCGAAAAGGACGTTTCACGGGCACATCCCCCAATTTGGAAAAGGCAGAATTTCTTCACAGTCATCCATAAGGGGTTTCCTCATAGCTCCTGTCAAACCACCTTCGGTACGCAATTTCGAATTATTAAAAGAGGCGTTAAATTATATTCAAGATGTTTATAGGTGTGTGCTAAGCTTGCATAGTGTTCGACGGGTAAAACACCAATCATATAGTTACCTAGGAAACAGTGACGAAAATTCCTACTGGAAGCGTGGAGGCGCGGAATAGGGTATCGTTTGAGTTTTCTGCTCTTCTTTCTGTCATTGAATGGGCAGCCTAGAGTCCATGTTGTTAGCACAGAGGTCCGCTTTCTCTTACTGACGGAACTCTTCAATTTCAGGAGTGGTCTGAGAGCTGCACTGACGCTTCGTAGCACTTAGGTGCTGACTAGGGTTTTGCTTACTTTGTCAGCTTTCCTTGCTCCTTAACGTTTGCCGGACTCCTTAAACAAGGGTTCACGTATCTACCTCGCGTGGCCCTTTAAGGAAGGCAAAACGAAATGCTACAAAAGCAACGTTGTCAGGTTACTGCGTCCCTCAGCTTCTTGTGTTCGCACTAGCTGTTGCTATCGATCGCGTAACAACGTGACAGAAGATAAGGGCTCCGTTACCGAGGGAAGCATTAAGGGTCCAGCCTAGCTGAAAAGCTGCCGTGGTTGTTAGCGCCAGTGCTTCAAGAGTATACAGAATGGTTAACTGTACCGTCACGTAACGGACAAGTAAAACTGATAATGAGATCACGTAAATTATACTTATAACGTCGAAACATGGCTAAGATGTTATGATGTGTGGTGGTGTAGAATAACTTCGGTGAGAGGAAAACCAGGGTTGCGTGGGTAACATTTGCGGGGCCCTTGGGATACGAGTCAGATATGCCACCGCGTGTGGTGAGAGAGAGAGAGAGAGAGAGAGAGAGAGAGAGAGAGAGAGAGAGAGAACTTTATTTCAAAAAGAAAAAGAAGAAAAGAAAAAAAAGGAGGATGGGCAGTGAATTGAGTGGCATCGAGGCGCATTCGCTCGATTTGGTTGAAGGGAGGCTCTGTGCATCCTGCGTTAATTAAAATGAAACCTGTGACGATCCTGGTTATCGAGGGCACTGAAGGGAGCTATTGAATAATGAAATAACGGACACGGGCGCTCGTGTTCGTGTTTCGTCCCGTTCCTTGCGCTGTTTTATTTCATTATGCAATACCAACTAGCCCGACATCTTGCACTTCTGAGCTATTGAAGCTGCCACGACATGCCGCTAAGCGTCTCCCGCATTTTTTTTCTAGAACTTTGTTGTGTTTCGGGAAAAACCTTCCCTTTATAACCGCGTTTGGCATAGGGAACATTTTTATACCTTTCTTTCTTCAGCCAATTCTCGGTAGCGGAGGTGGTGTACTTCCGGCCATTAGAAAAAAAAAAAAAACGTCACTGCTGTGCTTGTTGAGGTCACATTATGCTTGGAGTCAGTATGTGTTCGTACAATGTGGGTTCCAATGGATGTCATTTTTTATATGCTTTACCGCGATACTGATATGACTGCACTATTCCCAGCTGAATTATGTGGACTGTTATGAAGGTCTCCGTCGAATTCAGAATTCCAGTTTATTATTACTTGGTGATTATATGGTTCCTCCCATTAACTGGTCCTAAGTGATTACTAATTGATTCCGAACCTCAGACTTTCAGAAACAATGCGCTGTTACGCTATTTGTACCAATATTCACTATTTTGCCCCAACAAAGAATCCTAACACTTGCTTGAATATTGCGCTGTTAGGCTTTTGTGATCATTCCGCAGGCACAGATAAACTGAATTTTGTGGCTCACATAAAGAACTCCTAATACACAAATCTGGTGCTACAACCGAGATAAATTTGATGAAATAAACGCTGAGGTGGCTGCTTTTGATGAGGATCTCCTTCTAGATTTTTGTATACGTTCAGTTGAGGTTAACTGGAGCCTGTTCAGTAATAAACTTGATGCTTTTATTGGCAGATTCATGCCCGCCATCAGTATACCATGCACTAACACCGCACCTTTTTTTAATATAGGCACCCAGGCCTCTTTAACATACAGAAAACGTGTCTTTGACAGGCCGACAAAACGGGCACTCCGGTTCCTGGCAACGCTATAAAGCATGCCATAAGGAATATCAGTATGTGCTTATATCAGCTTGCCGCCAATTCTTTACACATGTCGTACCATCAATGTTACCTATAGCCTTCGGAAGTTCTGGCAAAATATTAAACCCTCTAATAATCTCTATGGAGCTCAAACCAATATTGAGGAGGTCAATGTTTCAGAAGCTGAAAGTGCACAGGTTTTCAATGAAGCAATGACACCAGTGTTTATCCATGAAGATGCCTTTTTAGCTGCTACTACTATGAAACAATTTTAATGCCTCAATCTCCTAAATAGTTATTAGCGAGTAGATACATGGCGCAAAATAAACAGCGGGAAACAAAGAAATGAACACGGACAAGGTGCTACTGAAACTAAAATTTCTTGCGTGAACTCGCCTCTTATAAACAATGTGGGAGCTGAGAAGAGCACAAACAAAACAATTGGCATGACGATTAGACGTGCTTCAATGGTTATTCTCGCATCTTTGTCTTTGTGCTTTCTAATGACACGTGCGTCAGAAAACATTGGAACGCAATCTTCGCACCCTCTTCAATGCGCGGCAAGGTGTCCTTTTACGGAAACTTTTCTCATCCCGTTATGATGCTCATGCAGCCCTCTTTACAATACCTTTTAGTTAGTCCGAAGTGTTTCTTGCCGCAAGATAACGGAATACTGTAAACCGCTCCCACGTCATACGGTACAAAAGGCTCACGGTGTTTTATGTGGCAGCCCTTTGGTGACACCTTTCCAGAATTTATCTTTACGCACAGCCTACCCCGAGTTTTACAGGTGAGAAAACATTTCACTCAACATCTTTCACTTAACAACGACATTCTCAAGATTTTATCTGAAGGTAATCATGACATTATGCTTGCTATCTGTTCAATGTCTCATGCATGTGGATCGGTTTCACAAGACTGAAGGTTAGGTAAGATTGTGCTAATTTTAAAATCTGGCAATAGTCCTTCACTATTTCAGCAGTGATCCAGCGGCTGTCAGCTTCTATGCTATCATCGCTACACTTGTACATGAGACGTACACCAATTTGAAATTTGAGTCTGGAAAGAACAATCCTCTTATTTGGCCACGAAACGTTTCCTTATCCGTTAAATGACTTCGTGTGATGCTGTTACACATTTTAAAATCAGGGCAAGTTCAGCGTTTCTATTATGTTGCATATAACATTTTTATGCGCTGCACTACGGATTTTTCAAAGCTACGACCATTATTAGGTCGGTTTTTTAAGCCACCAATTGGGCAAAAAAGTAAAACATTTATTTTTTTTATTTTTTTATTATCAGACTGTGCTCTGGTAATTAAAGCTTCCCGTTCTATCCCTGGAGAAAATTCAGCCCTGTGGCGTGAGAATGAAAAAGTTAGTTTGAATAAATGTATCTAGATTTTTTTTTCTATGATCCAAATTATTTCACTTTTCTAACATTAGAATTGCGAAAATTCGGGGTTCTCAAACGGTGATTGGAAAGGAACACATGTTTCGCGTATGTATTGTGGCGCGCACAAAGAGGTTAAAGTGAAGCGCACGTATGTCAACGGTATGTGTAATAAGGGTCACATTTCTTCTTTTTCATTTTTCTTCTTTCTTCTTTTAGAGGGGGGACGGGGGTTCACCTGACACGTGTCATGTGTTACATCACCGTAGATTGCTATAAAGCAGTGCATTCGCCTGCTCTGCTATCCAAGACGGAGCCGATCAATGCAGAATAGACCCGGGGAGGTCAGAACAAATACCATTTGGCTGAAAGCATTGCGGAGAATACTCCTTAGCACAAATACGGGCCTATCCCGAACAATGCAAAGCCAACTTTCGCCAATATGCCTGTCTTTAGAGCTTAAGCATAAAAACCCTGCTGTCTGAGGTGCCTAGCTGTCCATTGTAGGGAGCGATATTAAAAATGAAGGGCACAGTTCTTTGGGGAAAAAGGTACGTTCAATTTTGTTGCAAGGTATGCCAAAATACCCAGTGAAAGGTATAATGTACTTGCTGTCATTACAAGTTTTTTTATTTACTTAGACACTATTGCGCATACTAAATATTTTTGAATGGGAAGGGCGAAAAGCGGCCATAAAAAGAAAATAGAATTCAGAAAAACGACGAGAACACTCTTCTGCTATAACAGTAATTGATTTCCTTCCTCTATTGCGCACTGAAAACGCACTGGCTGAATACATCTGTTCGCGAGAAGTATGCAGATAAAGAATGATAGCCAAAATTCTGAGAGCACTGCAGAATCTGCAGATGGAGAAATGCGAAAGATTTAGCATTGCTGCTGCACACGGTACATCACGCGCCCCACGTCGAACGCAACCAGCGCTCCGTTGAACGCATTAAAGTTCACCGGCGTTCAATAATTGGTTTACAGGAAAAGCAAGGCGCAGTATCTGTAACTTGCGGAATCCGGCTACTATAATACGATAAACAACGAGAATACTGATGTGCATTTCACGATCTCGGGCTTGGCGCAGATGGTTAAAGCGCTCTGTTGTGGATCCGTGGGATGGAGATTCTATTCTCCGGTGGAGACAGGATTTTTATTGTTATTAAATTCAATTCCTACAACTACCGATAGGAGGTCTCGACACAACGTTTGTGCTCCGGGACATTCTTCTGTATTTTAATTCATGCAGTGTTTATATCCCGAAAAACAATTTTCCCTCTTCTTCCCGCGCGTCTTTTCGATTCTTTTGTTGTCCTTCTGTTTCTACATAGACTGTCTTGAGTTATCTGCCAAAATCACCGTTCTTCATGCAAGAAGCACTGAGCAACATACAATAGTGAAGAAAAATAATGGTTTTTGTATTTACCGTTTTACCACAGCAATATATATATGTATATATATATTGTCAGCCTTGCATAGGTCTCATTTCATTTGTACATACCATCGTCATCATCCCACGGCGCCGCCTCCGGCACCCGCCTGGGTTCGCCATCGAATTAGACGCCAGACGCGGCATAGCTTCTTTCAAAATATTATATATATATATATATATATATATATATATATATATATATATATATATATATATATATATATATATATATATATATATATATATATATATATATATATATATATATATTTTTTTTTTCTCAGTAAACATGGTGCCATAGTTGAATGGGCAGACAATGTTCTTGTTCTTGCACACAGCCAATAGTCATTGATAGTTACTGACCTATTATGCTCCTCTTTATTTATCCTCGTCTGCGATTTCACAGTGTTGGAGACGTAGCGTACAACTTCGACAGTCTTTGTCAAAAGTTTACAGCCCGAGGGGTCTTCTTCTGAGCCATACCCAGGGGTGTGCAAGATACTTCAAGAAAGTATCTTCGATACTCGATACCCTGAAAAATTGTATTTTAGATGCCGATACAAAACACTGAATTGAAATCGGGTTTTGATACAGATACTCGGTACAGTATCATATACTTCGATAAATCACTGAAATCCCAATATAATAAGGGTGGTAATACGATTATCGACATCAGAAAATTTTACCATGCTTCCTGGAATCAATAAAGAATTCATATAGTATAGTTTTTCTGAAACGCCAGCACGAAGTTATTGAAGCACCTCTGTTTGGGCAGCTGTCCTTGTTAGAACTTCACATTGAATTGAAGCCATGGTTGCAATGAAGCGATTGCTTCCACAAGCAACCTAGATAAATATTTCTTTAAACTAATGCTGTTCCTGCGAACTGACCTGTGAACACTTAGCTAGGCATAGAAATACATCTGAAGTTTTTTCTTCTGTTTATTCTGTTGCTTTTCATTTCATATTACACGTTACTTATCCGGTGACACCTGCATAAATTTCTTTTATGCTAAAAGGAGCAATCTACGTGCGTTTGGAGAACTGAGCAGTTTTAATGCTATTAATACGATAACTAACTGTTGAAGCTCTGCAGATTATTAGAAGCTAAACGAAAAACAAGAAAATTAAAATGGCTGAACGTTATTTTGTCCAGAAAGAGCGCGATATGGGCTTGCTAAAAGCGACGTAAATGAGAAAAGCCGCTCTGCTACGAACGCAAGCACACTGCAGTGTTGTATTAGATGAAGATGCCTTTTATCAGCGTGAAAGAGTGAACCATAGCCGCGTGGACTCATGCGTCCCGGATAGTTAGGAAACTCGAGGTTCACTAGCGTCACAGGAGGATACGGCTGGTTGTAGATAAAAGATAGAAGTCCTTTTTTTTTTTAGCAAAAAGTGGCTGATATGGTGTCAATCAATTCGTATATACCCAAAAAGTTGTTCTTTTTAAGATAAAAATATATTTACAAGTTTTATTCAAGATTTGCTCAAATTTCTTTCGCAAAAACATTGTTTGACAATGAATAATTTGTTATTCGAACTGCGCTGGAATATTGAATTTATAGCTTTCATGTCGTACATTTGATAAAAGTTTAGACGTATTATTTTTTCCAGAAAAAAAAAAGTCCAGTGGAAGCCTCTTCCCTGTGCAGTTACAAAGAATGGATTTGTTTTCAGTCAAACGCAGTCTCTGCAAGAACGGCGGTTAGCCAACTGCATCGTGGAGGACTGATGCCGCTAAATAGAGCTTTTCTTTTCTTTTTTTTTTACAGAAGCTTGCCTTAAGGCATATTATAAAAACCCGTGTAAATTATTTTCCGTTCGGAACCGGCTGGCACGCGGAGCCCAGGGATTTGAGGAAGGGTCGTGCATATAAGTTATTGCGTCCGACAGCACATTGAGGAGAGATGCCGCAGAGACGGACGAGGTGAGGCTGAATGGGGGGGGGGAGGGGGGGGGGGGCAAAATCAGTGGCTTGGAAAACAGCAGTGTGCGTGACACCTGCTGCTAGTTCGCCTTGCATTTCCGGTTTGTTCATATCGTTCTGTGTGTCTGTTAACAGCTTAGCAGCTTCATGGTACGCACTCGGGACTCAAAAATAAAGCACCTCGTGAGCACCTACTTACTATTGCCTGCTTCAGTTTTAAAGAAAGGGAATCTGGAAATGTGGTTGACGCTGAGGGGTCAGGGCATTTGTAGAGAACTCAGGCGGTACTACAAGCTGAGCTGTCTCAGGGCCTGTACTGCCATCTGCGCGAGCGCTGTCAACCCAAAGTCTCACAGCGGTTTCAATATTTGAATTTTTATTTAGTATCGAGTATCTTTAAAATACACGATACTATAAAAATGTATTTCCGTTACCAATACTCCGATACTTTATTTTCAGCACACGATACCTAATACCGATACGCAAATTGTATCTAAAGGTAGTATCGAAGATACATGTACCTTCGATACTGCCCATGAATGGCCATACCATATTTGTCTCATAATATATTCGCAGGTTTTAAAAGTTGCTGAAGGCAAGAAGACTTTTCGTCCCCCCCTCTCCAATGGCTAGGTCTACCACAATTGTTAAAGAAGTCATGATATACGGCATAAAAGCAAACCCTCGGTCCTGTAAACTTTTGACAAAGGCTGTATATTGCCAAGCGCTCATAAACATGTGCAACAATAAACGTAACTGGCGATAATGCAACTTTAAAATGACATCTAGTGAGTATAATTATTCAGGAAGGACGGGTGAAACACGAATTTATTATAGAGTTTGTTAGACCGGGCAATCTTGTTTCTTTTCTTTGATAGCGCCGTCTTTTCCTTTTTACATATTCCTTTATGCGCTGAGACAATTAAAAACGCTATAAAAGAAAACTAGAATCCTATGCGAAGCGCGTGTTAAAGGAATGAATGCAATCAATGACCAATAAAAACATTTCTTAAAAACTGCACAAGAAGTGGACAAAATTCATGCATATAAATATACTCGAATATTGCATAAGTATCTTCTGTTCAACATATTTTAAAGTTATGCCAAAGAACTGAGAAGATAATACTTTTATGTTCGGTGCAACACATAAGTGAAAAATGTTTCAACATTTCAAGCGTGCTGCAGCTTGTTATGGATAAGGCAGAACCCTGTTTCCGGGGCTCGTAGGTTTTTTTTTCTTTTTTTGCGGAAGTACAACCCAAATTGAGAGCTCTAAATACAAATAAAGCTCTAGTAATGATTCAGCACCCTAAAATACACCGATAAAAGCCTCAAGCGAGTTCGCCCCTCCTTCCCTTTCTGTGTTCGGAAGAAAGTTTTGCGGGAGATAACAGCGCCGGTCTCATAAGCACCCTTGGAATCATTAATCACGTATATTTCCTTTTTTGTTTTCATCAAGCCGATTGATGACGCAAGCAACTAAATGTCTTCAGGCGTAATTTTTGCAGAGGGATTTCGGTGGCCCGCGCCGGCACCGCGGAGTGTCCCTGATGACACGGAGGCTTCTGGCTTGGCTCTTCCGTGGTAAATAGCCGAGGCTCACAGTGTTGAATCTCCTCTACACTCTCTGCTAGCTGCGGCAAGAAAAATAAATAAAAAGAAACCACGCATCCGGCTGCAGCAGCCTTCTTTAGGCGTGCTTAGAAGTAAATCCCCGGCATGAGAGGAGTAGTGTTGTGATGCAGTTGTGCATGCTGAGCTTGGGGCGAAGACGAGATACGCACGCTCCGGGCATTAAGCGCTTCCGCAAAATCGCCAGGGAAATATCTCTGCGTGCAGGAAACTGCTTACGACGACCGACTACGCGAATTCCCTGGAAAGGATTCAGGACTGGCAGAATTACTGACCTCCCGCCCTCATTTTGTGTACTAAAAACGTAATGTACAGTGTTATATACTAGTAAAGCACGAGGCTCTCTTCAGACAGTGCTATAAATAGCCCTCACAGCTTCCGGAGATGTGGGTAGAGACAGACTTCCCCCTCGTCATTAATATTGTGATAAGCGGTAAGTTTACGGACCTAAATAGGCTTTAAACTGCTTGCTGTCTGTTCAGCTACTTACGTGGAAGTCTTTATAGTTTTCGTGCCTAAGTAGGCGCAAACAAAATATCCATAAACTTTGCAGCCGCCATAGCTGAAAAAGCTAGGAGGCAAAACGATGAATAAAATGTTTCATATTGGCCTTCAGATTTTAAAGCGCACGCTCCTTTGTTATCAGTAAATATTTTATCTGCGTGTTATACGGAAGAAGCATTACATGCATGGTAAGTGTTCCCTGCTGAAGGGCAATCGACAACGTGTAGTCGCGGCCGTTTTCAATGAAAAGGCGCGATAAAAGGATTATGGCAAGATAGCATTCTAGACTCGGCACTTCTGACGCTAAGATGGAGATTTTATATACGATAGAGGAGAAAGAGACCAAAGCACTCCTACCAAAGAAATTAGCGTCCCTTGTAGGAACTCTATAAATAAATCCGTTAGGTCAGGTAACCTCGTGTGGACAAAAATGATACCTTTTCCCCTCTCCCTCAGCCATGTCTTTGACTTAAAAAAAAAACAAAAAGCACCAAACCTTTAAACGTTGAACCAGACAGCAGAGGAAAAAAAGATAGACATGAAGCTATCTATGCAGAAAGCCAAAAGAACTTAATAAATATACATCTTCGCATTCACAAGCAGCCATTCTTTTGGCAAACGGAACGTAAATGAATAACTGCAGTCTTCCGGTCTCTGCTAGGGGTTATGAATTTAGCTATATAAGCTCGCCATGGATTGTAAGAATCCATTTTTCCCATAACTCTCACAAAGTGAGTCCGGAAGATTTAAAAAGTAGCAACAAAGGCTGCTCTAATAAATATGGCTCAAGTAGAGTGGTTAAGGTTATATCATACTAGTTTTTCAGCCTTGAGTCCAAGGATTATGCCTTTATATTTTCCCACAAACGATGTAAGCTGCCATCGAAAATGAAGTTAAAAAGAAACAAACAATAATAAACCGGCCCCATGCAATAATTCGAGTGCAATGTGACCACTGCGAATGTATAATAGACTAATAACATAATTTAGTGAACAAAAGATAATCTCCTGAAATTAATGCTCAGGCAGATGTGGCACAAATCTTTTTAGGCTTGTTTGCAAGGGCAGAAAAAAAATGATTTCGCTCACTTAAACGTTGGAAAAACGCCAGTTTTTGACGCCTCGCATGTAAGGAGAATGATTCTTCACATTTCGCAATGTTCAGTTTGTTTTCATTTTTAGAGTTTGTTTTGATTTTTAGAGTTTAACGTCTCAAAGCGACGATAGCATAAGGGACACCGTAAGGGGGTCTCTGGATATATCGACAATCTGGGCTTACATCGCTTAGTAAACGGGCGTTTTGCTTTTCACCTCCATCGGAAAGTGGACGCCACGTCTGATATCGAACCAGAGCCTAAGGAATCACTAACCACTGCACAGAGCGGACGCGCCGATAATAATTCATGCTTCCGTCTTCACGATAAGTTGTGCTTTAATGAAGGCGAAATTGAGACGAGCGGGAACAGTGGCGTGGTCCAAGTCGCCCACTCCAGCTATACAAATATGTTTGCTTTATCTGTTAACTTACTTTCGGAGTCTCAACACATAAGAGTTTCTGTAATCCCTCTGGCGAAATGTGGCACTGCCTACAACAGTTTGCGCTAGAAGATTAAGGGTCACTATAAACTATATCATGCGTTGACACACTTGGTTCAGGACAGGCAAAATGTAGACCTGATAGAGCGGTGTCGCCACGCTTAGCTGCGACAACGTTTACATCGTATAACAGAAGTATGTAAACTTCCGGATAGGGTGAGAAAAGTGTTAACGCGTTGATTAAAAGCGTTTTTTTTTTATTACGTGGCTGGTAAATGGGAACAAAATGCAGTAGAAAAATTTACTTGCAATACCCGCTTTATATGTGGCAACTATGTGCAGCTTAATCAGCTGTTCGGCCATTACTTGTCTACGGTATGTCAACAGAGCCGCGCTATTTCGCCAACCTCCATAAATATGCATGAGCTCTTGCCTAGAGTTGCTGATGGAACCTATTCACATTGTGTTTGATTTCATACCCAATATTGAACCGAAGCGCTTATTACCCTTTGAATTTGCCTGGGGCGTGCTCTTAGCTTATGAATTTTTCGCCCCTCTTGTGTCCATGAAACATTAATAGCATGTGTGCCCCATCAGAGCACAGAAACTTTGTTTTGTTGTTTGAGTTCCTGTGTCCCGAGGCGATCAAGGGCAAGTGTTTTAATAAAAAAAGAAATGGTACCCAAAACTTGCAAAATCCAGTTTCGGATATCTTCTTGTAGTGTACTTATTTGCCGAGAAAAATATAAATAGCTTTCGAATGAAAAAGAGGGCTTCTAGAGAATAAGTAGTCTTAGCAATCACAGTTAACAGCTACTCGTGACAAATTTCAGCTGTTTCACTGATATATATATATATACCGGGTGTCCCAGCTAACTAATTGAACCAAGGGTTACAAAATAATATATTTGAGGTAGGTCAGTGAAAGCAATTGCATACAACTGCCAGCCTGTTTGCGCACTACAGGCAATTTCTTGTTTTGCAATTACTTAATTAGCTAATTACGTTAATTTTTTTAAAGTATTAAATATCGGCTTTAGACCAAAAATGTGAATTGGAAAGTTGTAGAGCACCTTCAGAAACCCCCATTCCATTAATTGCAATAAAGGAAGTCTCACGTGTATCTCTTTTTCCGAGCTCAGAAGAAAGCCCGCGAAATACAAATAATACCACGTGACTAGCGCATTTGTGCGCCGCGATTGTGGTGCTCTCAGTCGTGGTTTGAGCGAACGAAATCAGCTGCGGCCGTGACCCGATGGTCCCGTTGCAGCGGCAGGCAGAAAGGTTGGCGATGGTTCGAGCGAGCTCGAACTCGCCCGTCGCCACCGCGATTTTGGCCAGGCCTGCGCACCGCAGCAGCCTATATCACGACAAGTGGATGGCGATAAAGAGCCGGGAAATGAAGGTGCAGCGTTAATTTTAGTTGAGTCACATGATGTCATCTCGCCCCTTTACCCAAGCCTGTATGCGCAGATTCAGTGGCTGATACCTTATCGCTCATCCGTTTGTCGTGACGTTCGCTGATGGGAGAGAAGGAGGCCTTGTTAGATTCTCGGTGGTGTCGGCTCGCCGCTCTCGCTGCTGCTGCACCGTCACGTGGGCCGGCTGTCTGACGCGGGCGAAGAAGCCATCGCAGGCATATCGGCTTGCCGCTTTAACGGGGCCAAGAAGACACGGCCGCAGCTAATTTCGTTCGCTCAAACCACGACTGAGAGCACCACAATCGCGGCACACAAATCCACTTGTCACGTGGTATTATTTGTATTTCGCGGGCTTTCTTCTGAGCCCGAAAAAAAAGATACACGTGAGACTTTCTTTGTCGCAATTAATGAAATGGGGGTTTCCGAAGGTGCTCTACAGCTTTCCAATTCACATTTTTGGTCTAGAGTCGATATTTATTAAATTAGAAAAATTAACATATTTAGCTAATTAAGTAATTGCAAAACAAAAAATTGCCTCTAGTGCGGAAGGAGGCTGGCAGTTGTATGCAATTGGTTTCACTGACCTACCTCAAATATGTTATTTTGTACCCCTTGGTTCAAGTTAGCTGGGACACCCGGTATATATATATATATATATATATATATATATATATATATATATATATATATATATATATATATATATATATATATAAAGGGGAAATGAGGGTGCTCGTTATAATACATGAAGGAAAGAAGCCAACAGTCGGTGAGGCCAAGGAAAGCGTTGGGGATGGTACTTTGTCTTTTTTTTTTTTTAATGTTTACTTGGATAATCACAGAAATTAGTAATGTAATCTGTTTAGGGGAAAGATAATTAAACACAAAGTAGAAGAAATACAACGTGCCGATGGTGGGAACCGAACCCACGGCCTCCGAATATCGCGTCCGGTGCTCTTCCAACTGAGCTACATCGGCCGCTGTCCCCCCCTGCTACTTGCTTGGGTATTTATGTTGTCTGTATACGAACCTTGAGGGTGGCGCTATATATATATATATATATATTACTTTATAGCACCGCGTTGCGAGCTATTACGGAGCGGAAAAGGGCACCAAATTACACTTAATGTGCCAAATGGCTGACAACGATAGCCGAGGACGTAGAGGTGGTTCTTAAATGGGATATATTTCTTTTGAAGTAGTTTAGGAATATACGCTTCGGCAGAGCCTTCGCACAGAATCATAAATCAAGCTAGATGTAAACTGCAACAAACCGACAGACAAAACTGTTTTGTATTGTTTGCAGACGCTTTTCACTTCATTGCTGCCGAACTTACGTGTATGCGTGCTCCTTTTTACGAAGTGCCGACGGGAATGGTGAAACGATGCCGTCCAACAAAAGGGCAGTGATGAGCGCGTCAGGCAGTACCTTCTCTGTCAAGCATCTTTTCACCCTATTGGAACTCTGCCATGTGAGCAAGAGTCGCTGATCTTCTTGTTTCCTCTCAAGGTGGAGGAAAAAAAAAAGAAAAAAGAAAGACGCTTCTGAGTGAGGTGCATCTGAGAGCGAGGCTCCGGGTGGTCTCTCGGGCCTCTCGCATTAGTGCTAACACGAATGAATGACTACGCAGCTGCGATAAGCAGAATCGCGCAGCGAGCGTTCGAAATCCGAATCAGATGCTAGTAAGCAGAATCGCGTAGCGAGCGTTTGAAATCCGAATCAAATGCTAGTAACCGGAATCTCTAAACTCTAAATTACTTTAGGACGAGTCAAATGCTCAATTGTACTGTATTGTTGTCATAATAACACAGATGATTTACACGGTTGAATTTATTTCCCTGCACTACCGGCAGAAAAGATCAATCATTAACCCTTTCAGCTCAGACGGCGTCAGCTGACACTGCAAATCGTTTTCCGCTGGTGTCGCACTATCTAAAAGGAATGAAAACAATTTATTTTTTTGCTAGGACAACTACTCTGGGATCCCTATTTTAATTGTAATACCGCCCTCGAGTTTATACTGTGCTTTACGGTCTGAAGAGGATACAGCAGCAAAGAAGCTGTCGGCTGAAGAAGTCGAGATATTGCAAGTGTGCTCATTTGTGCCTCACTAACCGCAGCTGCTTTTTGTATATCATTAGCCATCGCCCCTAAATCCTCTAGTTTTGTTTGCTGGTTAACCTAACGAAGTCCTAAAATCTTGCAGCCTTGATGATATAGGCAGCGTAATAAGGGGTTACCCCCCCCCCCCCCCCCCCCCCCTCTTGTTTAGACTATTTTCCATCTGGCACTAGAGCTAAGATAGGAAGTTCCATGGCCGGCGCGATAACTGAGGATGGCGCTGGTAAGCACTGTACTGAATAGATAACTAGCAGCGTAAATACCAAAGAAAGCAGAAGAATCAACAAATCGCCGACGTTCGTTTGCTGAGAGTCTCGCACGCAATATTCGGAGGTCGTGGGTTCGGATCCCGCCGTCGGTGGCGTTGTGAGCGGCCATCACAGGCATGTCTCAAGCTGGCACGTGTCATCGCCGTGCACTTAAATAAAGAAAAAAAAAAAAACGTTGAAGAAAAATAATATGGGCGGTTTTCTTATAGGTAAAAGACTAACGTTGGGATCGCGCCAGACAATGATAATGCGCATGATGCAGACATAAATCACAGCGAATGAATGGACTACTGAACTCTCGACTTTGTTTCTTGTTTTACCATTCTCTCCTTCCTGTGTGGTTCGCCAGTGAGGTGCGGAATCACTTGTGACACGCCATCGAGGCTGCGACCAATACCAGGCTTTTAGATTATTTCTTTATATATACAATGCATACACGATGCACTGGTAAACGCGTTCTCCTTTGTATTCGGGTTACAGATACCCACACCGCATAACAAAGGGATTAGACAGAATTTCCTGTAGCCTGTGCAGGTGAGAATTTGGTCGCGATGACAAAATATAGGTAGTTTTTACTTTCACTGACTCCTCCCTAAATTGAACGCCTAATTTTAAAACTGAAATAAGCTAGATACACTTAATCTCGTGATTGCTGCGGTGCTTCGTTTTGCAGAGTTCCGCGCTAAGCGTCACAAACGTGTTTTGTACAGCTCGATAGATGATTGCGATACGGATCAAGGGAAGCCTTTGGTACTGCAACTTTTCAGGAAAGTCATACGAGTTTTAGCATAACTGTGAATCGTGTGACATATAATCGACTGGAATACTTGCCTGTGTACAAGAGTGACTAAAGCAAAGATGCCTGGTAGTCTGGGAACGTGGAGGCTGCGGCATAGGCGCTGGCGCACGTAATATACTTCTGTCTGTTAAAAAGCAACAGAAGTGCTTTAGGATTTCTTCATATGGTTAAAAATAGCTTTTTTGTAGTGCGTAGCACTACTAGCTGCAATCACAGATTTCGCTGATGTTCGTCCAAAGCAGCTCACTCTCTCTCTTTTTCTTTGTGAACCTGAAGTGGATAAAGAGAAGGTGAACATGCGCGCGTCGCGCGGCTCAGTATTGAGGAGGCGGAGCGGCCGCACAGCTGCAGCAGAGGCCACTCTCTTCCTTTCTCCTCTCTCTCTTTGTCCATCCGGCTCTGCTTGAACTTGAAGAGGAGGAAGGGAAAGTGGCGACGCCCGCATCACGCAACCAGGCTTCTTATTTTTTCATTCAATAACTTTTGTGATCTTAAATCTTGTCAATTATTTTATTACACTAATTCAGTTTGTGTAGGACATTTGGCAGTCCACACTGAACCCTGGCCAATCCCCTTTCGTGCGTATGTGCCAAATATCAAGGAAGAAGAAGAAGAAGAAGAAGCAACTAAACACTGAGGGGGCGGAGCGGCCGCATAGATGCACCCAGTGAGAGAGTAAGACAGTGAGAGTGGGGCGTGTCAGTTGCGGACGTGGCGGCCGTCACTGCAGCGCTGCACAAGCGCATGTTACTCCGGAGTGAGCAGTCGTGTGTCGCTCGCGCGTCCTCAACTTCGGCATCTCTCCCTTAGCATCAGTCACACATCAGCCTTCACGGACAGCAGACGTGCGCGCGCGCGGTGCTCCCTGAACCTCGGCTCCAAGCCTCTGGCCACGTCATGAAGCAGCTTTCGCTTACCTCCGAGCCTAAGCAGTGCTACGCAGCTACTTCACATTTGATTACCTATGCAAATTCGCCCTAATGTTTTTATTTCATTGTCTGCTTCTATTTACGTTGAGGAAGCCAAATCGGTTATTTTACTCTTTTACATGCACTAAGACTTGGGATTGTATTAGGGTTGACGCTGTTAAATTTATAAGGGCTTGTATATATTGCGTATCCACAGTCCAAGCGGTCCACAGATCAAGTTCCTGAAGAGAAAGAAAATCGTGGGTCTGTCAAAAATAGACACATAATACAGGTGAAAAACATCCATTTAAACAAGGCATCACCGACTAAAAACACCGCACAGTTTACTGGTAGTTTCTTACACTCCAATATCATCACTTGAAATAAAAAAAGGCAGTTATGTCCTTACGACGACAGCATTTTCTTTTTTTTTTTGCTATACTTTTACGGACCGCAATCATTCATAACGTCCTTTCTGTACCAGTCTCAATATCGCTAAATATATGCTTTCCTAATCGCCTGAAAAGTATTCATGTTAACAAGCAAGAGCAAAATTAAAAAAAAAAAAGCCTCTCCTTATGTGCGGTTTATGTGGTTACGCGAAGGCAAGAATTCAACATTCGAAGTAAATCATCAATACACTGACGTGTGACCTTTGGTCCGAAGTAGGGCGACCGCGGATCTAAACAGAGAGCAATAAAGCTTTTTCCCCAGTACTTTACTGAAAGCTTCTATAGCCAGCCCGCTTTTCACTCTCTTGACTGAAGGTCTGACAAAGAAATGAAACCAGGTACAATAAATGGTGGGAATGTGGCCGAGGTTTATGCTTTTTAACTGTAGGGTATGACGCTGTTTCTTCCTCCCCTCCCGTTTTCTTATAGCCCGAGGTACACACACATCATTCCAGAGGTACTTGTTTAGCTGGTTGTGCCCCGAAGAGCCGCTGATAATTATTACACGAAGTAAAATTTTCCATTAATCATTTAAATTATCAAACGAAAGCAACATGAAATGTACAATGAATCACGATCACTTGTTCAACTATGGGCTATCATTAGATGCTAAACCTCTTTTGAGTAGGACGAGTCCATTAGCAGCATCCAGCAGCAATAGTAGTTGATACAACACGAGGCCATGTGCTATGAAGCACAGAGTGCAACATTGAAGGCAAGTGATACCTTGGATTATCACCCTTACACTTTTCGAAATAAATAATAAATGGCTTGGATAAGTCAAACATTATAAGAAACGTATATCTTTTTGCTTATTTCAGTGGAAAAATAGGGCTGGCACTTCCATCTATTCTTGCTGCTTAGGGGCGCCTGCTTTTTGTGGCTCGCTAACTGTTTTTTTTTCTTTTTTTGCTTTCGGGAACGTGTCAGCACTCTGCTGCCTCATCAGCTACGTTATGTCGTTCGATCGTTGGGCTGTAGTTCTCAAAAAAGCCAGAAAAGCATTTCCAGTCGACAATTTCATCCCTTTCAGAAAACAGACCATACAATCTGAAAAGCTCAGCCGCAGGGGAGGCCACCCGTTTCATCTCTGGATCGAGGCTGCCACTAAGGATAGGATTAGCACCCTTGGAAGTTGATAACGGGTTCCAATTCTTGCGAGCAGGTTTTGAATGACTCTAAAGCCTCGAAGAGACTGTAAAAACAACTTTCTACTGTGACATGTGTCGGGCGGTTGTAATTTATAGGAAACCAAATTACAAACCGGTCGAATTAACACGGTGGCTGAATGGCCATAGCATTCGAATGTGGGTAACAAGGACGCGGGTTCGATGCCGCCGCACATGTTCTATGCGACGTCAGTGCACGTTAAAGAGCTCTCATGTGGCTAAAACTTCCTGAGCTTTCCACTGCGATGTCTCTTGTAACCTGAGTCGTTTTGGGTCTAGAATTCAACGGACCAATAAACAAAACAAAACTACGCTGGTGAGAGAACACCCCGGAGGGTATTTAGAAAGTTCATATATTTCTCGAGGAGGACATTTTTCTCCTTGAGATCATTCGCGCCTCCTACCCTAAATTATCACGCCCTTCCTCACAGGTGCCTTTCAAAGTCGCTTTCATTTCTTTGTCTGGATATATGTTAGCACGACAATGACATGGACTTGTTAATCAAGTTAAGTTTTCTAAGTAGGCATCCTCCCACGCCTGCCTTGACTGCGTCTGAAATGTAGAAGACATTTTATATGCTCTCTACACATATAAAGCGAAACCTATCCTAGTCACCTTAAAATGTATGCGTAGTTGTCCTGAGAAACTTTATAATCAATGGCTGTGCGGGTATGTGGAGTTCATTTAGGAGCTTTCAATTTGTGTTCTTTTTTTTTTTTTTTTTTGTAGAATATCACACGAAGGATTTACAACATACAAAAAATTTATAAAATGAAAATAAAAGTTTGAAAACAGAGCAGTTTTATCTAGGATCATATAATATAGTGACGCATTCAGCTTTTTTTGTGGTATTAACATGCAATGAAGTTGCCTTATAGCCTGAAGACTTTATTGCTGCTCTCATATTAAGCATGTTAAGCAAGGCTTTGAAAGACTGTTTAAACTTTGACGTTTTACTTCCCATAACCATGCAGCGCACAGCTATCACGAGCGTTTGTAGTAATTCAGTTACACGTATCTGATGACCAATGAAGAAGTTGAGAAAGTCCGTGTAACACATTTAGTTCAGAAAGCCAGGAAATCTTTGCTATGGCCGCACTAGTAGACCATTTCACTGCTTCCTATTTTACAACTAAAATGAGAAACAAGCAAAGCAGGAATGAGTCATGGGAGAAATAAATACTAAGAAAGAATACCCGCGCGATAAATAAGTTAGATATAAACCAATACTACATTAGCACTAAGTAACAAGCCCCTACGACAACGCGCGTTATCCTAATAGAGAGGGTTTCGGAAGCCGCAAAGTTGAGAGAAGATCACCGAGCATATACTGACGCTTTAGCATTAAAGACCCTGTTCTCCAAAAAAATCAGGTGTCGGCGTTGTCGGCGTAACGAGTTAAAAACCATGGCCATTCCTCTGGCAGCTGGGAGCTGGCGGGAGGCATGGCTGTGCACTGACTGGTTGTCGGATGGCATGGCGTCACGAAACCGCATAACAAAGCCTCGTTGCCAGGTGTCGCCAAGTATGGTTTAGCCTTTCAGACTACAGGGTGAGACCGGAATTCTGTGGTTCAGGATCCTTGGCTCTCGAGTTAGACATGCTGCCAAGGGAGGCAGGCACGTTCATACGGTTTCAAAAAAGCGGGCCTTTATGTCCATGAAAGATGCTCTTTTGTATGGCATGTTAGTTTACGGCTGTACGGTAATCATTGTGTGTGGCTTGATAGAAAGTTAGACTAAAGGATTAATAACTAAGCGAGTAAAATAATGTATGCACGAAAAAGTGGACTGGCCAGGAGAGCAGGGAGACGGGAGCAGGTAAAGCGGTCGCGTCATAACTTTAAAGTCGGAGGTTATGTGTCTGCTTCCCTCCCTCCCCATATTTTAACCATTACAGTTACGTGTCAACAGGGATTTCTACCTAGCCATTATACCAGATGCCGACCCACCGCCCCTCGCACATCTCTACGACGCGGGACCTGTCAGGTCAGGTGTATCGATACTTGAATGCTGATTGTGGTCCGGCGAAGAATTCAAGCGATCAGCATGCTTAGTATGCGACGAGCCAGATGCGACATCGCTAGTTTCGCCATCAAAAAATGGTGTAGGTTCCCGAAGATTACTTTCAATGAAAACGCAATCGCGAAAAGGGTTATAGCTGTAGCATTGGCCATTAATATGCAGTTTGTTGTACCTAAGTTTGTAAAACCCGTCCTGTCCCTTAGCGAACTGAAGCAACTTTTTCCTGGCCTGGCGAGTTTGAAACGAGTAATCTTCACTCACGGTGATACTTTTATCTTTTAGCTTGGTAGACTGAAATAGAACCTGTTGCTTCGTTTTAAATGAGCGGAACTTCACGATAACAGGGCGGCAGGTTTCGTCTCAGAATGCACCAATTATATGAGAACGTTCAAACGCATCCTTTGTAAGCACTGGACTAAAGCAGCTGAAAGTCATGTCTAACAGCTTCATTTCGGTTTCGTCCCATGTTTCCGATGGACTGTCAGGCAATCCAAAAAATATTAAGTTGTCTCTTCGCTGCCTGTCTTCCAGCTGAGCTTGAGAAACCCGCAGTCTGGCATTTTCACGAACCAGGTTGTCCGCGAGTTCACGCAGGGTTAGCAACTCTTGTCGAGCTACGTCCGCGGATGATGTTTTGGTTTCAACCGCAGACAGCCTCCCATCAATATCAGAAATGTTCTTTTTCATAGTTTCCTGGCATTCTTTACTCTCAGTAATGGAAGTAACTAGACGCGACTGTTCCGCTTCCATTCTAACAGTGCGTGCGTTAACACTTTGTAACCAAGTCAACATATCATTCAGCTTTCCCTTAGTGTTTCATCTCTTTCATTGTCTCTAGACCGCGTAACAACACCAGAACCACGGAACCAGGACCAGGGTTAAGCTCAATGTTTCCCGGCTGCAAGACAGCTGCCAACACACATCAAATGACTGCACAAGCAAACCTAGTAGCACTCGTGGGCGTGGGAACAGCAGAAGACAGGCATTACTAGACTTCTTAGCAAACATGGAAGTGTCATTACTGACCTGCATGAACAAACGCATTGTGTCAAACAACCATAGAATGATGCTGTTCACACGCCCACTGGAAGGCGCGGGTCGCTGGCGTCCGTTTATATCCAGAGGAAATGGTGATGCCGTTGGTGATGAGCTGTACTTGTGTGAGGGAGCAATGGTCCAGAATGGTTGCCAGGACTTGTTATAACCAGCGAAGTCATCATTACGGCCGAAAACTGCAGGCGTGAATGCGGCGATGACACCTGGGGCGTCCGATGCCGTGTAGATTTGAAGACATCCCACTATCTGCATGAACAAACGCATCGTGTCAAACAACCGTAGAATGATGCTGTTCACACGCCTACTCCACGGAGCCCTTTCCATTGGAGGGGAAAAAAATCTTTTTAACAACAAGAGATTTGGAACATTGGAAATGGATTACAAGCTGCACGACGTGGTTCAGAAGCAGACCCCTTGGGCTCTACACTTTTGACAAAGACTGTATTTTGCCATCCTAGTGGTTGGAGTGCGGTTGGTGCGCTCAACGAGGCTGTTGGTTTGGGGATGGCGCGGAGTTGAACCACGGAAATCACATGCTCAGAGGCGAAGAAGTTCTTCACTAACGTCACCAGTAAACTGTCGTGTATAGTCATTGGTTAGAAGTCGAGGTGAACCGTGTCGAAGAACGAGAAATCGTAGAATGAATTTGGACACCTCGGAAGAAGTGGCTGACGGTGCTGCAGCTGCCTCAGGGTATCGGGTGAAGTGGTGCACACGTTAAACTGTCCATCGATTATCGTTGGAAGCCCGTGGAAAATCCACTTGCTCGAAAGGTCCGGTCGGAGGTGCGACAGGCTGCAACTGCCCCGGCAGCCGTGATGTAGTGAGCTTGTAACGTATATATATATATATATATATATATATATATATATATATATATATATATATATATATATATATATATATATATATATATATATATATATATATATATATATATATATATATATATATATATATATATTTGATGCCCAAAGTTTGCAGATAAGCTTATTGTCGTGCACAGTTTTATGCGCCAGAGCTCTAGTTGGATAGCGCTAAATATATATAGTTGGATAGCGCTATATATATATATATATATATATATATATATATATATATATATATATATATATATTTGATGCCCAAAGTTTGCAGATAAGCTTATTGTCGTGCACAGTTTTATGCGCCAGAGCTCTAGTTGGATAGCGCTAAAGACCGAAGTAATGGAGGGCTCAAGTGCACACCTTAAAAGCGTGTACTCTCATTAAGCGCACAAGGTTATTCGCGCATGGTGAGTATTCTATTTAGTTCATATTTTAGCGTGACGTTTGAGCCGAGTGACTGCCTCTATCACTGGTTAGACCAGCAAATGAAGCTTCTGTATAGAATGTCAGAATAAGGACAACAAAGAGCGGAGCAATAGACGTACAGAAGACGGTGTTGAAAGCTTAGGCGATTGTTTAATAAACCAATGCGACTGCTTAATATGAATTATCTGCATTCATACGGCCTATCTGAGAGCTACTATATTTCGAGAAAGTAGATTACACTATTGCGGACTGTTCCTTGGTCTAAAAAAAGATAAACTGACAAAATACTTCTGATGTGTAGTTTAGCATTGTACAATTACAGCTTTTTTTTTTTAATTTAAAATATTTGCGAACGCACATAGGTAATGAGCTAAAGGCACTTACGATTTCACTTGGCATACCTTTCGACTTTTTTGTCCCTTGCACAAGAAGAAAGCTAGACAATTAAACGTAGTATAGCAATCCTAAAAACAACGATAGGCACATACAGCCAGAAAGCAGGAGCTCTGTTAACTTCGTGGGAGTTGCAGTGGAGTATTAAATATACATATACTATATAGGGAGGCGGTTGAAGCTCGAATGGGTCCGGTAGGGCATAAACGTAAAGGCGATGACGCACGGTGGAAAAATAGTAAACTATATGCCGACGTTTCGGCCGGGGTCCGGCCTTTGCCAAGGAAATGATTCCTTGACACGTCGGATTACAGTTTATTGCTTTTCCACCCTGCGTCATCTCCTTTACGCTTATATATATATATATATATATATATATATATATATATATATATATATATATATATATATATATATATATATATATATATATATATATATATATATCTGCGCACTGGACATAAAAGAGGCGGGCGGATGAATAGTGACCCTCTCTCTTCTTTATGTCTCATCATTGTCCTGTCTTGCGGCTCTCTTCGAAATGACCGAGCCAGACATCCTTTATTGAGACGACAGGATTCCAACGTAAAATCTACGCCTGGATTCCCTTTGCGGGCGTGGCCTCACGCACACGCATGCTGAGTTGATCGCTTGCACTGCCCGCATGATGCGCCGAGGAGGTACTGTGGCTATTATACGCAGGAACTGTGTTTGGGCTGTGTGCTGACGGCTCAGAGAATGAGACTGGGGGCAGTTTGCGAAACACGAGAGCTTTCGTATAATAAAACGCAGTTAGTCGCACAAAAGCGGCGCGGACGCGGTTAGAGAGCACAGCAGCTGGTCAGGTTATTGCGGCTAAACCCCGCATTTTGGCACGTTGGGTCACTGCTCTCGAGCCAGCTGCCGTCGCTTTTCGAGACAGGCGTTCACAATTTCGTAACTTGAATAGCGTGAAAGGTTCCCTAGCCGTTCGACATAGTTTATTAAGCGTTTACTTTATCGTATTTCTTAGCATGACGCAGTTTTCTTAAGCTGATTGTTCGGAAAGGTTGTTCCCCTTTGGGAAAATTGGAGGATAATCGCTTCAAGGAATGAAGCGCCAAAACAGGCAGCCCACAAAATGATGATAGGCGCGGATATTACAAACCGTTGTCAATATAAAATAAAAATACAGCGCGGCACTCTAATTCGGCTAAATTCTCCAATTGTTGGCTGTCAGAAAACGTTGCTAATTAGTACGTTGATGATTAGTTGTTTAGCCTTAACATAAAGCTTGCTAAACTAAATTCACATGAGGAGGTGTTATGTTTGCTCTTGCTAGAGTATCCGGGAGGTTCCCTGGGTTTAGATGGGTTTGGGTTTCGATGGGTTTAGGCCATCGCTTTCAGCTCGCGGGTTAGGACTACTACTGAGGCCAGCGCTTCCTGCATATATGCTATTGCAGAGCAGAGCAGGGCCAATATCACTGGTTGCTGTCAACTATGTATCCATATTTATTCTTTTAACGCATCACTAGGTCATTCGATATATCATACGCCAGCCCAGAACAGTTTATCACCCGTAGGGAGTGCCACAAGGAAGCCCCGAGATGTTTCTCTGCAGTTCCTTAACGTTACGCATGTATATATGGTATGCCATGAATGTGGTGAATGGCATGACAGGGTATGGTATGGTGTGTCATTGTACGCATTATGGTAGGATATAGTATGGTGCGATATGGTATGTATGTGCGGCAGTGTTTAAGCCCTCTGAGAGACTCAGACTATGAGGCATGCCGTAGTGCAATGCTCTCGACTGATTTCAAGTTCCCAACAGCTCCATCATCAACAGTAGCATCATAGTCACCAGCCGTACGGGACATACGCAAAGCTCTTTTTGGCTTGGCATAAATCTGTTCTCCTCAAACCAGACCTGTGTGGAACCTCCTCGTTCTTGTAAAGTGAGGTTTGTTAGAATATACCATTCTTATTAAGTTCATTAAGTTAGGCAAGGTTAAGAAATTCGCAGGGGTCAAGTGGACGCAGCTAGCACAGGACCGGGTTAATTGGAGAAATATCGGAGTGGCCTTCGCCCTGCAGTGGGTACAGTCGGACTGATAATGACGGGGACGATTTTTCTTTAGGAGCAGAATATGAGATACGGAAAAGCCTATTTCGTCCAGCTCCCACTAATTGGGAAATCCTGAGCGTTCGGAAGGTCGTTATGGCCCCGTAAACGCCTATGCATATGGGAGGTATTGCGAGCTATTTCATGAGGACGCAAATGGGTTCACAGGACTAGCCTAGCGATCATCAAAGTATCTCTCCTTAAGACACTCGCTCAACGCCATGCTCGAAAAACGCCGCAGCGGCCCTAACGCTAGGTAAAGAAGTATCCCCGCAGCCTATAGTGCCTCTTTCTGAGCTTCGCCGTGATCCTGAGTCTAATTTAATATTAGTGCGTTACACTAATAGCCGCAATCACGGATTTCGCAGATGTCTGTCCGAAGCCGCTCACTCTCTCTCTCTTCGTGAACTTGAAGTGGAAAAAGAGAAGGTGGCTATGCGCGCGTCTCGCGGCTCAGCATTGAGGAGGGAGCGGCAGCAGAGCTGTAGAGATGCCGCTCTCTCTCTCTGCCCGTCCATCTCTCCATGAACTTGAAAAGGAGGAAGGAAAAATGGCGACGCCCGCATCACGCGACTTAACACTGAGGGGACGGACAGACCGCATGGAGTAAGACAGTGAGAGAGGGGCGTGTCAGTTGCGGACGTGGCAGCCGTCGCTGGGCAGCGTTGCATAAGCGTGTATGCATTTGCTTCGCGTCGCAATGGATGACGCCCGGCCATCTGGCACTGCGGCGCAGGTTCGCTGTGTTCGACGTGCTGAAGTACAACGGTTACGAAGGCAGAACCGGAAAGCCGGAGGCTCATAAATCGACAGTAAAGATTGCGGGCTTCTCCCAGAAACGAAGTGTTTACCGCTGGTCCACTGTCACGAGGGAGATTCCGAAGGGGCGGCCAAGGTCAAGTGTCAGCTGGACGTGAGTTCATTTATGGCGGTCGCGCAGGGCGGCCGCTCTTCGGAAGTGGTATAGGAGCCCATGGAAACGGGCGACACCGTCAGTTCGGTTCATTCCGATTCTCGGAAAAGTCGCGCTTCAACCGTGCCGCGAGGGAGGAAAACCAGAGAAGTTAAAAAGCAGAACGTAAGCGCTTCTGGGAAAGAGAGCAATGGTTAGCCTTGACCGCCTAGTAAAAGAGCAGAGACATTAGTCTGCCAACCAAGATCCGTATAACTCGTGCTATGGTCTTTCCAGTTGTGATGTATGGATGCGAGAGTTGGACTGTGAAAAAGGCTGACCGCCGAAGAATTGACGCGTTTGAATTGTGGTGCTGGCGAAGACTCTTGAGAGTTCCTTGGACTGCCAGAAGATCAAATCAGTCGATATTGTCAACCATAAACCCTGACTGCTCATTGGAGGGTCAAATTCTAAAGTTAAAGCTCAGCTACTTTGGTCATCTGATGAGAAGAGAGGAGTCGCGGGAGAAAGATTTGATGTTGGAAAAGGTTGAGGGTCGCCGGAGAAGGGGTAGGCAGCGCACGCGATGGTTAGATGGCATCCTCGAGGCACTGCAGATGAAGTTATGTGATGTTAGGAAGATAGTGAGAGACCGGAAAGCGTGGCGTGACATGGTCCATAGGGTCACGAAGAGTCGGACACGACTGAACGACTGAACTGAACTGAAGCGCAGTGGTTGTGGGTTCGGCGCTAACTGCTTTGGCTCTCGGTTTGAGGGGTAAGGACGCGGAGGCCATAAATCGCGGCGAAACACGGGCTGGGGAGAATGCGCGGCAGAGGGAGCTGCTGTCAGCTCCCTCTGCCGCTGCCTGGACATACGTCCCTTTGAAACAGCCTCCCGCACGCAACCGACCAAGGGCAGCGATCGGAATGTCTGGGCCTTAGGTTTGTGTGTTGTGTGTTTTGGAAGCGCAACCGTCGGCGCTCTTTGTCTTTGTGGCTGCTGGTCACCTCTTGCGTGGGCTGAGTGAAGATATTGGAGAGAGTATAAATCGCAGATGTGTGTGGTAATGCATGAAAGGTGTAACGGGGATAAGTGGTGCTGCGCCGTATTTGATTAACTATTCAAATCGGCCATATTTTTTTTTTTGAACAGTGCCTATCCTTCGGCGTCAAAGTGTCTTTACACTGCTTCCGTGCGCAATGTTCTTCGCCTGTGCAATTACATGCGCATCACGGGCTGTTCGTAGCTTGTGTGGTGATTCGACCATGCCACGTGTTAGTATCAAGACGCGAGGACCACCGCTTCGCACCGCGAAAAATTCCGCGAAGACCTTCACCGTTAGGCACAAATTGCGTTGAGATATTTCAAAGTGAAATCTATAATGCATTAAAAAAAATCGCCATCGCTATGTAATTTTCCGAAAAAATAAATACCCGCTGTTCTAACGTTTTCAATGCATAAATTGACTTTCGTCCGTACTATCCTTCTCTTGCAAGGCGAAGCCAATTGGTGACATAACCTTTCGATAAAACGGAAGTTTGTTTCTTCTGCTTTGTTCAGGTCAGGTCAGGATTAACAATACATTACAGCACTGCTAGTTAAATAGTGAATAGCTTCTGCTTTTATGAACAAGACAATGCTCCTCATTTTTGACAGCATGAAAGGAGCCACAATTAGCAGCAATGTTTGTCGGTTCAAGGCCAAAGTGGCATGTCCCATGTCACGGGGCAGATTCCGAAGGGGCGGCCAAGGTCAAGTGTCAGCTGGACGCGAGTTTATTTAGGACGGTCGTGCAGGCGGCTGCTGTTCGGAAGTTGTACAGGAACACATGGAAACGGGCCACAATTAAGAATTCTTACCGGAAACACTAGCGCTAACGTGCACTTCACTCCTTGACTGCCGATGTATTTTTTTACCAAATTTAAATGCCTGAGTACGTCGAGTAGTGAAATCACAATAAATGCTCGGTAGTGAAGAAAATTTGCTTTTTGTAATTAATTATGAAGCAATTATGCATTTGGTACTATGCTAACATATGCTCATCTTAAATTCAAAACATAAGGTATCATTTCAGACGAAATTTTGTACGTTATAAACTTTCCTGAAATTTTTACTGCCTGTTTGATAGGGGGGGACAAGAAAACAACAAAGAAACAAGCACGAGATGCAAAATTCAGAAACTTGCGGCATGCCTGAGACTCCCATTACTTGCCAGGAAAGCTAGGGAGGAGGTGGATCGGCATCCAGAGAATAATAATCTACTGACACATTAGGTTTTATTGCTGACTTGCTTTCACATCTTTTCGCGTAGTTTATTTGTTTTCCATTTTCAATATCAACTGCTTTCTAACAGTATAATGACACAAGTTAATATCTGCGTTTTTAAAGCATCAGTATGCTTCTTTACGTTGGAACGCTTGTTTCTGCTTTTTTATAATTTCTGTATTAGACTGAATATAACGGCAAATTCGCGCGCCAAAATTTAAATTTTATGCAATACGCTTTTTTTTTTTCGCACTGAATTTATCTGGTTGCAATTATTATGCCGAAAAGCTACCAAGCTTTGCAATGAAATTAACTCTATTTCAGCTAGGGTCCTTCTGAGAACCTCAGTATTTTCTAAGCATTTTTTTTTTGTTTCGATATATGCGGTCTTCCAAATACAGAATACTTTAGATTAATCTTGCACTAACTTCATGAAATATATCAATACAGCAGATACCTGAATATTTTCAGCACATATTTAGGAAAAGGTGCGAGAAGTCTAAGAAACAAACTTGCAGAAACAGCGGAATTTAAAATGAAAGATAAAAATTGAGAAGTAGTGACGTATGTCAGTGAGCTCCACCTATGGTTACTGCGCGTCTTTGCAGTCCCCCGAAGGCTTCATAAATCTTGGACAACTGCTCATTTTTTGGTCTCCCCCCCCCCCCCCCCCCCCCAAAAAAAAAAAATTCGCTGCTGTTGGGTCAAATAGAAAAACAAACAAACTATATAATCATTTTAATAGATGAGGAGGTAAATCCAACATCCCGGGAGGCCAAAGGCCATTCTAGCAAAGACCACATTTTGTTTTGCTGTGCACTCTCTGTTTCGCAATAAGAAACCATACGAGATCTTTTAACGACCGTCTTTGTGCGAGGATTGTGTATAACTACAGGGCTATTCTCGCCCGTAATGGGGCACATTATTTCACAATGCCCGGAAGAAGGCAGTGAGTAAAGACGGGGAACTTTAGGACCTGTGTAGAAAACCGGCTCAAGAAATAGAATTTTAAGAACCTTTTGTGGGTACGTCGTTGAGCACAGGATCGTTTGGATTTTAACGTTGTGAGGGTGAAGCCGTCGCCTTTTAACGACCCTCAAGCGTGCATTCCATTTATCGCGCGCGCACAGAGAAACGTCGCATTGTGTAGCAGCGAAAGAAAAGGTGCTTTAGTACGGAACATTGAGACTAGCATCACCCCTGCGTGTTATGCCATGCAGTTTCGAATTCGTACCACCTTTGCCTAACCACTCTAGTTTCCTATAAATACGCCCACTGTCACGTGCAGATGGGACATCCGGCTACAAACGACACATTATTTAGGACAACAGCTCAACGACTGACAGATTAAGGAGACCGCGGTTATTCGCCATGGCAGTCATGATTACAGGAAGCGGCTGAAATTCCGTCTGTTTCGAAAAAAACTTATTATTGCGCCAGTCGCCATTAAATGGTTTGAACGAGAATGATGTAACTTTTTTGATGCTGCGGGCAATATAACAGAAGTTAATTAAACTCTGGTAAGAGCCTACGTGAAGGAAGCTGCATATGAGGTAATAGGCAAGCTTATCGGCACTTGGTGTGAAACTTCGCTGGCCTGACAGTTGATACGGGTGGTATAGCGACAGTATTTCACATTACCTCGAGGTATTGACTGACCAGACCTAAATGCTTTTATAAAATCTTACGCGGGCGTGTTTATAGGTGAGTCTAGTTTCAGGTATTCAGCAGATTAGGAGGAAGAAGGGCCGTTTTTCAGTTTTATTCATTTGCCGGTTAGGTTACCAGGCACAGGTTACATTTAAAGGATGAGAGGACTCTTCGAGAGGATGTGGACGCCGTTGCTTAATTGCATTGAATGTTAAGATGGAACGAACTAAGCCCTTGTTGTCTCAGAGTGTTGCGTTCAAAAAAAAAGAAAAAAAGAACGCTGGTCCTAGCGCCGTAAAAACCAGTCTAAGCTACCTTATAGTTGCGTGGCCCAATATGCAGTTTTTATTTCTCAAATCTTTATAAGCTCATAAACAGTGCATAGCTATGTTTTTAAGTATTGGCTTCATTAAAAATGTGTCAACATGAAGTTTTAGACAGTTAAAAAAAATATCGGCTGATTAAACAGTTCGCATCAAGCCATCGTTCACGTAAAACAGTTTCTCTGCCGGCTTTAAATGATAAATGCCATAATAAAGAAAATCTTCAACATGACAGCAGAGCTCGAGAGACGCGCCTCTGAAAGCAAAATAAGTATTTCATCAAAGCGCATTTCTCAATGAGGTTTTGCGTACGCACTGGGCGATAGAAATGAGCGAGAAGTTGGTCACAAGACAGCCACCTTAAAGACCAGTAAGTGAAACGCAAAATGTATTTTGGTGCTAACTTCGAAGCTAGCAAAGAGCCCGTGTGCTGTGCGATATCAGTGCACGTTAAAGAACCCCAGGTGGTCAAAATTTCCGGAGTCCTCTACTACGGCGTCTCTCATAGCCTGAGTCGCTTTGGGACGCTAAACCCCACAAAATAAACCAAACCGAAGCAAGCCGTTTTTAAAGACGCCTTACAACTCTCAAATCGACACTATGCCTTTGTTGCTCTAGCGAGAAATTGAACAATTATCCGATAAGTCCTCTTTTGACGAATAAAAAATGCTATAGACTATGGCAGGCAACTCTCAGCCGCTCTCATTCGGTTCTATTGAGTCCGTGTTCATTAAAAGCTTGGCTATATTTATCTGGTAAACCTGGTATACTGGCATGAAATGAAGAAGCGATCCTCACAAGTACAAGCTGCGTCCTACTTTCTAGAGCCCGTGAGTCTTAAACATTTAGCGCTTCAGGGCCACGTGGGGACAGCACTTGACATAATTTTCCACCCCCGCTCACGCAAGAAAAAAAAAGTTGATAAAAGTTTGCTGTTCTTCGCGCTAAATGGCGGAAGTAAAAGAAACGAACAAAGGAACAGAGAAGAAGGTTACAGCTGCAGCACAAGTTCTGGCAAAAAATAAAAATAGCGATCACTGCGGTTGCCCACATTGGATGAATGCGAAAGCGTTGACGCCTCCTGCACATGCGTCGCCTCTCTTTGCTTCACTTAATTTTTATTGTTTGCTTCTCTTTGCTCTACATGGGGCTCTAGGCACGACGGCCTACCATTCAATCCTACAGTTGCACGAGTGCTGCAACGAAATTGGCGGCACGGAACGCCACGCGACAGGAGCACTGCAATGAACGCACGTCAAGGAACGAAAATTTGCATTGTGCGTACGTGCCATTGCACAACACGTTACAGCACGCGCACTCGTCGACAGCGAGGCAACGACTGGCGCGATACAAGTGGAGGCGGCGCCCATGCTGCCACCTCTCCCATGGTGTAACGGTGCACTACGACCCACGGTGGCATTTTCGTTTCCAACGCGTTCCCCTGTCCCAGTGCGCTTTCACTCTTTCGCATATAGCGCCGCGGCCCTCTCCTATGAAGTCCCGCGTTGATAGTCCTCATAGATCATGCTGCCGGAAGTGATGCACCACGAAGTGATGTACCACGTGACCGCAAGCTATAGGTATCACGTGATTACTGTGGACGTAGTCAATACTCCTGTTAGCTATTTCGACGTCCAATGACTTTATAGGCTCTATATAATTATCTACTTACCCACATGTCCAAAATTTGAAATCCTGGAAGACTTTTTGTCCTCTATCGCATACAACCATTCGTTGTTCTCTAACTTGTTCTCGCGCTACGTAAGCGCCTCGACAAATTTCTAGTGACAAACCACTCAAGCATATCCACTTCAGGCTTTCGCCTTAAAATAATAAAACGACATGGAACCGCTTGCCGATACTACACGAAATGTTGTTTCATACGTAGTGCGTGCCCAACTCAACCTCAGATCGACGGCGTTGGCTCTACACAGTTGTATAGTACCGTCAGAAAGGTCACGTGTAGACTGTGAAAAGGTCCACAGCCACTCTCTCTTCGGGCTGATAGTGACGGAATTCTTGGTTGCATTGGCCTATATTCGTAACCTGTTGCTTCCTGACTTGCCTACAAGCATCGGATACAATAACTGGAACAACAGCGAGGGGCAGCCGGTAGCGCGTAAGACAGCAAAGCTGAAAGTATCTGCCACCTCAGTGGGCGCAAATCTCTGCCCGCTGTTTCAATCACACATTCAAAAATAGTGACAACACTCAGTCATTTCGCTCCTCCGCATTTAAACGAGACAAATGCACTGAAGAGAAGGAATAACGTATTCCACCTGCGGCGTACGAAGTATTCCACCTCGCTGCGGCCTTAAGACACAAGCTTTTTTTTGTTCGTTTGTTTTAAAAATTACTCTGGTTGAAGGGATGTGCTCCTGCGGCAAGAAGCCGGGCGACCGCTGATCACCTCTTCTGAGAATTTCAGAAATATTTGGACCTATGCAAAAGGAATCCTAAAGAACTATCCGTCACGGCCCACTTAATCATGTACAGAGAAGGGGCTCCTCCAGCAACACAAGACGGCCAAGGTTCTGCTCTGGACACAGCTGGAAAAATTTGTGGCGGAAGGCCTGAGAAATACACTTAAAGGCAGTCAGTGACGAGCGATTAAGCACCTACCTCGGCTGCCATGATAAAGGCGGGGTCACGCTACCGCACAGATGATCCACGCAAGGTGAAAATGAAGAATTCTTACGAAAGGATGTGTTTTATTCAATTGTAAGAATGCCCTACGTGCACATAACTTGTTTTTATAAAAAATATGTGACAATATATTTTTGTTCATTGTAACTGTACAGAGATTGAATTACTGGAATCTGTTCTTGTAATTGTGCTTATTAAGGAAAAAATTTTTCGTCATCCGCGACATGGACTGAGGAAAATTGCTCATTAATAAACACCTCCATGAGGTTTAAAACAAAGTATTTAATTAGGGTGGCGCCATGTTTTATAAGTATGCTTGTCACTTTTATATGTATTGTACAACTGTAAGGCAAATCTGCTAATATTTCCATGCCAACCTGCACGTGAAATATTCAGTGTCCTTAGAGCACTACTCATTTTTCGTAGCGTATAACGAGGAGGGACACAAGAATCACAATGAGATTAAGTTGCGTAAAGGGGTCACATAACCGGTGCGACGGTTTAATAAATGTTAGTCGGCTAACTAATAAACACGCTGATGGTTCGTCTCATGCCTGACAAAGGGTCACTGACGCCACGCCCAGCGTGAGATGAATGAGGGCGCAGCGAAAATGGATCATGCCCGCGGAAGTTCTTCCGGGTAGTTTAGTCGGCCGTAATCATTCAATGTCAGTGGTAGCCTCATCATGAAAGTTTGATGAAGCTTCGTTTTTAAAAACGGTTGCGTATGCACCTTTATTTTTGTGGCATAGTACTCCTTACGAAAGGTTAGTAGAGAATATGAGACAACTGTCTCCGTGTCATCTAATTGCGATAAGTAGTGAATCACATTCTGCCTTAGATGCCTAAAGCCTTCATTAAAAATGTAAACTTAATTGGAGTCTTGAATTATTAATTAAATGTAAACGCATCTTCTTATTATCCTGAAAATGCTGTTTTTCTCTCACTGTTTCTACCTTTGGCACATACCTTTCGCGAATGGGAGCCTACAGAGATTCTCTCAGTTATACCACTGAGCCCCACGCTGAAAATAACTCTCCGCTGTCAGGCAGGAAGCTCAATATAAACGCCTCTCAATGCGTCGGATGTAAATTAGAAAATGCTGTCTTTAGTCGACAACATGTCCATCACAGAACTGTGAGAGCAATGCCTGACGTCACATACCCTCCTCATAGCCGAGACAAGGGGATTGCATGCAAAAACTGAAACGAACTCTGCTACTACAGATCATTTTGACTTCGAAGCCTGCTGATGCTGCTTGATGACGGGTTGCAAGTCAAGACCAATTTTTTGTGAACTCAGCTGGTTGCGTGCTCCAGTCTTCGAAGCGACAGGCTTTCTACTGCAGATACAAACTACCACAGGCTTTCTGCTGCATATACAAACTCAGACAGGCTTTGTACTGAAGATACAAACCCTGGAAACGCTTCGTTTCATCAGCATGACCTTCAAACTCAGCTTAGGTCAAGCTGAGGCTTAGTCTCCCTAGCGAGATGTCTCGCTTAGTTTTCTGTGCTCTGGTGAATTGATGCATGGCCATGGGACTTACTGACCGCTTTACTAATTACGAGTCGCAATTATAGACGGTTAATTAGTTAATTGTAACAGATTATAGAAATTTACGCTGCAGCATTGAGTCACATATTGTTGAATAGTTTTTGTCTAGTATATTTCCGGCGTTTAGTGTTTGCCTACGGATTGTGCTGGTCGATACTTTTTAAATGGCGTATGACTTAAGTTGTAGCATAACATTCCTTTTTAGTGATGGCTAATTAGCGGCACTGAATTATGATCTGCGCTTAGTATAGCTCAGTCGTACTCGTTATAAGCTTTCCGGCGATATATGAAACGATGCTGCAACATAAAGTTGAATTTTAATCGCAGCGGACAAATAACGGCTCATAAATAAGACATACAATTGGTCCATTGCAAATATACTAAACGAAGCAAAACCAATAAAACCAAGCTATCGATCGTTTAAGTTCGTTCAACCATGCATGATTGAAGTGCTAACAATTTTTTCACGTTGCTGCTTTCCCGACTGAATTTTCACCGTGAATAAGATCCCGATTTTAAAAATAGGGCCGAACACTAAGCTGGTCGTTATTGGCCAGGTTTGACATACCTGCCTTCACTAATTTTTCTTCAGTTCTATCAATTGTTTGCTTACAGTAACAGTGATTTGTAGTTACATAGGCTAACGCACCATTCGCGTTTGTTAAAATAAACATTCTGCATAACTGAACTGTGAGGTTGCTACATTTTGCTTTATTGTATGATTGGAGTGAACTTCGCTGCCTTCGGAGAAATTAAAATGAGCGTTAAAGACGTTGAACCCGACAATGTCGGCTTCCATGTTCCTCGGGAATAAATGTACTGAGACACTAAGAGCTACCTAATACCAAGCTGTCGTTTGCCTTTCGCGCTGCATGATGGAGATGAACAGTAAACAGTACACACACAACAGAGCAAACATACCACGGAAAAAAGGTGTAATGTGGAGCGATGAGTTAGGTGCCTTCAAAAGAATGTATGGGGGCGCCAAAGTCAAATTGAAGCCTTGTGTCAATAAATTGCCAAATTCCAACGTAAAAGCCGCTACTAGCACAAAAGGGCGATACACCGTAACTAGAAAACGCGAAAGGATCAAATACAGCTGCTACCATTACCGGTCGATTCCTCTGTAAACTGCCGTGCGCCGAAATATTTTCCTGTCGTGGACCGCAAAAACTCAGCAACACCACCACACTTCAAAGTGATGACTGCGGCATTCTTTTCGGCGCAGATGGTTCGAGATTGAATCGAGTCGCAGGAAAATTTTGAAGTAAAATTTTCAAGCAATAAATGCGCCTTTTGGTGCTCGAACACATCAACACACCTAGAAAATAGAATAAGGGTAGACGTTTATTAAACGCCGGAACTACTTTTTCCTCCCTGCGCCTTCGACCGAAATGGCAGTGACAAAGCTCACAAACGTTTAGGAATAATATAATCACTTCGTTTTAAATACTGAAGGCCTAGACCCGCCAAATCAGTTATATTGTTTCATTTGAACTTTAAATCAGCCTTTAATAGCCGATATATGCAACAGAGAAAACGATAGTAAACGTATAAAAAGAAAGTTTTTGTCCTTGCTTTCTCACTCAGCGTAAATTTACTTGGTATCCAAAAAAAGTGCGGAGATTCTCCGCAAATTTTAGACACCTTACCTTTACAAGATCTATGTGCCCTGAGGGCACGATACGTCACTATGAAGTCTCCCGTTTCATTTATGCATTATGTATCTACCCTTCCGCTGCTCTCCATAAACTTCAAACCTGAACTTGAAATCGTCGTAAAATAATCATTTGTAGTTAAATAAACGGAAGCGAGTTTACATGGAAGGAACCCGTTTCGTCACCCACCAAGGGCGTCTTACCTGTCTCGTTTTTACCGTGACTATACACTTGTAAATAATCTTTGCCGCGCATGGAGAAACTAATTATATACATATTTCTTATGCAGCGCTGTAAGACCGCCTGCACTGCTCTTTGGTCAAAGCAGCACAAGAGTCGAAGGTGTTTGCTGTTCGCCGTGAATAATACAAAACAAATATCTTTTGTGGTACTAACTGCACAGCACAGCTTGTAGATGCAGCAGCAGTTGCTTAGGACAGGTTGGCCAATAATGTAATCTCATCGCTTGCAATGTAGCAGGTGATGTCTCAACAATGCGTCATGCTGACTGGCAACAATGCCAATCACAGGTTGTCCCATCAGTGATTTTAAGAATATAATGACACTTGCGTTGAGTAATAGAGTTGCCCCACTCTATCCTTCCTGCTTCTTCTTACTTCTTCTACTTGTCTCTTTGGTACATATCACAAACTTCTAGCCGACCTTATATGGCTATCTCAACTGCCACCTTAATTCGCATTATTGCCATGTAAATATTCTTTTCTTCTTGTACGAACTGTGTGAGAAGAAAGGTTCTTTTCGCGTTCTGCTTCAAGTGGCGCGAAGTTGGTTGGTTGGTTTGTGGGGTTTAACGTCCCAAAGCAACTCAGGCTATGAGAGACGCCGTAGTGGAGGACTCCGGAAATTTCGACCACCTGGGGTTCTTTAACGTGCACTGACATCGCACAGCACACGGGCGCCTTGCTTTTCGCCTCCATCGAAAAGTGGCCGCCGAGGCCGGGATTCGATCCCGCGTCCTTGGAACAGTAGCCGAGCGCCGTAACCACTGCGCCACCCCGGCGGGGTAAGTGGCGCGAAGTGGATTACCTCTCTTACTACTGCCGCTTGATACGCGTCATTATCTATTTTAACTAGAAGAAGAGACTTGCACTTTTACTTCTCAATACAGCCGCTTTCACGTAGCTTCATCAAATAATGATCAAAATGCTGGCCACTGGTGTTAGGTGCAATTGAAGACACATTGTTTATATTTCGTCATGTGGCGCTTTTGTAGGTATTTTTTCGCATTGCTCTTAAGGAGATAATCCACCAAGATTACTTGGGCATCTTTTTTCAATAATCACTATAGGGTCATGTGCGTTTCATGTAATAAATGAGATGTATGAGGGTTAATTAACAACCGATACAAGTTTTCCCACCATTGTACCTCGTGCGTGGTCTTTTTTTTTTCTTGGGATTTACAAACCCTGCAAAAAACAAATAGACACCACATCACACAACACATGCATACGCTACCATACAGCAGTGCAATAACATGCGTGCTGACGCATGCGCTCAGTTCAACGAATTCTGCACAATACAGAAAAAAACAGAGGCTACCTAGAGCTACGCGACTTCGTCCTCTTTCTTGTCTTTTTTTTTTTCCTCTTTTGATGGCTCAACAAAGGCTCCATTGGAGTTGGCCGTTGCTGACCTGCCCATCCGTTATCATAGATCACGGCACGTTTTCAATTTTTCGCCAGAATGACGACTATTCTATTGTGTGGAATTTTAGTAACGCTCCTTTGTGCTGCGATATGAGTTTGCAAAAATCAGTCAAAATCGTCTAATTACGCATGTGAGACCATGACACTCAGCAGAACGATCCTCCCTCGTTTGATAGTGGATGCGGTGCTTTGCCTGAGAAGAACATGTGGATCTATAGCCAACGGTGATGACATTAAGCTCTTCGCTAGGCAACCAATGAATTGAAGAAATATTGCTCACTTCGCTCCCTTCGTGCAGTGATTTGCTTGTTTCGCAGCCAGAAAGAAAAGCGCTGGCCAAGATTGAATGTCTGTCAGCGTCTCACGTCTCAATAAATTCTTGACTGGAGGAGCGCTTTATTGTGACAGCTGCCTCGCTCCAAGGAGGAGCTCCATGCCATGTACCGTAATCTGGCATGCGCCATTAGACGGATTATGCTGGACATTTTCACACACATCATTCAGGACATAGGCGTGCTACCGAAATTCTATAAAATAGAATATATTAATATTCTATTTTGATCCAACGTCACTGTCTATAAGTTTTTGATATAAACATGCCGCCTAACTGCAGTGAATAAAAAGATAACTGTTTGATTCAACTTATTTCCGAGATCACGATGACACACTCACTACCTGCGTATGCCTGACCATATACTCATGCAAAAAGAAAAACAACCTTTGTGTAGTGATATTTGCATTTTTGAAATCGCGAAAGTGTAAATTTAAACCACCTGTATAACGAGGTAGAATTCACTTTATTCAGAATAATAAAAGTGCTGGATTAATTTCAACTAATTATCACATTAACCGGAATTGAAAACACTCTAAGACGGGAAACAATATGTCGTTGGTTTCTCTCAGCCACAGTATTATTAATCCTTGGTTCAAGTACGTGAAACACTCGGTGTACAACTAAAAATCAAATGCTCAAGAAAAACGTCATCACTGGCTCCCTTCGGTTACTTGGTCAGGTCAGTCGAGTTAGCCATAGCACCCGGCAGCAAACCCATTAAATCTCGGAGTAGTTTGGGATTTAGGCACGAGGGATTATGACTGCACTGCTAACAAAGTGTACGCTTTCTGTTTAGTGAAGGCGCCACGCCGAGGTGCAATAATTGTTAAATAAATGTAGGCGTCAAGGGTTGTCAGGTAACACAAAGCAAAATCAGATTTATTCGTGTTTCTGTTTTAGTGAGAACGCCATATAATATTAGGAGATAATAGTTGGAAATTTGTCACGCACATAGAAGGCGGATTCTTTCAAAATGTTAGATCACAAATACTCTTACACACTTGAAAATGTTTTGGCAGCTGCCTACCCTAGGCAGAATTATGGGATCAGGTTTATGAGAAACAAACAATGGATAAACAAATAACAAAGATAACTAACTCATCTGACAATAACTATATTGTGCGCACATTATGATGCTTTTACAATCAAACCTTTGTGGGTACCCTATATATATATATATATATATATATATATATATATGGTATGGTGGAAAATCTTGGACGAAGGCTGGTAAAACTGAGTCTCATAGAAATACTAGTGATGCGGAAAAAAGCAGAAAGAAAAAAAACCTTTCGATTTCGTCCAATGGCTTTAGATTTATTGCTTTTTCAACGTATTTGATAAGCCGATAAGGAAGTGAAGCCTGAGCATTTTGGGGAAATTATTATGCCCCGATTTGCAACATATGTCACTGGAAAATGCGGAGTAAATAGAGTGGTGCCAATAATTGTCCAACCCCAAAGGACGGAGGTTGCAAACCAAGGGGGAGTGGAAAATTCTTCAAACATTTTTCATAGGGTAGTTTTTGTCCAGATAAAATGAATACATGTGAAAAGCTATTGGCTCTAATGGCTTATGAAGGTATAATTACACTCCTGTAAATCGCCTCACGAAAATTTTTTTTTTGTTCAGTGTCACAAAATGGCAGGTTGATGGAGCCGTCCCTTCCATTTAGTGAAGAACGTGCTTTAACCAGTATGCAGAACAAAAATCTGAGGGGCAGTCTGCACAATACCACCTTCTTTATCCTTGCGACGAGAAGTTTGCGCTGCTATACAGTCTGGCAGAGACCCCTAAATTGCAAATGTATGTATAATAAAAGAAAGAGATTAGTTTTCCTTCGTGAATAAGTGGGCATGACAATTCAAACACTCACCACGCCATCTGAAAGCGCCTCGCAGGCACTGCTCCGCTTCATGAAAACCATGGGCCTGATCGATTGACTCTGATTTTGCTGTGATGTGACGTGATGTGGCTGTGATGCGACTATACTGACTTCACTGATTTACTGACTTCATATTTCAGTAACCCTTTTTTACCCACCACTTTTATATCCACTCACCCCCTTCTCCCGTGCAGGGTAGCAAACCGGTTTCTTCTTCAGGTTAACCTCCGTGCCTTTTATCCTCCTCCTCCTCCTCCTGCTACTACTGCTACCACTAATACTACCAGAAAATAATAATAATAATAATAATAATAATAATAATAATAATAATAATAATAATAATAATAATAATAATAATAATAATAATAATAATAATAATAATAATAATAATAATAATAATAATAATAATAATAATAATAATAAATCAACCAATCTTTATTTAATGTGCTCAGGAACAACCAAAGAAATAAAAATGAAAATGCACAAACATGTTTACACACACAGAGAGAACACAAAAGAAGACATAAATAATACATGAAATGAAACTGAGACGAAAAGAATTACGGAAAGTAAGCAATCAATGAGTAGCATCACTTATATACACAGTGAGAGAATTTTTGAGCACATCAGGAAAGAAAAAAAAAAGAACGGTAGATAGAGGAGAAAAAAAACAACAACAAATAACTGACATTGATTATAGTAATATAGAAATATACATAAAATAAACAACCATTCCAGGCGCAACAAGTGCATGGTACTTAAAACACAGGCTAGAAGTCCCGAATAATACAATAAAGAAATAGAATTGAACATGCGACAGTAAGATTCGAATATAAAGTTTAAAGTTGAAATATAAGTAAGAAACGGATAAAAAGCAGTTCAAGATACAGACAGCATTGAAAAGGAAAAAAAGCAAAAAGTGAAGTAAATACAATATTAAGGCTAGAAAGTGGGAGTTATATGTGATAAAGTACTATTTAGAATACAACGCTACGAACATCCAATGTAAATGAACAGAGCGAGTTTTGGAAGATGTCAAGGTGAGGACAAAAAGAGTTAAATAACCACTGCATCCTGTCCAGAGGGGAGTGGGAATCAAAAGGAGAAACTTGAAATGGTCTGAATTCCCTCATGCTCTTTCGCGGAACGCGCAGTAGGATGTACTCTTCGAGCTGAGGGCACATAATGTGGCCATGAAGGAGTTTGTACAGAAAAATGATATCAAGTCTGATACGACGGCAGTGAAGAGAAGGAAGATTCAGTTGGGCGCTCCTGGTAGAGCGAGAGGGGAAAGTTGCGCAAGGAAAGCGATAATAAAATATCCGTAAAAATTTTTTTTTGTACGCTGTCAACCTTATACAAGTTCGATTTGCAAGTGCCATTCCAAACAACCGACGCGTACTCCAAGAGCGGCAAGCATATGGACAGGTACAGTTTCAGGAACGGAAGTGGAGTATGGAACTCTCTCGAAAGTCTGCAAACGAATCCGAGTGTGCGCATAGCCCGCTGAGCAATGCGTTTAGTGTGAGAGGAGAAGCTGAGGGTGCGGTCAAAAAGTACACCAAGGTCATTAATTTCATCAACCCAGTCCAACAGCACAGAATAATGGTAGAGAAAGCTATGTGTTTTACGAGTAAAGGACACAACCCTAATAATAATAATAATAATAATAATAATAATAATAATAATAATAATAATAATAATAATAATAATAATAATAATAATAATAATAATAATAATAATAATAATAATAATAATAATAATAATAATAATAATAATAATAATAATAATAATAATAATAATAATAATGTTAATATGAATATGAATAATAATAACAATAAATAATAATAATGTTTATTTGCATCAAGTAAATCACACAAGATGCAGGAGGCCTGCAGAATGGCTCTATCACATTTTTTGAGCGCAGAAGGGGACAGCGCGAATGTTTTTGGCTGCGACATATGACGACGGCGACGTCGTCATAAAAATAAAGAACATTACCCTTACAACGTCTGTGCTTATCTATAGTAGATGCATTGAGTTAGGCGCGCATTCAAAAAAACGCTCCCAGTAGAAGCGCCTAGAGTTCAGTTTTTTTCCTTAGTATCACCATACCACGATGCTATGGACAAAATTTTAAACTCGATTATAACGTGCGACACGAAAATCCATGTCCGCATTTACGTTAGTAAAGGACTTTCGTTGCGTATTGAATATTTGACTGATATTACAAATGGCGTATTTGCTTACAAAACTAGACTTATATATTCTCGCAATCATCTCAGCGTCCAAAACTTGAAATTTGAGTGAATATTCGAACTTTGCTTAAAACCGTAAACATAAAATATGAATAACCGGAATATGGCAAAGAAACGTTCAGAGAGCGCCATACAAAACACCAGAGACCCACAGGTGCAGACTTATTCGTATAGCGCCCACATAAGTTCAGCGAGACTTTCTGTGTCAATACAGTCTCTTGCCCCGAGGCCGAATAGTAACTTACGAATGCAAGGCAGTTTGAGTAGGTGTTCCAGTAATTGCCGGCACCGGGTTCGCGTAGATATTCCATTACTAATCCGAGGCATAAAACCTTGATAAAGCTTCCCTCCTGCTTCAGTATTTCCTTTTTTACTTTTTCATGTACAAGTTTGCATGCACGCTGCTAGCAGTATTCTTTCTCAACGTGTCGCCATATGGCAATAAAATGTTCAAAAACTGTTAAATGCGTATTGGCAGCATAAGAAAACAAAATTCGCTTCCCTACTGTGTTGTCCCCGACGTAGCTTTCCATACGCACTGGTCGAGTTCAAGAGATGAGCCAGCAACTGTCCTGTGGTAGCCTTAGCATTCTGCGGGCGTTTTTCTTATAAGTCCAGTAAATAAAGCTGCGTAAATGATACCTCCGTGCAAAATTTCACGCAGCTGTTTTCAAAAACCGTTCAAACATCAAAGCTCACACATTACTCACAAAGGAAATATTTAAAAAGCTGGCTAATTCGGTACGGTAAATCATTTCGCTCAAAAATTAATGAATAAATAAAAACTGCCAAGTCATCTACCCGAATGTTAAGAGCTCTCACTTTGCGCAAGTCTGCTAGAACACTCACACTGTAGCAGTGGTCAAATAAAGTTTCAATCTTTTTCTCCTGCTCCCACTCCGCGTAAACCTTAAGCGAAAGTAACTCTTCGCTACAAACACCACCGCAGCTCTGTTGTGTGTCTCGCTCACTGACTGCGGCCGGAAAGACTAACAAGGAAAAGGCCGCAGGGCTTTCCCGATGGAAACCTATCCGTGCCACTTCTGCGTTCCTACTATGGTGTTTCGGCCCTTCATTCAGTTTCTTTTCGCCCACCACTTTCTGGTGTTCTAGACACGGTCGGGTTGTTACTCGCTTCTACAGCGACCCTTACGCATGAGAAGAGAAGGCGGCAGGCCAAATGGCCCGGGGTCACCTGGAGGTGGAGCCCAGACTGCTTACAAAGGAACGACCACTGCCCCGGACAATACGAGGCAAGCTTAGTTTTGCCGCAAAGATGGCGTAGCAGTAAAGAAAAGAGCTACGTTTATTACTGGCTGCAGACTAGCGAAAAGAAGCTCAGAGGTGTTAAAAAAAAGAAATGTGACCGCGTTACGTTAGTAGTAGTCAGTGCTGTGTCCTCAACCGATGAAGGTGTCGTCCGCTTTTACAGTGATTTCTTGAGTCTTGTGACTCGTCCACATGAAGGAAAGGGCTGAGTTCAAATCTTCGCTATACGTACGTCAAGGTTCCTAGGTCCTTGTCGTTTTGCGCAACGACACGGTTAGATCTTAGGTTAGCCCAAGAACGCGAAACGCAATATGTCTAAGAAGCATGCACCAAACCTAGAAAAAAATAGAGCAGGGTTCAAGACAAAAGCAAACAAATACGCTCGATTCCTGCGTGTAAACGAACATTCTCACTAGTCTCGCATAGATTCTTCCGGTGGCACTCCACAAAAAGCAAATTTTAAGGCGAAAGCCTTACTTGCATCTGCAGATAGTGCGTGAACAGGAAGTGTAGATAGGAATTGTGTACTGAAAGTTTTAAACGCGGGGGTTGCTTAGTGGTTAGGCCGCTAGGGTGGTGGTGGTTAAACGGTTACTGAACCGGAATAGCTGATTTCGAAACCGACCGCGGTGGGCTTATAGGCGAAACGCAAGTGGAGTCGTGTGAACTGTGATGTCTCCAGATCTCCAGGCGGTCGAAATTACCCCGTAGCCCTCCATTACAGCACATCTTTCTATCTCTCTTTTTCCAATCCCACCTTCCTCCCTTACATTACGGAATGGTTCAGGTGTCCAACAAAAACTGTGACAAATACTGCGCTTTTACTGTTTTCTACACTAATTTACAATATAAGGCATTTAACACTCTGGCAGTCTCAATGCTAATCTGCTAAGCGAAACCATACGAAACAATGGCAAACAATGCCAAGCAGCGCTTGCTAACGTTTTAACCGATTTAAGCACAGTTAAATCCCGGCTATTTTTCTTCTTTCAATTACGCGGTTTACAAGTCTTGTCACTGAAAGCTCTCGCACATGCTGAACATGAGAGTAGACTCATTAGCTGTTGCCTTATGCTTACCGGATTTCTTTCCGAAATAAAAATCCGCGAGTTTTTACTTTTGGCGAATACATTGCTACCTGAATACTTAGCTCACTTGCTTCTTCGGCAGTAACTTGCTTAATCTCCTGTCCGCTGATTAGCCGTGGTAATCCTACGCCGGTGATATTTACTTTGCTAACCCCCAAACATGGTGTGATCCCACCCATGCCTGAAGACCAAGTGCCGAAAACAAATCATGCAAAGAGATACTACTGCTAGTTGAGACGATCGTTTGCGATATTCTGAGTCTGTAATAATTAAGGAAAAAGTTCAAGTGTGTCTAGTAGATCTCGTGGGATGAAGTTTTCCTTCCTATTCGCAAGGTTAATGACTTTCGTTTTGCCGCTCGTCACTAACTGACAGTTGCGACAACTTCGGTTTACTCTGGCTGGCTTTCGCGTCTCGCCAACGATTTTAATTTTCCGTTTTTTGCACTTTCACTTCGCTTTATTCCGACCGGCTTTAAGCCTCACTAATTATTTGTACCTTTTTAAATTTGTTGCATTGTATAAATATTTTGCTATGCGTACCGGGCCGGACTAGCTGATCACGCGCGCTTGCTCTCGGTCCACTTTACTTCTCCGCATTCGTCGCTCGCTTGTGACGTCACCGTGTATTCTGCAAACCAAGACCGACTGAAATACAGACCTGCACAAAAAACAGGGTCCTATGGGACCTCGTGCGCCAACTTTCGTTACCTTTCTCATCGTTGAGGGCGCTCGGTTGACCTGTTTGTCTATCATTTTCATCATCATCAAATCACAATTTAATATAAACAAACTGTACCCAAATTAAAAAAAAAAAAAGATCTTTGCCCAAGTTATACTTCTAAAATTTTGCCTTTTTGTATTTTAGCGGGGAGTGTTTCTCTTTATATTGTTCTTCTCTCGCTAGAAGACATACCGCGATTCCGCTTTGTGCGGCGGCACTGCAGTTACTCGCTGCACATGTGCAGAACAGGTGCTTGTGCATTACAGCGTGGACAGATAAATAAAGTATAACGACGAAGAAAAATGACAGAACTAATAGACCCTCCTTATTAACAGGTTTACAGTAGCGCCAGGTTACCCGTAGCGTTCGTTCCCTAGCGGAAAAGGCTATGAACTAGAAGGTGCGTGCTGGAGCAGTGCTATCTGTGCAGGTCTGTATTTCAGTAGGTCTTGCTGCAAACGCTCATTTTCTTTCTCGCCTGTCGTCGTCTAGGGGCGGTCTTTATGCCTGGCTGTTTGAAGATGCACGCAAGGAAAAACACTGGCACTAATGTATACCGGGAGTGATTCTGTTTACGAAGTAAAAAAGAAATTAGCTTGTATATGTCATGTTGAGTAAACAACGGAAGAGGGATGTCTGCTGTCCCAAAGATTCCTTGGAAATTACTACATATGAGTTCATTATCTTGCCTAATGAGCGTTTTTCAGTTTCTGAGTGAGCTAAGGTTTATAGTGCTCTTCTCTATAGTATATTGGTTATGACACAAAAAACAAAAAGAAAAGAAGGGGAACGCTCACAGGAGGAGCGAAATGCAGTTTGCGTGAAGGCATAAAATTTTTGTGTGCTTTTTTTTTATAACGTTCTTTATTGCCTCCGGACATAAAGGAATATGTAAAAAAAAAAAAAAGGTATGCAATACATGAAAAAAAAAATATATATTGGCCGTTCTAATAAAGTCCAAGGGATTGGGAGATTGGGTGCTCCTCTATATGTCCTTTTCATTTGTCTCGAGCTTTGGAAACTTTCTCCTCACCTCAAAAGAAAATGTTCGCAAATAGTCAGTTTTCGCCACCTCGAGAAATATTTAGGCTCCACTAGAGGGCACAAAAGGCACAGTGTATTCCGAGCAGCGTCTCTACTAGAGAAAGTTTCGTATTATCTTTCTCCTGTCTTCTACTGCATGAAATCGTTCCATGAAGAAATACATTCTTGTGATAGTCGACACTAGGGAACACACATTCAAATACATATATCCCAGGTTTGATTGCTGGCTAGCTTTCTTTCCAACCGGATAAGTCGATGTGTCAATCTCATCGAAAAATCACCGCTTTGAAGCTTGCGAAGCATAGGCCTCCAATACTCATTTTTTTAATCAAAGATTACAGTGCAGAGATTAGCTATTGATTTATCCGGCCGAATTATGCGTTTGCAGAATATTGGAGCTTGACATGCAGCTATTATAAACTGCTATTTGTTGAATCTGTGGGAAAAACGCATTACTGTGAGATGAACTTTATTGCCGCGAAATTTTATTGCTATTACACTGAAGTAAAATCTTGAAGGCTTTCTTAAACTGCCACCGTAGCGGCAGCTACTTACCAGCGCAATGTCTCCAACACGGGGCTGCCGTTTCCCACTACAAATGCTCAACATATCACAGCACATCCGTGGATAAAGGTTTATCACCTTTTTGGACAAAGCGAACTATTTGAGCTTCCATCATGCCCATATTAACGCGCGATCCATGACCACGCTTCATTCAGGCACATGGGAAAGCGCTCGCGCGGGTGTTCAAAACCAAGTGGACTATTGATCGGTCTCCCACACTGCGAAGGGCGTTAGCGCCACCACTTGGTAGGTTAGCAAACTGAGCTCTCAAACTACTGCGCCCTCTGCTCCGAAGCAAAAGAACTATTTAGCGCGCCGCGCTTGAAACTACGGGCCACAGCTCTTAGGCGCATTCCATTGTTTCAGTCCTTTTACAGAAAGCAAAAAAAAAAAAAAAAAAGAATAACTAAAGCTACGAGTTAGAGAAAACAGCGCCAAATATCTGCGTACTCGTGAGAATGCAAAAAAAAAAAGTATTTAAACCTTTTTGAATTGGTTAGATTAACACTGAACTGTGTTACTTTTTTCGATGCAGATGTCAGGCAAAACATGTTTTGTCGTCCTCGAATACATAGTAGACAGAATGTGAGAAGGCAGTTCGCAGGGGACAGAAGTAATATAAAAGAAATGCGGCGTTTCCTCGCACAGAATGCCACCCGAAGGAATCTTGATTGTGCGATCCCTGCGTTCATGTACAGCCCGTACCTTGCACCAAGCGCCGACTTTACCAAAGCAACGAAAGTGAAGATTCCCGGGAACGGCATGTTGGGGATCTTACTCACTTCGCTTGCATATAGCCAAGGGTGACATGGGTGACAGGGCAGGGCGAAGAAATAAACGCACGTGCGCATCACCGAAGTGTTACATATTGTGAGCACTGTGTGGCGCTTCATCTTCCACACGGCTGAACGTGCTGCTTCATCTTCATCCTGCTCCCTCTTGTAGATTCCCATCGTCATCGCGGAGTGTGTTTGGCTGCAGTGTGCGACCAAGGCTTCAGGTCTGCAATAAAGCCTGATCCCGCAAGTCCGACCTTCGCGTTACCTTACAATATTTTGACTTTGCATGGTTATCGCCAGCCAGCTACAGGGCTGAATTTCATTACTACCGCATGAGTACTCAGCAGACAAATATAAGGAAAATGAGGCACTTGTTAGGATACGTAAAACACTCCAACAGTTTGCGAGGTCAAGGAAAGCATAAAGGACTGATTATACTGTTTTAAGCCTCGGAGGTTCACATGAATTACTATTTTGACCAGTTTTATCGGTGAAATCAAAAGGAGAAACAAAAACACGTTACCGGCAGCATCTGAGCATAGACATCCGCTGTTTGCGTGCAGTGCTCTTACCAACATAGCTGCAGTTACAACTGTTCTACTGGCTACTGGTATGGCCAGTATTTATGCTTTTAACGAAAATCTGCGAGTATTCACCAGTATGACCCTTTCCTAGGCATCGCTGAATGTTGTCCTCTTTCATTTGGGTCATCCCCATCACCAGCCTCACTAGACCCCTTGCAGGGAAAATGTTCTCCCGTATCCCTTAAATTAGCATAGTTGTGTGCCAGCTGCACTCATTTTACACCCGCAAACTCGCTAACGTAACCCAACAACCTAACTTTCTGCCACCTGCTGCTAAGCTTCTCTTCCCTTGGAATCCTGTCTGTCAGCCTTTGTGACCACCGGTTATCTCGCGCTCGCCTATGCCTATTCTTCTTCTTGATTTGTATCAGTACTTGTAATTTATGACATATTTGGTAGCGAATAGCTATTATAGCATATATTTTGATTATCATCGTCATCTTGGCTACACCTAAAGGCCTTTCCCATATCTCACAAATTAACCATGTCCCGTGTTGGCTGCGGCTACCTTTCTGCTTCAAAGTTTATAAGTTTACCCAGCCATCTCCCATCTCCCCTCCCTCTGTACACACACTTTCACCACCCCTACTAAGCTTGCCTTCACCTAGAATGGTTGAGTTGCCCTTAGGGATGGCTGGTTATCTTTCGTTCTCCAAAATGCCTTCCCGATCACTATTTATTCTTAAGCGACCATAATGAAGTCTCCAGATTGCTAGGTTTGCTTACTAGAAGCCAAAGCTGTCGAAATAACATATTATCATGTTGGCCTTTGGGAAGTACACGCATGACTAGCAGTTTAATAAATAATTTCAACTAGCTCTTATATATATAAAACTGCATTTAGTTGTAGAGCTGGTGTGCTTGTGTCCAATCCCGTTTTTGAGGCAAAAAGCTTTAAATCGCTTTGTTTCAAGACTGTGTCCTGAGGTATACAAAATAAGTGAAACGTGTTAAACCCAAAACTCGAACCACCATCCTTCTATGTCCCGTACATTCCAGCGTGTTATCAACTACTTTCCGCAGCGTTCTTTTTTTCTTCATTGCATGGGAAATCTTCCATGCAATGGAAGAGAGAAACACGAACCGCTCATGGCTCAAATCATTGGGCTGCACCTTGCGAGCCCCTATGCCCCAGCATTTCCCTACCATCACAAATCTCAAAATTCTAGGCAGGCAAAGGCATGCATTTAAATACTGTAGCCAGCGTGGCGGCTCTTCCAGGACAGCATTTGCTCCGCGCACCAAAGCGAAATGTTTCCCAAACATAAGCTTAAATGACCTCCTACATTCGGCATGGTGATCCATCATACAGATCTTCCAAAAACTGAATAGTCTCATCAAATTAAATAAATCGCAATTAAGGCACACCATAACATTTCTCTGCAAACAAAATCCAAATACTCTGCGATGTGTTTTCCACATCTATTTTACGCGTTCGCAATAATATGTCCCAGAAAGAGATAGCACCAAGGCACAGAATAAAACAAGGATCAGGGGTGTATGAGGTATTACAGGCGGCTATTCCCCGCACATGCACATACACCTCCTTAACAGGACGCCATGACAGGGGCTGGAAGCGTTGATGTTTACATATTAAAACAGAGTTTTTCATAAGAACGAGTCCATAATTCTTAATGTCTTGCGTAAGGACGCCGGCGAGCGTCCAGAAAAGGGCAGCAGCCGCGGTGTGGAGGAGGAGAGAAATGTCAAGGCGCCAGCACGCTGAAAGCGCGCTCGCACGTGTTGATTACGGCGCCGCGCGGGCTCAGAGCTTCATTTTGGGTGGATAGTGGTGAAGACGTATCAGGCTGTAGCCTTTAGCCGGGAAGAGCTAGAAAGGATGATACTACGTGAGAGAATACAGCAGCGCTCGAAATGACACTTGTCGCACCCGCTGTCGGGAAGTGGATGTCGCAGGTGGAAGTCATTAAATAAAAATAAAATAAAAAACATTTTGACGAAACATCCAACTGGGCCTTCGCCTTCACATTCTCGAAAAGTTGTAAGCATATTTCCCGTTTCTTTTCTTTTTTTTTTGCCTCGAGGATAGGGCGGTTGTCTTCTTCCTGTAACAGGGCTGGAATGTATATACTACAAGTGCTTTAGAATATGATGGTTGATGGTTTTAACTTTTTAAGAGTTTTTTTTTTTGTGTTCGTGCGGTTTGTTTAACTGGATGGTACATAAAGATGAATATTCTGTCTGTGATAGAGTACAGTGATTGGTTGATTGAATGTATAAAACTACCCATAACGCATTTAAGTTTTTAGTTTAGGCTGAGTACTATATTCCGAAATTGAAATCCGTCAACATCCAAAGCGAGCAATATATATGCTATTTCCTAATTGGCAACGAAGAGCTAAATAGCGACCAGAAAAAGAAAAGACGAGTTCAAACCTTTTGAGTGAATCATCCTGCATTGCTTATTTTCAAAATGGCCTCATACGCACTTAGTGGTCACCAGAATAATTATGTTTTCTCTTAATTTTTTTATATTATAAAATGCAAAATTGTTGCCTATATTTTAAGCGTAAAAATGCTACATAAATATGAAATGTTGAAAAATCAAACGAGCTTAAAATCACGTATTTTCGATGTTTGAAATTGTCATTCCTACTGCAGATTAAAATATACAGAAGTCGGGCACACCTTTCATGTTTACGGCGTTATATTTCGCATTAAATATTGCCTCTCAAAATGAACCATAAAGATTTATTTCTTAACTCTTGTTCATTATTTGTCTTGATTAAGATCTACCACACAGATGATGCCCGCCTTGTTGTTTACCCGCCTGCGCAAACCACAAGATGAAATCTCTGGGTTTGTAAAGTACCAACATGTAAATGTTAAACAAACTCACCTCGTATATATACCATTGAAAAAAGGTGACAATAAATGTGCTGTCCTTCAATGATATATAAAAAATTATTAGCTTCGGTATTGGAGTGCTTTGAAATAATTCAGAGCACCTGCGGCTTCATGACGAGCAATGGCATCGCGTAGTGCATGGGCGGTTTCACATTTCGTTTCCAGTGATGCGCAGAAAGCTGTGTCGGAAAGCGGTGGGCATGTGTCGGAATAAAATTGCCGTGAATAAAAAAAGAAAAAGAAACGAAACTTTTCAACTGCTCGGACCAAATATATATACAAAAACAATGAAATCTACAAATGAAAGCAATGGAAGAATGATACACAGAAGAGCATCCCTATTCGTGAATTCAGTCCAGCCCAACGCTACTTCAACTTTTTTTTTTCCTGGCTAGTTTTCAATGGACCCCACTGAAACCGGCAGTAGATTAGGTAAAATATTGATGTCAAAACAGCCTGTCTGTTGGTAATTGCTACTTGGAACGAGTGGATAAGTGTCTAATTCATTACGACTGAAGTGGCGCCTTTGCTTTCTCGATGTCGTTATATAAACATAAACCTCATAGGCTAATGGCGCCCATTTGTCTTCAGCGCGTGAAGACTTGTATTGACAGGATTCTTTACAGGCAACAAGTTATGCGTGGCACACATTTAGCAGAGAAGAATCTTGCATGCACTACGAGGGAGGTCACATGCAGCATTCGCACTGCTGCGCCTGGCAGACAAATGTACGCAAACACTGCCAGTGTCCGCATACAGCGCCTGCTATGCGTGCTGTCCGCCACGCGCGGTGATAACTGGTGGTGTATAGCCGGACAGGTGGTCTTAGTGTACATGTCTGGAGCGATAATATGATGGTACTTTAGACGCACTGAGGTAGAAAGTGTTCTTTTAGGACTATTTTGAGATCACCCGCTTGAGCGCAATTGTAAATGGGAGAAGCGAGATAAGGTGGTTCACATAGAACCAAATTCGCCATGGATTTCTTAGCTTGCTTTCAACCGTTACCAAAGTACACAGCGTACAGGTTTTACACGTCGACATCTCAGTAAAATTTTGTCAACTGGACAAGCATGACAGGTACCTCTTCTACGCGTGCACATTGTTTTAAGGGTTATATAAACGAGGAGTGGTTACTAAGTATAGAGTGATTACGGAGTAGTAGAGTAAAGAAAAAAAAAGTGACAGGTTATTCGATGGCGGAGGGTTATTCATTGACAGCGCACTCTAGATACACTGCGCTATATTCACACAGTGACTCCGATTCACATATCTCTAATCTTATATTTGTTGACTACATTCACAATCACGCACATAAAGGAGCACAACTGCACTGTAAAGATGATATTTTTCTTTTTGTTTTTTGCTTCAGACCGAATCTTAAGGTCAAGCACTATTTTTATACATTCTAAAGGCAGTGATCGAGAAAACGAGTCTAAAAAATCTGAAGCATTACTATGCACATAATCACTGTTATATGCTGGAAAGCGCCAATCCTGCAGGTATTTCGATATATTAAGTGTCTACGCTATCCGGCTAAGCTTTTTTATGCTCATTTACTTGAACTTAGAAATCGTTATTTTTAACTACCATTTGTAAATTCAAGTAAATCAGCATAAAGAAGATTAGCGTATTTCCCTACTGCGTATTCCGCTAATAGAAAGCAGGCCAGAAGCAAAATCAGTCACCACTCAAGGTAACAGCTCAGCTGGAATTAAGGTGCTCTGCGGACACAAGATTGCGACTGATAATGAATTTGCCTATGGCCACGGTTATGATCTTCGGCTCAAGTTTGACTCTCTCTCACTCTCTCTCGCTCTATATATATATAGTTTGAGTGTATATTTTGTCAGGTAGCTCAATATCTTTTGCCCTGCTTTGAAAAAAAAAAAAAAAAAAAGGTCAGAACTGAAGAACGTGTTAAAATTCCTGTAGATGGCGCTTAGTAGATTCACTGGAAGCAAAACCGTTCGACGGCAGAAGGACTAGGAGCTCATTTTGTCACTTTGCCACAAAGTAGCTTAAAGCTCTCAGAACGCAAAACACGTCAGTCGACGCTGCACCAAGACCAAATCTCTAGACTATAAAGAATTGTAAAAGAAGTATGTGCTGAGAAAACAACATGCGGAATACGCACAGTGGAGCTGTTTTTAAAACGCGTGACACTGTGTACAAAAAAGATATTTTGGCTTATTAGATTAAAAGTTTTACATTCAGTGTAGCAGATGCACTTGTCATTTTCTAAGGTTCCCCGTGAAAACAAATTCTATCCTGACAGGCGTAGAATAGTGCAGCAAATCACACAAACGTCCGACACCAGAAACTCTAAAAGTCCAGTGGATTATTTATGACAGAAGCCGTTAGAAATGACGGGCATAATGATTTATCCAGGAATTTGTGCGGGGATATAGTGGAAGCGATACTTACATTGATAGAAGTATAAAATAAGGCATTTAGACAGCTCCTACAGAAGTAATAGAATAAAATTTGCCATCCAAATTAACATAAAAAAAACAGTAACAACCTTACCACCAGTCTTTTAACGAAGAAACCCTTGAAAAGGTACAAGATAAGTTCGGCGACTCCTGCATTATGGTCTCGATAGATGAAACAACACATGTGAACAGGCGTCTTACTAGTCACTTATCATGAAAGCTTGAAGCCGATGAGAAGAGTGGGCCGTTCCTTGTACGCTCTAATCCTTTGGACATTAATAATGAGGACTAGAGCCTACTTTGTTAACCAATTCTTGGAAGTACTCTACCCAAATCGTGTGGAAGACAGAAAATGTTACTTTTTTTACATAGATGCAGGAAGCTATGGGAATAATGCCGCACGTCTGATGAAATCGCTATACTCGCAGATCGCCACTACGCCTGTACATCTTTTAGGCATCTCCATATTTGTGAAAAAAGACAAAAGTATATGAGGGATATTCGCAAAATTATTCCTTCAGCAAAGAGCGTGTTTCTGAAAACGCCCTCACGTGTAATCTCGTTTAAACAACAATTGGCCTAGCTTCCGGTCCCTTTGAAACTTATGATCACACGTTGGGAAACGTGGCTGGAAGCCATTGAATGCTGCAACTACCACCTTTCTGATAGAAAGACCATCATAGTTTCTTAGGCGTTGAGAATGCTTCACTCAGAAGGGATCAAGCTATCCTTCTCAGAGGTGGCATACCTTTGCGACGTCACTTTTCTCGTGAGCATTATATAAAAAGAACTGCAATTTGGAGGGCGGGATCCCCAATATCAAATTTGGATAATTGAGAAGATACAAGAAAAAGTCGGAGCTCTTCGCCGCAGAGAATTTGCGGAACGCATTGGTGTCAAGGCACAATGTGTCCTCGACAAAAAATGGTGTCTTCAGACCTCAAACATCTTTGAGGAGTACATACCTATCGGCGAACTTTATTGGATGCTGAACAGTATAAATCCATCAGATGTACCAAAGTAGAAGGATGCTGTTAATATCTGCGCACAATATTAACATCTGTTAATATTGTGCGTTTCTTTTTGCAGCTCACAATATAGCTTTATTAAATGAGAAGAGGCACAACTTGCAACCCATTAATCCTGAGATGGTGCTTGAGCGCTACGGCTTCTATAGATTTAACTGTAATTTCTAGATGTCTGGCGTTCATTTATCATGAGTCATCAGCGAATTTACGTAGGCGAGTGAGCAAGAATCGATGTTTACCGGCATATTAAATGTTAAAAGCAATGTACTGCTACATTCTCGCACTGCAAGTATTCCGGGTGTCCCGCCCCATCTAACAGAAAGCCCCATTAATAGGTAGCATGGCTCGGGGCACTTGAAGCCACTTACTACATAGCACTGCTTACATAAATAGACACGCGTCTATTGCTATCGAATCTTGATGTATGAACACACACACAAAAAAAAAATACGAGCGGAGATTTGAGCTGATTTATGAGATATTTCAATTGGACCATATTTGTATTAACTAATAAATTAGCTCCTATCAAACGCTATAGTCGCAGGTGTAATGTGATTTTGTTATATGAGATGACAATGAATATGACGACATCCGAAGCGCAGCGTAACCAACTGACAACTTATCACGCGGAGAAAGCTGCTGCTGAGATGGCGCAGTGACAATATTGGCGGTTGAGAAAGGAACTTCTTATTGGACTCCATAGCTTGTGGAAGACGCGCAAATTGCTGATCCTGCTGTCTGTTTCTTTTTTTCTGTGAGGATAGTGCAGCTCATCAACGGCTGATTGATATGTAAATAAGTCAGTGTAAGTAGCCCTCTCTGTGCATAGCTGTGTGTAAAAGTAATGTGTAACTGAAAAGAAAAGATGGTGCAGTGATCAAAAATAAGGACCAGCAAAGCGAATGGTTTTGTCTCAGCATGGGTTCTAAACGCACCGGCAGCATATATATATTTCAATCAGTTACCCTTATGAGCAAAAACAACCCAGTCGTCACCAAGCAAAAAAAAAAAAAAAAAAAAAAAAAACAATCGGAAACACATGTTTCCGCATTCAATGACACGCGGGGGTGCGCAAAATAACTCGACGAGAAAGCAGCAATCTAGTCATTACTGCACCTTGCCGTAGCCGAAGACATACTTGAGACAATGGTTGCGGCTTGCGTCCTGCCACGTGACCATGGTAGCGTCAGAAGCGGCGCAAGGTTTTTCGCAAATAAATTTCGCTTTGTTGTTGTAGCGATTGTTCTCAATTTTCTCATTTTTACAACAGCTTACATCGGAAAAGTTTTTTTCCTTGGCTTTAAACTTTCAGGTGCAGGCTCAAAATCGAGAACACTCTGGAGTAGAGTAAACACAGTAGTTTGTGAAGCGGCATTTTGCTAAGCGTTAATTTGCGGAACGGTAGGGCATATGGCGCACACAGCTGTGTAAGCGGCGTTGCCACTGTAACTTCCTTCACTTAGACCCACAGTAGCAGTGATTCATTTTTATCACGAAGAACATATGAGTAATAACAGTGCTTTTACTCCCCGTCACAGTGTGGTAGGGCTAATGCGTTCTTTTATGCATGCATGGTTCCGTATTGTATTGTGATTACTCTTGATGTCCTTAGCAAAGTATATCTTAATGGGAAGCAGAGCGCCGTTCTTTAAAAAATTACACCGAATTGGTAACTATATAAAAAATTAACACATGAGTACGACGCCTGACTTTTTAGCAATTTTAGCACGACGAATCTTAGTTATAACCCTGAAAAAATTATTTTCTGCAGTAATGGAAACGGATATCTATCAATATGCTTAGAATAACTCAGAAAATTCAGGAGGTCATTGCTTCAAACAAAGGTGTCTCAACTACGTTACATAATTGGGAAATTGAATGCTCAAAATTTATGTGTCACTCACTGATAAAGGAAATCACAAAGCAATTTTATATATTTATTTCCAGGCATTAACTGACCTCAAAATACATACATCAAACTACATTACAGAAAAAAAATATCCACCAACTACTACGAGTACGGCTTTGACACACTAAAATTCTCGGTTTGGGATTTCAAAACCACAATAAACCTATGAATACTTTCACGGAAGTGCACGCTTGCGCAAAAGTGGAGAGACCACACCACCCACTGGAATCATTATTTTTATTATTTTTCAGTATAAAAAAATGCACCTAAAAAATATGCTCGAGCAAGATGGCAAGCGTAGTATTTACGCTACCCTATCCATAACTCAGAAATCGCCGGTACACCTTCAGAAAAAGCTGATGAGCAGTTTTGTCAAAACGCGTGATCTCTTCACTTTTGTGCAAGGGGGTACATGCGGGCGCCAATCGCACAGTGATATGCAGCCGTACACGACCGCCGTACAGAATGGAGACCCACGAGCATAAATAAATCAAAGGGCAGACATCTTCATTATCTGTAGGAAAAACTAATTCTGTACGAGGTGAAAGGTGTGAGTGCTCGTCATGGCTGGCATCAATGCGGACAAAGTGCCTGTAAAGCGTGCTCCTCATCTTGCAGCGCTGGTACGGGAGAAAGCTACCTTTACGAAGTTTAATCAGTGGATGACTGCTTGTTCTTCGCGGTTTCAGACGGTGTTGTATTGAATTTCAAGCCTATTTTAGGATGCGAAATTTTAGCTACTGTTTTGATTTCTTATGTTTCTGTTTAATATCTGTTCAATAATGTGGACATAAGCATGTGCTAAGCACACGTATACTTCGCCGAACACACATACTTCCCCTGTTCCATCGGGCAAGAACACGTTAAATACTTTCTTTCCAAGAGTCATACATAAATGCAGATTGAGTAGTGAAAGTTAGCGGCGGCATAAACGATTCTGTCAGCATTATATTACATAAATAATTTAAAGTATGCAAGGCACATGCACACGATATAATGTTTTTATAAATGCAGGCCCATGCTTGTGTTTCATTGCCGTCTTGCATGTACTTATTTTCTATTACATTGCTGCAGATATATCATTTTGTGAATATGCAAGTTGTAAAAGTTGATCGTATCGTGGCAACTAAACAAGATTCTTGACCATGAAAAAACCCTGAAAACCGCGGCTGCCTCTTCCGCCCTCTTGGCAAACGAACTGTCTGCAAGCTTCATGTTTCGAGTAACCTCCGAGAGATGGCGACATACTCCCCGGTGAGCGCTTTCCACGAGGACCCCGTTCCGGCCCACTTCAGCCCCTTTACTCTCACACATTTTGCGTGCATCAGGCAACGTTGAGGGAAAGAGGGCACGGGACGAACACCCAAAAAACGTCACAGCAAGCGAGCGGCGGGAGTTCTCTCACCGCGGTCCGGTGTAGTTCGGCGCGTTCCGCAGCCGCTGCTCGTCCCGAGTCGGGAAGCAGTCGAGGCAGCGCGCGGGAGGGACGGATGACATGACACCGCTCCGAAGACGCTATCACGCACCTCTGTCAGCCGCGCTCACGCTACTGGCAGGTGCCGCATTAGCAGCAGCCGTTGCTCCACACTCAACCATCCAACCCAACAATCAGCAGGTGATCGGCAGGGCCGAAAAAATTCGCTCCGAAAGCCTGCGTCACGCATCACCCAGAGTTCCGCAGTTTCTGGTGCTCGCGCCCGACGATGACAGCCAGCCTTACGCGCTCAAGAAGGTGCTACCCGCTGTACTCGTGGCCGTGGCCAAAACACACCTCAATGTGGTCGTCCACTACTACGACACCAAGTGCTCGTCGACCAACGGGCCGTTGTCCGTGTTCGACTATTACATCTCGGGCCAGGTGGACGTCTTCTTCGGACCGTCGTGCCCGTACGTGCTGGCCCCCGTGATCCGGTACGCCTCAGAGTGGGGGCTGCCCCTGCTCACGGCGGCTGGGCAGAACGAACACTTTGACACCAAGTCAATCTACTACCGGTTGCTGACGCGCATGAACGGCTCCTTCTCCAGCCTCGGCCAGGTGTTCGTAGAGGTGATGCGCCAGTTCGACTGGACGGTGGTCGCTCTCCTCTTCCATCAGTACCGCGACAACTCTAAGGGCCACACGGACTGCTACTTCTCACTCTCCTCCGTGTTCACAGCGCTTGGAAAGAACGCCACGCATCATTCGTTCGACGAGAACGAGGACTTCGGCGACATCCGTGCGATGCTCATCAAGATCTCACAGAAGGCACGCAGTAAGTGTGCGGCCAGACCTTTCCCTTCGTTGATATTTATGTCAATCAATTTACGGCTTGGACAGAATCTCGAAATAGTCCACACAAAATGTTCATTACCGCATAGAATATACATGTGTCCTTCGTCACATACGCTATAAACGCTATGTTCCTGTCTCCACACACAAAAAAAGTTCCGCTCCTAATGCTGTCAACGAAGAAAGCCCGGGAGGAATGCATTTTATCCACTTACTTTTTCGTTAGGCAGTATTGCTTACGAAACATTCTATTGCTTTTATCAAAGACAGTTATGTTAGTATACGGCACAGCTAATATTTATAAAGTCGAAGTTACACGACGCGAATACTTAACCCCCCCCCCCCCCCCCCCCCCGCTTTTTTTTTTTAAATCATACTCGCTATTTTATATACTCGCCTTGGCAACCATTGGACGATACCAATGGCGAGCTTTCCGTCAGTATTTGAATTTTGGCCGACTTTCAGGGGAAGCGGACCTTTAAGAGATATCGATAAACTAACATCTCATGAAAATAATTTAGTTTATGGACGCCATACTTAGGTAGAACGAAAGGAAGAAGATGGTTTACACGGTATGAAAAAGAACTGAACAAGGGTAAACAGGGTACGCCTCAGTTCGCAGATGAGCCAACGTTTCGACAAGTCGCAGATGAGCCAACGTTTCGACAAGTCCTCTTGTCGAAACGTTGGCTCATCTGCGAACTGAGGCGTACCCCATTTACTCTTGTTCAGTTCTTTTTTATAGGACGCCCTACTTGTATCACATTACTGAATCCAGCTTATCTTCGCTGATAAGGAGCAGCCGAATAATATATACACATCAAGCTCTTTCAACGCATGACGTAAGCCTCTGTAGTCTTCAAAGAATAACAAAAGGCCCATGTTTTCCAATGAAAAGCATGTATTTTAAACAGTTTGCAAAAACTAATCGTATATTTATATCCTGTTTTGCGAAGTAATGACCTACGCCACTATTATTCGGCATGAAATAAAGCTTCTAGCCAAATCATTGGCACGAAAAAGGGACAGTGTGCGTAAAACATTATCTCCTTCAGTAAACAAAGTATACGTTGACTGAGATTAACGGCAGCCTGATGTGAAGATAAAGCATAATATACACTACGCGAACTTTCCTGTAATTAAAGAACATCCATATATCTTCAGATACGTATCTTATTTCGGCTGAGTTTTCATGATGCGGCGCGAAAAATATGTTCAAAGAAGGCATAGTCTCGAAAGATATCAATGGCCGTCTTACCACAGAAAATAACTTCGTGAGAAAAACATTTCCGCAGAAGGCGATTTGAATAGACATAACACGAAATGTGGTTCCTTCGGATGGAGTTGTTAAACAATTCGCGCCATATGACGCGCACGTAACACCAAACGAATACTGTTTATTGGGCACGTACCAAATATTTTTATGCAGCATTAAGCTGGCAACACAGGAAAGTTGTGTGTAATTTCCTCTGGAAATATTACCACTATGCCAAGGTAAAGTTGACCACCATTTCTGCAGTGTTGAAAGCATATGCATAATGTCCACTTCGAAAACCACAAGTCGGAAAGTAAGTGAGAAGGAAGAAGGGGCAGAGTTGAAAAAAAAAAAAAAAAAGGAATAGCTAATTTTCACTCCCCCCTCCCCCCACACACACACAAACACCATCAAAACACGTGCGCGAGCGTGCGCACAGAAAGAGACGAAGAAACGAACAAACCATATACAAGAAGAGGTGGCATCGGCATAGAGATTTTGCCAGGAAACAGATGCACATGTAAGGATGTTTCCTCATCTGCTATTTGCAGCATAATTCACCACGTTTGATGTCAGTAATGTACAAGAGCATTCAATTAACCACCATTTCTTAGATGAGCAACACATCTTCTAGATCGTACATGCCAGTTGTGAGGAGGGAGTTCAAAGGGCTTGCAATTGTTAAGAGGAACTATAATCAGAAACCATATAAGGAAGACAGAACGATTAGTGGTAATTTAACATGCAATCTAATATTTTTGTTTGTAAATAAAGGACTCTTGATTACGGAAACTCTGGGCTTTAGGAAAAAAAATCGAAAAATAACCTCACCTATGGTTTAGCTCGTATGATTATCCACAACGCAAGATTCGTCGTTATCAAGGCAGAGTCCATGTATACGCTTCCAATGTATTGCACTCGGAAGATGAAACCGCTGTGTTGTATTAGGTGAGAAAATTATAAGCAAATGTCAAAGCGAAATGTAAAACGTGTTGTAGCGTCCTCAATCAAAGCTTAAAATATTTCGACACATATGTCTTTTATTAAAGCTTGGGTAGTGTAAAGACTTAAACTACATGATATGAAATATTATTATTTTTTTTTGTGCCAAAACTGCTGTCGGCTCCCTGCTTAAAAAAAAGAGCAACACAGCCTCATTGCGCTTAAGCGTCCATTAGAGTTGCGATGCAAAGAAAGGACCCAAATAAATTAATTTGACGTCTTTTTTATCAGCACAGCTACTTACAATGTAGTGCAGCTTTTCTGAATTTCTTTTATGCACGAAGGACGTTCCATCTTCAGGTAGTGCACCCAGCCCAAGGTGTACATGTCAGGAGCACCAAATGGTGGGTGCACGACGATGTTGAATTCTGGCATGTAATTTAGGTTTCTCTCTTTCTTCTCCTATGCTTGATCAGACACTAAGACTCCCATGTAGTACCTAGTATTTGAGAGGTGTTTTCCAACGAAGCGTACAACGTCGCGTAAGGTAAAAAATAAAAGCTGCTGCGTTTCTGACTGAATGATCAAGCTCATGCTAGATAAGTGTATTAACTTGCATACAAAACCATAGCGGCTCTTAGGCTATGTTTTTGTGCAAAATGAACATCAATACATATTCAGGGCTCTGCGTGTTTAGCAATTTTCAAGTTTTCTTGCCAAAAGTGCCCAACCAGATTTGTTACCTAGATATACTCTTGGGCTGCTTGTATCCAATTCAGTGGTCAAAAAGAGAAAACGGAGGCAGTTTGGGCCGCATCAGTGATTAATTTTGTTTTTACTTTTATGGATAGAATGTGAAGCAATATAGGGAACAAGTAAGAATGTGAGTATAATGTTTGGGTATCTTATTTTCAGCATCCGATTCCTTGTACTAAAGCCGGGAAAGCTCACGTTAAATAAATTATTCACACGTGATCATTTTTAATGAGGCATGGCGTCGCCGATGTCGGCAAACGTTCCTCCAACCAAATACTCGAATCATCATTTCAGAGGCAATCGTATGAAAAAGTCAACACGGCACGGAACGGCAATCGAGGAGCAGTACTTTGCAACAGGTCTCAATAAATGGGACACGTGTGTAGCTTCGCATGCTTCTAAAGAGACCAGTTACTTTCTCTAGCCCCTTTTCTTGAACTAAAAGAAGTGAGTACAAGTTCCAGGTATAGTTCGCACTTTCGAAAAAAAAATGTTGGGAATAAATCCAGGTGGATCAAAGTGGCAAAGAACGTACCAGTTCAATGGGGTCGCGCTTTGCAGACAGTTATTTAAAACTTTGGCTGAACGTTACCACGTAAGCGAAAATTAAAAAGCAGTTTTTCTGGGCAGATCCTGTAAATTGTTCGTTTTTATTACTCATCTGACAACAACAAAGAAAAAAAAATTCGGACACCACCAAAATATTCGCAATACTTACAGCGGCAGAGAATGCTTAGTGGGATGACTATTACACAGGCTCAATAAAAAATCAGGAACAATTTCTGAAGCCTTGACCTGTGACCCTTGAAGATGCTTTTGGCAGATGGTAGTTGGCAGGTAACTGATTGGTCGCCAAGTTATGTGACGTAATGAGATCGCATGTAATTGGCCAAATCGACAGATGATGTAAACTCAGACTCCACCATTGAGATTGGAAGTTAGGCCGGAATCTAGCTTTACAGCTAGCACCCTTGAATAGCGAATTAGACGTGCAGTACCTAAGTCGCGGAGACACGTTCGTGCAGCGTTGTTAGAGCGGGGGTTTACTTCTATGTCGCACCTGGCAACTTCGCCTGCCTATGTCACGGCTCTCCTCACGAGTGTGCCTCCAGCAGGCGGTAGTTGGCAGGTGGCAAGGTGAAGCACTGATTGGTTAGCGGTTTCTGTGACGTCACCTGTCTTAAAATCACTCGTCGTTTCGTTTGCTTTTAATAAACGTGTGTTTGGCGTCAGCAGTGTCGTATGTGACACGCAGTTAATCGTACAGATTAGCACGATGGGCTCAAGAAAGAATGCAGTCTGCTTGGAAGTGCACTGCGAACGTAATCATTCGCGTCAGCTGTTGGAGGCTGACATAGGCCGCACCAGGCATAGGCGCACTAGGCGGTCTATGCATTAATGATAAGTTATGATATGTTAATACTGTATTAAAAAAGATAACATGTTATTTTTTAATGCTCCTCATATATCTGTGACTGTTCGGAACTACTGGAACTGGAAGAATATTTTAAACGCATCTTGCAAAGCTCTCTATTTTTGCTTATGGGGAATGAAGCTTATGACAAAACTGCGACAGATTTTTTCTTCAGAGTGATGCCTTTTTTCCCGAAGTTAAACTACTGACGAACATTACAGCTTAGTTTCGGCATGAATGTTTCAAATCTGCACCGTTTCTGCTTATATGAATATGCGAAAGCCGTATGAACAACGTCGAAATCTGACGACTAATTTATCTGCTTTTTTTCTTTAGCGGTGGGATTGGTGTTGTAGACTTATTTGAGGTAGACATCGCTAAAAGTACGCTTTCATTTTGGAACAAAGTGAAAACATTGGTTACATAAAGTAAAATGAAACAGAACAACTGCTGAAGGCAGCTATCAATTAATTTAGCAGCGTTTCAACAAGTTACTAGCCGATTGCGGGTCCCATTCAACCGTTCTTCTGTTTTCCTGGAGATTTTAAAATGTAATTTTGACCTCTGATATTAGCGGCCAAGTACAAAACGAGAAACGCACTTGAGAGACATATTTGTAGGCTCTGTATATGACTGAAACTCTTAAAAATGTCGTGCCTGTCACCAAAGAGTAGGCTAGGCGTTAAATGAAGGAAAAACGCCAAATGGCTTAAAGATGTGTCGGCAGAATAAATCGAAGAAGGAAGTCTATAAACCAATGCTGCAGAGCTTACTCTGTGCAGCGGAACTGTGATAAACGACCTAGTTTATAAAGAAGAATAAGCGGCCTCTATTGACCAAAAGAGCGCATAAACCACTCTTACTTTCAGCAGCTGCAAGCAGGAAGAAGATTATAAAATAATTCAAAATTATTCTTGCTATTGGGTTAGAATCACCTGTCTAATCGCTCAGTTTGCCTCCTCTATGCATAGGTACAGACGCTTGAACGGCATGATATCTTTTGCTTTTTTTTTTTCTCGCTCTAAACGGGACCGATTTACATTGCATGTATGTAATGTGTGTCGGCCGGACCAACCAATGCCGCCGAGTGCAGTATTCCTTTCCCAGAACCACTCATTAGCAATGGCCAGATTCTGATTCGAGGACTAGTCTTCAGCCCTGCTCTTTTGAGGAATGTTGCCAGCACATAAAACGAGTTGCTCAACAAATATTTCATTTCCAAAAAAAAAAAAGAAAAAAAGTACACAAGGTTGCTCCGGACCTGATGCATACAGAATATGAAGGCGTGACTGGTACAGAAAGTGTCATCGAGCTCTGAGTGGTTGAGTGTTCAGCCCTAAATTTAGTCTAAGGAGGCTACGCTAAGGAAAGTATTTTGGAGTGCAAGAAAAAATAGTCCGACATTTTTTTACATGTCTTCAAAGCCTACAAAATACGGGTAAAAGTTCATCCAAAAACGCACTAAACAAAGAGGCCGCTATGTGACGCTGCTAACAATAAATGCCCGTCTCCGAGGCATATATAGAAAAACAAGAAAGATGAGACTCAGACGAAAAAGAGCTTCTGATTCGCAATGTTCTAGCCACTCAGTCTTGCACACCGAGAGAGGACGTAATTAGACAACTAGGACTCAGTAACGTTTTATCTCTATGATGAAAGTTATGAGCGTTTGCAATTTTCACTTGCATTAAAGTGTCAATATACGCACTTTGCAGCCTCTGCTCTACTCCAAAGAATAGAGTGAAGAACTACTTTTATTTTATCTTTCTGCCGATAGCGTACTTATATGAACTGGAAGCCATATGTACGCGTAATTGAACTCTTTCGCTACCTGCATCCAGCATGGCTAATCCTCTCAAAGGGCCGCCTATTACCCGAAGAGCGGAACGTAATGATCATCGATTCCTTGAAAGCCAGATGGGATAATCTTAGCCTAGTTCCTTTGGAAAGAAAATTTCAGTTCTACAACTAAATATACCTGGATTCCTTATTTACTGGAATCTAATTTTTATTAATATAGATTTTTGATTTCGTTCGCAGAAGAGCCAATTACAAAACGCACTCGCCTAATTGAGTAATAGCTTGGAAACAAGGAAAATATTCACAGAAAAATGTATTCCTTGTGAATGGCTTGGTTTGGTTTTCTTTCGTCTTATATGGTGAAGTACCAAAGCGCCTCAGGCTGCAGGGAATGCAGTAGTGGAGAGTTGAGGGTAATATCGGCCATATGGGGTTATTTAACCCATGCTGACATCGAAAACTACGGATGCCTAAGGTTCCACCTTCATCGAAACGCGCCCGCTGCTGCCAGAATGCAACCCGGGTTGCATTCTGGCAGCAGTCGAGTGCTCTAACAATTATGCCACCACGGGGGGACAAACAAGTGCTAGGAACTTAACTCGTATTAATAGAACGGTACCTTGTAAATCATTCGTACGAAGGCAAGCTTCTCAGAATGAAGGCAGATCTCATGTCAGTTCCTCATTGCCAACATTACTATGGCTGGACGTCTTCAAAATTATATACACTCAGAAGTTCACGATACACGCGCTGTCAGGTGTGTGCTCCTACTTTTGCACATCGAAAGAGTAAAAGAACACAACGAGCGTAATATACCCTGTTACCACGTGTTTGCATACGCCTGCCACGTACAAGTCCTCTTTTTAAAGCACCAATTTTTTCCTTACTGCCAACTTTCCCTTTAGCAAGATGGAAATGTTCCCTTTTTTATGTCTTCTCTAACTGCTCCCTATTCTAGCTTTCGACTGACCTGTTTTCATCCACTCTCGTTGTCAGCTATCTGACTTCAGATCACGCTGCTCCTAACAGGGTCTTTGCATTGGGTTGCGCATTGAATTGGGCCTTGTGCGCTCAGTGTCCTCCGTCGCCTTTTAACACTACAAGCTTTTTCGGGCAGGAAATCGAATTTCAGAAGGAGACATTGAGCACACATCTCTTAGCTACAGCTGCTCCTTTTTTCCCTACGAGTGGTCCCCCATCTACACAGACATCACGTCATGTCGAGCTTAGATTTAACGCAACATGGATATGCTGCTAGGTTGGCCTTTAGTTCGCCGCACTATTCGGTTGTTCATTTTTTGCCTTGTAGTGAAGATGTCGTACGCAGGCATATCGCAGTTTACTCACGTTCTCAACGAAGAATTCCTAGCGGCATTTGCACTATTCTGGTCATGCTCTTGTGTTCACGGTGTATATATATTTACCCGTGACAGTCGCAATCTCTGTTTACAGCTCCTCAAACGTCGCCTAGTGCGTCATTAAGAATTATAAACGCAATTACACTGGCCAACTTTTAGTTGTTCGCTCGTGCAGCGTTTTATGATGTGACAAGGAAACCAGCTGCATAGACTTGCCAGCCGTCGCAGTAGATACATTTTTATTGTTTTGCAATTAATTATACAGCAATTGAATTTTTTTCTCAGTTACTGAACATTTACATTCAGAAATACATGTGATTTGGAAAGTTGGCGGGCATACTCAGAAACCCTCAGTTCAATTGTTTCCAATAGAGAAGGCCTCCCGTGTATTATTTTTCCGGTCTCCAAAAACAATCCCGTGAAATGCCACGAAATTGCGTGATTGCCTCATTCGCAGCCACGATTCCGCCACTTTCAATCATGGTTAGCTATATGGTACGTCTACGATGGTTTCTTCGCCCGCGTCAACCAATGGGCGCACGTGACGGCGCAAGTGGCAGAGATGCGGTGAGGTCGCTGCAACCATCGCCAACATATCAGTCTATTGCTGGAACTAAATCGTCGAGTCACGGCTGCCGCTAATTTATTTCCCTCAAATTACGATTGGGAGCACCACAATCGTGATGCATAAATGAGCAAGTCACGCGATTTTTTTTTATTTCACAGGCTTCTTTTGCAGATCGGAAAACAGATACGAGTGAGGCCTTCTTTATTGCAAACAATTGGAATGGGAGTTTTTGAAGATGCTGTCCAATTTGCCAACCCATATTTATTTTCTGAAGTGAATGTTTAGCTAATTTACTTAATAAATGTAAATAAAAATTGTCTGTAGAGCGCAACACGCCTGGCAACTGTATGCTAGGAGTTTCCCTGGTCAACTTCAAATATTTGATTTTTTTTTGTTAAAGTTAGCTGGGACACCCTGTATAGTGACTGAAGAACTTCGACTTTCCGAATTAAGTTATTAGTTAAGTTATTAAGTTATTAGGCTTATTGGCAGGGAGTTTACCCACTAGAGTTTCTATAACATTAACATGAATCTAAGAACATGCTTGTTTATACATATCATTTCGATCATAATGCAAGCTTGTGTCTAAACCATGATCTTTTGCCAACTTGCCGCACGCCATAATCTCTAATTAGTCATCGCAGATGGCGGGACACATTTAACGTCTGCGATGAGGCATTCTCAGATCTCCGGTGCCATAATCACAAGACTGCATGTAATTTGCACTAGTGGCTACTGACGAGATGCAAACAAAAAAAAAAAATTACGAAGAGAAAGCGTGACTATGTGCATGGCTGCAGATAAGGACCGTACCGACGCTTGTAAAGCTTTTATAGATCTATATAAATTCAGTTCATTATAAGATAGCTGTCGTTGCTGCGTTTATTTGCATGAAAGAGGGTCGTTCTACTGGTTCGCGTGAAGGATGCGCTACGAATGTTGCGGGGCGCACAAAAGGTCCTTCCTACCTTTGCCGCCTCATCAAAAAATGAGAGAGTGATAAATGGCACTGCAAGAATACCATACTAATAATATTCTTACTGTTCCTCTACTCTGGAACGTCTTAGCCGGCATGCTGTATGTACTACAGCAGAAGGAATCCATCAGCCCGGAAGATTGAGCACCGCAAGCTATGCATTCTCGCATCTCGTTGCACGCCTGCAGTACAGCGTAGCGATACAGAACTGCGCCGCACCGCACGCGTTTTCACCTTTGGTATTTTGCGAGTGGTAGACAGCCCACAGCACACAAGCAAAAATGTCGCTGAGAATGCTTTACCACTTCAAAAAAAAAAAATAAAAAATAATAAAAAAAACAATTCTAGTAGAGGATGTTGTGTGGAACTTTTTCTGCCTCACAGCCATTATGTTAGAATTTCCGCTTCAGTGTCGCATTCCTAATTCTAGGTAAATCATGAATGTTACTCCTGCGGAGAGTTGCGAACAACCAGATAGTTTTATTTCACTGACTACCGAACTAAACAAAGCCGTTGCCCGTGAAAAGTTCTTAATTTTATCCAGGATGTTTGTGCTGAGCGTGTGGTGAAGTCCTTTAGCCTGAAGAATATAGAGACGCAAAGTTTAGATACACAACTCATTGCTGTCTTTTTGTTTTGTTTTTAATTAAGGCTTTTGCAACTCCTTATGAGCTACAACCGCAGTCAAAGAAAGAATCTTTCTTTACAGCACATATCAATATGGTATAGTAACGCTTTTTCCTTGAATTTAAACCCTTTCATTTATCATTTTTAGCGCAGTATAGCCACTGTTTACATCTTTAACTTTAAGAACAAAGCCGGTGCGCTGTGTGACTGCGAAGCTGATTTGAACTGTGATATTTGCCAGCGACAAATAACAAACAAAAACTTATTCTTTGCAAATGATTTTTAAACCTGGTCGAGGCAAAGATGGTACCTGCGCTGGCCACTGTAGCAGACCACAGCGCCATGGCTTTTTTCATTTATTGTCAGGTTATATATTAAGCACACTGTACGCAGGGATTACAAAAGCAAAGAACGAAAATGAGATACACCTTGTTAGGCTAAGTTTCTGTGAACGCTACGACGGGCTCCAACATTGGCAGCCGGCCAGTTTGTGTCACATATTTGGGATTTGAGTACCTCATTCAAGTTACGGATACTTTCGAGAAAGTGCATGTACGCAGGCCGCGCATCCCTGTCACACTCACATCCGGATATTCGGCAGCACCATATAGAATAGGGGCCCATCAGCATAAAAAAAAAAAGAATAACCATCTTCATTTGCTGAAGGCAAGTATTGAATTCCAAGCAAGCACCACCGTAATTCTTTTTTTTTTTTTTATGATCTTCTGCAGTGTGCGCGCAAAAATGAATCCCTTTCCTAACCGTCCGATGATATACGATGTGTCGTTCCCAGTTATTTACATAACAGGCAGTGTGTTTCCCAGGGCAAGAAAATCCCTTTTGCTCCTTGGAAAAATATTACAGGAAGAGAGCCAGTGCGTAGTTCGAAGAAAAGTTTTTCATAGCTGTTCCATCTCGGTAACCGATTTCTTCACGCGTTAAACTGCAAGTGTTTTACGCCGTGCTTCGGATGTGATCGTCTTCATCTCCTCAGAGAAAGTTGCACAAAATACCGAATTGTGTGTTATTCATTTCAAATGTGTGGCTATATTTTGACACCTGCCCTGCAGGTATCGCATAAGGGGGAGAACGTTGGTGTCTAAAGCGCGAGTTTGCTCTGCGAACGCCATTTTTGTATTGTCCCAATCATGCATCTGTTTTGGACAAATCTACTTTCTCGGGTATGCATGGAGACTGATCAGGGCGCCTTCGAGTTGTCTGTATGCAATGTATCGCCGTATTCGACGACAGGAATGTCAACTGGTAAGTTGACGGCGACAGCGGAACAGAGCGAAAGTTGTGGCTTAGCAGAAGAAGGGCGAGCGGTGATGCTGCTCACTACTCCATGCTCACCACTCCATACTTAGCTACGATAACCTTTTCCTGAATGTTTTTCTTACCATTGAAAATTAATATTTTGTTGCTTCAATAGCTTAGTCTGATTTTCAAAACTACAACTTACTAGCTGCCCCCGCAAATTGTTAGAGATGAATGTTTTGGGAAGACTGTAGAAAGTGTCACAAATGATACATACGCCAGTGGCGACAAGTTGAAAGGCATTCTGTGAGCAGTCGAAGAACAGTAGAAGTAATTTCTATTTCCGCAGCATGCCTTACGCAGAAACTTATTTTTAAAAATTCACCATATTATTCATGGTAAAACAGGTCTGTATAGAAATCACAGGGAACCTGCTTCTTCACTCTGTGTCGCGAGCATTTCTATTTACCACATTCCCTGGTTTTCATAAATAGCCACCTTATTCAAAGCACGAAAGATGCGAATCTCACATGAAATAAAGAAATTGCGGCGGGTGCAGCATACTGTAAAAAAAAAAAAAAACAAATATGCGAGTTCAACGTATACCAAATTGTGTACATATATTGTCTCAAAGTAATACATCGTTGGATCATGAAGAATTGAATAGACAGCGCTGCTCTCAGCAGTACACATTACTGAGGAATTTACTGCGACCCTTCTATTTGTGGCCCAGATGGTTTGGGTGAGTTGGCGAAATATAGTAACTGATGCGCAGCGCTGTGGAAACGGAAACCTTATCCTAGTGTTCTCGCATGTCCTTTCTTCTGGACTGTACGCCCATTACTTCGTTATTTGTGTTCTAGATCCATGCCCAGTGCGCGCGCGTATCACATTACCTTCTATCGGCACCTGTAATAAACCTCGTAACAACCTTTATGCTAGGTAAGTCACCCTAACTAATCCCTACACCGCACTAGATTCTTCTACGTCTGAAAATTTCCTACGTAGCAGCATGGCGCGAAAATGAGACCAAAGTGATCGCGGGCAAAAAAAACAACAAAAAAAAACGGTTAATAATAATAATAAAAAAGAATGACCATTGCATGACACCATTTCCTAAAATCTAGCACAACCAGTCAGACGTTATCATGGAGGCAGAATATGCCGACTTCGGACAGGTAGTAACAGCAGATCCCGACCATGAAAGGGAAATAACAAGGAGAATAAGATTGGGATGGAGCGAATTTTGCAAGCACTCGCAATTTGTGACTAGCTTCTTACCGGTATCGCTCAAGAACAAAGTATACAGCAGTAGCATTTTCCCTATACTCACCTAAGGGGCTGAAATGGAGACTAACGAAGAGGGTTCTACTTAAGTTGGGGACAACGTAGAGGTCTACATATGGAACGAAAAATGATAGGGGTGAAATTAAAAGATAGGAAGCGTGCAGAGTGGGCCAGGGAAATAACTCAAATTATTGACATCTTAGTGGAAATCAAAAAGAAATGGGCATAGGCAGGACATGTAGTGTGAAAAGAGCATAACCGATGGTCGCTTAGGGTAACAAACTGGATTCCAAGGGAAGGAAAGCGGAGCGGGGGTGGCAGAAAGTTAGGTGGGTGGATGAAGTTAAGAAGTTCGCAGGGGTCATGTGGATGCAGCTAGTACAGGACCCGGTTAATTGGAGGAATATGGGAGAGGTCTTCGCCCTACAGTGGGTATAGTCTGGTTGATGATGATGATGAGGTAGGCTTGAGCATTATACGTTGTAGGCCGAGTACAAAAGCATCATGCGCATCATGTGTAAGGCATCATGCGCATCATTTCTGAAGTATGAATCATACTGATAGACGAGTCCTTGCCACCTCAGTGAAACCCTTCACAATGAGAAACATATACGCAGGGAAAGCTTATCAAGAAAAAAATTCCGAGAACACTGCAAAATCTGCACTGGAGAAATGAGTAAGTCTGAGAGTTGCTGTGTTATACGCGAGATGTGTCAGCGGGATTCCGCGAGCGACAGATACTGTGCCTTTCCTTTTCTATAATCCAATTAGAGAACGCCGGTGAACTTTGGTGCATTCAAAGTAACGTTGAATGAGTTCGACAAGGGGCGCGCGATGTACCGTGTGTAGCAGTAACACTGGGTTTCGCATTTCTTCACTGTAGATTCTGCAGTTTTTCCAAAAATTTTCAGACTGGTTGATTACCTTTCTTTACAGGTTTCTAACCACTCCGACTAATTTATGCATGAAAATCATGCCCTTCCCCGCTTGTTCACGTTCAAACATTTCAAATTTCCCACCACTAGAAGTTATTCCTACGTCACCGGAATTCGAGCACCACCTGATCCCATTTGGACGCCGTCATTACTCCTCCCTGCTTTTTAGGCGTCTTGTTGACTTAATTGGCTCTAATTAATTACATAATTAAGCCACATGCGCCAAATTTTTCCCCAACGAGATTTTTTTCATCCTCCTCGAAATGCACTATTCTTCTTCTTATACCTCGTTTCGTTCGAATGTAATCGTGCGGGCATACTCGTGATGACACAAACCTGCCGACATACCCACTTGATGCTTACGCTATAGAATAGTATTTTAATCACTAGATTTGTTTGCCGGGTCACATGCCATCGCGGTAGCGTAGTGATTATGATGCCCTGCTGCTGTTTCGGTGTACCCGGGTAACATGAAGCGCTTAGGTTTCAAGCCAGTTGCTGGAGATCTAACGTAGTTCAGAGGTGCAATCGCTTTGCTAACCCCACAGGAAGTCGTGGCTCTCGGAGACTAAAGAAAATCACGCCCCGCCTCATATTTTTGCTATCGTTTGCTATTGAATCACTGAGAGCCAGTGCCCCGCGGAAATAAATTATTTTTTTTTTCTATTTTGCTCTATAAACAACGGCGCGGCCTGCCCCGTTCCTTCCAAATGTTTTCCGTCTGTAAATAGCCGGCGCACATGGGATCCAGTCAAGGCCGTTACAAACTGCGGCTATGACGTCACTCTTGTTTATCTTCGCTTTATACTGCCTGCAGCACACCGTCCCGTCACGGGTAGTTCTTTCCAGAACTCCTCAGCTGCCTTGCTCACGGTCCCTGCCATCCACTGTCTTCCTTCACTTTACTCACACGGCGGAAGGAATGGAGTTTGACCTTTTCGCTGGATTGGCTTATGTTGGCTACGTATTGCCTGCGCGGAGTGCGGCTTCCTGTTTTTGTTTCGGCTCTGCTTTGAACTGACCGCATCGTTCCCGTTGTTCCTTCGAAGTTCGAAGTGGCAGACGGTTGAAAGTAAGATAGAAAGTTGTGGAAACGTCGCCGGGAAAAGCTGCCAATAAAAGCCCGACGTGAACTTCCGGGGAAAACAAATGGACGATCGCTCACATTTAGCCGGAACTTTCACAACCTCCAGGCAGTCCTTCGACAATAAGCAATTAATGTCAATTGAAGAGACAGCTGGTCAATCTGAAAGCGTTCAAGTTTCTCGAAGTCAATAAAAGAAAGAAGAAAAGCAATGAAACCTACGTCCCAGCATTTGAGCGCAGGAGTATTCAGAGAGGGCGCGATGGATTTGTCTCGTATAATAATAATAATAATAATAATAATAATAATAATAATAATAATAATAATAATAATAATAATAATAATAATAATAATAATAATAATAATAATAATAATAATAATAATAATAATAATAATAATAATAATAATAATAATAATAATAATAAAGTCGGTGCACCTTTTCCGTAGAAGCACGAATATTTTTTTCACAAGTGCCATTTTAATTATCTGACATTCTCGTAACACCGCGTTAGGTCCTAATCTTGTGGCTTGGACGCGGTGACGTGAGCAATGAAAAGTGAGAACGGTTGACCAGAGACTGCCGTGTCGGAGTTCCCGGGTTCGATCCCTCCCACCGGTGGGTTCGTTTCGATGGAGGCAAAATGGAGAGGCGTCCGCGTGGTGCGCAATATGTCAGTGCACGTTAAAGATCCCCAGGCGTACGAAATTCCTCCGGAGCCATCTATTACGGCACTCCTTTCTCTCTTTCCGCTTTCACTGCCACCTTCCTCCCTTCCCTTACGGCGCAGATTCAGGTGTCTGCAGAGCAAGTGTAAGAGATGCATTTCCTTTCCTGTGAACCAATTATTATTGTCGAGAGGTGACGAGAGTTGTTGAGCGCCCTCCAGCACTCAGCCCCGGCAGCGCTGCATTCAATTAGTGACGCTTCGAAGCGTGTACAGGACCTCCTCTAGAGCACTTTCTTTTCCAGCACAGGAGAAACAAAAAAGGAAAAGGAAGGGCCGTTGGAGAACCGAAAGCAACAAAACCACTCTTTTGTTTTGAGGGTGTATCGACCTAGTCTTGACGAGCAAGAGAGCCGACTTGGCTTTAGAGTGTCGAGCCTGGCTCTCTTGTGTTACGCTGTGTTACTCGTCAATCCGGGACGGCGGCGGATGGAGAGACAGCGCGCCATGACCGTACACAGTGCGAGCGCCGAGATCCTTTTAAGAGTGGCTGCCGTTAGGACGTCAAAGTCACTTGCGTGCGAGCGGCGGCTTTCTCGTTGCCCCCACAGCAACATGTTGCGGGTTCCGCTGCCTGAGACGCGGCTTCGACCCACGTCACTCGAGTGCGGACAATTTCGGCCAAGAGCGGGCTTCTTAAGCCTGCCTATTGTGTGGAGCACTTTGCGTAGTTTACAGTGCGAAAGTCGAAACACGAAGCAAGGCAAAGCGGGAACAATGTTTTGAAACTTTTGGGGCGCGGTTATAGTTGAGTAATTTTAGAGATTTATTATTGCCAGCCAGTAGATATATCAGTTATTTAGTGACTAAGACAGTCACGTCGTTTACAACATGTTTCTCAGCGCCTTATATAGATTTCCTAGTGCAGTTGCGAGCAATACACTCTCATTTAGAACTGGTACTGATGGCGCTAACAGGCTTCTACTGAAGGAGAGTGTCAAATCATTTCTTGATTTTGTGGGATTCGGGCTTGCTGCGGCTGCCTATGCCGAGATAGAAACCACAATTTTCGCCGCCACGAACGTGCTCCAAATGAGATTACACTAAGAGACCTCCTTGCGTTTTCTGTTTTGTTTCGGAAGCTGCCAATGGGCATGGTATGGCACGCGATTGCAATTTCTGTTCTCATGTTTTATTTATTCTTGCACAAATACTTTATTTATTCATGTACTACGAATTAGAGTCATTTTACCGTAATTTGTGCAAACCAACAAGCAATTATTATAGAACTGCGAACCGCCCATGAATTTAAACGCAGAAAAGGCGGCATTTATTAAAAGAGTCCGCACCATGGTAGCGGGCTCTCTTATTTCAACATCGTACGAAGGTTAGGGAAACAAGCATCACCTTCTGAGAAAGGGCCTGAACTGATAGAAGCGCCTGAGCTGATACGTGTCCGCTTAGAGCTCTGTGTTTTTATCTTGTTTCGCCTATTAACTGTCGTTTTGTGTGGGTAGGACAGTGCCCTCCGTAAGAACGAATGACGAAGACGCCCCTGTGGAGCGATTTCCGACTCGGTGGGCCCTTTCTCAAGTAAGAAAGTCCAACCGGATCCCTCAGGCGCAGGCTAGGCTTAGCTCGGCGTTGCCGAGCGAGGCTGGGCTACGCGCCTGCATGGATTCTGCTCCGCCGACGACAGGTGTGCGGATTTCCGCTGTGTTACAACCTGGCGCAACATCCACGTCCACGCAATCATCAACGCTTACATGCCCCCAGTCTGCTTCGTCTTCGGATGGAACGACTTCGGCTTGTCCCATGGATTGCACCGCCGCCTCGGTGCCTGTAGCCCTCCCTCAAGGAACTGTGCCCGTCGCACCGATTCAGTCTTCCCTTCCAAGGCCAACTACAGCGTGTCAGCCCCTGACTACACCACAGATGCCGCCAGTGAGTCGAGCCTCGCTTCCACTTGCTGCTAACTCGTTCCGCGTCACCATCAAGCCTACATTGCGCTTTGATATAACGACTATCCCTCCCCGGTGTGTCCAAGCCACAATTGACCAAGTTCTAGGTTCTACTAACTACTGTGGATTTGTCGTCCATCGCCCATCGAACACCATTACGGTGAACTTGCCATCCTTGGTGGACGCCCAGAAAATGTGTGCAGTTACTCAAATTCCCCTGGATGAGAATGAGCATGTCCCAGTGCAAATATATTTTGCCTCTGGCCCTGACACCCTCCGCTGCGTCGTTTACCATGTTGACAGCAGAAGTCCTTCTGAGGAGGTGCGAGCAAATATTCGCTGTTCAACTCACTCAGTGTTGCAAGCACGGCCTCTGGGGCGCAGAGGTTCATACCTACTCACTCTACAAGGCCCGCTGACTTTGCCTGAGTACCTAACCTATTATGGTGCGATTATCAAACCACAGCCCTTCCGACCTCGTCGTATATTTTGTTATCACTGCCATAAAGAAGGGCACATGCAAAATACCTGCCCTAATCCGGCAGCTGTGGCCGACATGAATGAACCAATAGCGCTTTGTGCCCTATGTAAATCGGCGGACCATGACATGCGCTCCCCAGCTTGTCCAAAGAAGAAGAGAACGAGGCCGTCGCGCAAGCCGCCTGGAAAAGAAGATATTCCTACAAGTAATCGCTTCGCTGCTCTTACATGTGAAGAAACCGACTTCCCTGCACTTCCTTTACTTGACCCACCTGCTCATCATACGTCTTCTCAGCATGGTTCATACGCACAAGCGACCCACCCTCGTGGATCAAATGGTACACCAAAACGGCCAGTGCACCAATCACATGTGGATGCCGCAGATGAAGACGCTGTTTTAGACAATGCCATTGCAGAGGCTCGCCAACGTCTAGACGAACTCACCCAGCTCCGAGAACAGCGTCGCTCTCACCCCTCTCGAAGAACTATAATACCTCGTGATAAGATTTCAAATGAATCCCCTCGAATAAGCAACAAACCACAATCACGTGCAGACAACACGTTAACCCCGAATACCCCGACAGTGGATAAAATATTAGCCCTTATGGAGCAGGTGACCTCCCTCATCGTAGAAGCTCTTCGGCCTCGCAATGAATAATGCACTGTCTCTGGTGGTGCAGTGGAATTGTCGAGGCTTTGCGAATAAGGCCTCTGAAGTGAACATCCGTCTTCGCGACAAAAAGCTAAAGGCGTGGGCCTTCTTACTTCAAGAGCATAACTCACTTCCTCGCCTTTCAGGATTCTGCGCTTACCATTCACCTTCCATTCCTGATCGCCGTTGCATCACCTCTTCCCACAGCCCAGGTAAATCTGCAATTTATATTCACACTTCAGTTCCCCACACACCGATCGACCTTTCACGCTGGTGTAACACACGCCAAGAGGTGGTAGCACTCCTAGTTAAGCCTGTGCGCACGCCACTTATACTAGTTTCCTTTTATGGCCGTCCTGGTTCCGCATCTCCTAATCTTGGATGGGTTCGTTTTCTGCGTTCTACCTACTCGGGTATCTCTATTCTAGTCGGTGGAGACTTCAATGGCGCACACACCTCGTGGGGTTACCCATCGGATTCTCCCAGGGGTGCACACATCCAGGGAAGCTTTTCAGATAATTCTTTTCACCTTTTAAACCACCCGCATACATCTACCCGTCCACGAGGTGGGCCTTATTCACCTGATTTGACTTGGTGGTTAGGCCCTGGTAGCCCTCGTTGGGCTGTTGAACCAGATACCTGGGGTAGTGATCACAGTCCTATCTTTATCTCTCTCACTCCTTCGCGGATACGTAAAATACGCCGTAGCGTACGAATAACATCTTGGGACTCTGTACGCGCAGACAATCGCTTATCTGATTTCACCCCATCATCAGCATTGTCTACTCTCTCTGCTGTTCTTGCGTCCCACACGATTACCACCACTGTAAATGAAGACGAGCCAAACCCGGACATCCACCTCCTAAATCTTTGGGCTCTGCGTCGCCAGGCAGATCATTATGCTGCTCGTAACCCCGATGACCCATCGGCTATCCCCGCTCTTCACCGGGCTACCGCGCGTGCGAGGCGGTATGAAAAGCGTCTAGCAAGGCAACGTTGGGCTTCATGGTGTGAGCGCCTGTCCTCCAAGCAGAGTAATCGACAACTTTGGAGAGTGTTTCACGCCATGGAGCGCTCTTCTCAAGTTTCTGATTACACAGAGAGCATTCGCCTTGCTATGAATGTAGATGAGGACACATTTGCAAAACAGGCGGCCAGACAGTTTTTTCCCCACTATGATTCCACCTCAACTTCTCCACCTTGCTTACCGGTTACCGAACCCCCCGATGAGATTACTTCTGACCTAACCATGGCAGAGCTGCTGGCCTCCATTGAACGCCTCAAATCTAACTCTGCTCCCGGCCACGACGGCATACCTAACTCCTTATTCCGCAACTTGGAAGGGACTGCTTTGCAGGCCCTGCTTGATGCATTCAATGACGTGTGGCATTCTGGTGTCATGCCGGACGAGTGGAAGCATTCTATTGTTGTTCCAATACCGAAGTCAGGTCATCCTCCAGTTTCTCTCTCGGCCCTTCGTCCAATTTCCCTGACGCCAACAATCTGCAAGCTTTACGAAAACATTCTCGCCACTCGCTTATCGTGGTGGTTGGAATCCCATGATTGTTATCCAGAATCCCAAATTGGCTTCCGCCCGCAAATAGGAACGGAGGACGGTCTTGCTACTTTGGCTGCTGACGTGCTTCACCACTCTCCGCACAGTCATCTTGTTAGAACTGTGATCGCTACAGATATAACAAAGGCATATGATAACATCCTTCACTCAGCCATTCTTGCCTCCCTAGAAACTCTTGGTATTCCTCACAGGTTTCTCCTCGCCATTCACGCCTTTCTAACAAATAGAACATTCAGTGTGCGTGTCCATGGAAAGCCCTTTGGTCACTTCCCCTCAAACAGAGGAGTGCCCCAGGGCTCCGTTCTCGCCCCTACTTTATTTAATGTGGCCTTCATTCCACTTATTCGAGCCCTAGAGGCCATCCCTTCTATACGGGTGCTTGCGTATGCCGATGATATAACCTTATGGTGCTGTCACCCAGATACGTCTGTCCATCAGGCGGCCCTCCAGCATGCGCTGGATATATTGACATTTCGCCTCCCTCCTTTGGGCCTAACTCTTTCGCATACAAAATCCTGTTTCATTCGAATTGGAAATAAAGCTGGCTTACGGAAAGCTCCCAATATAAATTTTATGATAGATAATACCCCAATTCCTCAGGTACAAACCGTTCGCATTCTTGGTCTTCTTCTACATTCCTCTGGGACTAGCACACCGTGGCTGACAGCCATCCGTAAGACCGCTCACGCTACTTTAGGCCTCATTCGTCGCATAGCTATGCGCTCTGGCGGCGCGCGTGCTCACACGGCCCGCCAGCTTGTTCGCTCTGTCCTCCAGCCACGTATAATATACCAGGCACAGTTTCAACGTCTCACCCGCAGACAGTGGGACTCCCTTGAGGCCATCAATCGTGAGGCTATGCGTGCAATAACGTACCTCCCCCGCCTAACACCCATACCAGTACTTCAGGAGTATGCCCAGCTAAATACGCTCACTGAACTCGTTGATCAGCGGACGGCAAACAGAGCTCGCAAACAGTCTTTACAACTACATCATTTAAAGACACTACCTCCATGGTCGTACTGCCAGCTCACGGACAATCGCCCCACTGCTTCCCCGTCGGTATCATCCGCACATCTGCCTGAAGGGTGCATATTATATACCGATGCATCACATACTGCAGAGCGAGGAGTTACTGCCGCGTATAGTCCCTCTCATCCGCATCTCAACACTCACGTGACATATACCGCGGATACGTGCACCCCTCTGGCACTGGAACTCCAAGCAATTTACAATGCTATACATTCCCTCCCACCAGTTCCTACATTCAATGCAGTTCATCTTTACACAGACTCTCTCACTGCCCTTAAACAGCTTAAGGCCGTTCGACGCACATTCCAAATAACACAGTCCATACATTTGCTATGTTCAAAGTACCCATGTCCTATTCGCATACACTGGATTCGCGGCCATGCTCGCGATCGCCATAACATACAAGCAGATGCTATGACGCATATAAACACATCAGACGATCTACCACCTTCCCCTCTTCCCCCAGATCCGTTCCTGTCCCACGTTTCCGATTCGCAAGTTCTGCGCCACCGAACACGCGCTCTCATTCCTCCGTGTTCGCACCCTCTCCCCCGTAGTCTTACTCGGCAGGAGGAGGTGACAGTGCGCCGGATCCGGGCAGGGGCGGCTCTGACCCCATCTGTTCGACATCGATGGCGGCAAAAAGACCTACCAGTGACTGACAGGTGCCCTCACTGTGACACTCCACCTGACGTCTGCGATGTGCGCCACTTGTTGTGGACGTGTCCATCAACAACGCACATCAGGCAACGGATAATCATGAAGGTGGGCCTGCGGTGGAATCGCGATAGTGATTATGACAAATGGACAATGGACAATCGCTATACTGCCAACCTTCTCGAATTCATAAGCACAACTGGACTACACTCCTTCTTTTAACTTTCTATCTCCTGCATCCCATTCCCCCTTTCTCAACTTATGCCTTGTGGCAAACGCTTCGAAAAAAAAAAAAAAAAAAAGAATAATGCTCTGAAATGTCGAAATCGCAATGTACGCATACAAGAGTTTCATGAGTTCAAAAGGGGGTGCTCTCTCTCAACGTGAATATTCGCTTCTCCCGTAGCTTATGATTTGGAAACAAAAACAAATCAAAGCTCTGACATGCTCAGGGCTCCTTCGAAAGCCAGTTTCCCTGCTCTATACTCTTGCCGCCGATCCTGGATGGTGACGTCGAAACCCAACAGTTACTCAGGGCGGCACATTCTGGTCTGTCTCTCTGAATGACGTGTGAATGGTGGGCGGAGACCACTAACTGTGTGAGCTTATCACTGCACTCTTCTCTTTCGTCCGTTTCTTTGTCGCAGAAAGGTGTCTCTGCCGCGAGGTCGTTCTGTGTGCTGCGCCGTCCTTAAAGCCTTCCTACAGACACCACACCTCCTGCCAAACGAGGAGGAGCAAGAAAGGGGAATTTGGCTTGCGAAGACATGGCGGAGGCCAGACGGTCAGGAAGGAGAGGGAAAATCATCTGGCAGGTTACGGGGGCAGAGAAACACCGCAGGGCCGGTTGATTGCGCTGGCTGTAACTGCGCTACTTATTACACTTTTCAAGAAATGTTTGCTGTTTTGTGTTCACAGTTATCAGGCAAGAAAATATTTTAGACGGAGGGTGGACCGTTGCTCCCTAAGAGTCTGCATGCATGTATTGTCAGTGACCTTGAAAGGTATTGTGATTTGTGCTTGCAAAGGCGTGTTGCTTCTCTTTGTATGTGAGGACAGTGGTGATACAACAGCACAATCTCGCAAATATATATGGATTGGGACTGCACATAAGAAAACAGACACAATCCTAGTTCTGAAAGCTGACTATCCGTAGGGAATAAATCAGAAATTAATTGTTGGCGTGTCGTTTATATATTCTTCACTCGACTACATTTTGAATGCTTGAACAACAGCAAATTGGGTGGTTGACTGGTTTAACTTTCTGGATTTCGTTCACCGCAGATATTACTTTCTAAGAATTTAGATGTGCATTCTTTTGAGGGGACAACCAAAGTTTGGAGGTCACGTGTATTATGGCAACTGGCGCCAGAAAAGGGCGAAGAATGAGATGTCAGCAAGGCAACTTTTACTGTTCGGCTCGGTATAAAAAAATATCTGCTACCTCATGTTATCTCCAAATATTTCGTATTAACCTAGCTTGTGAATGTTCACAGCAATGTATTTTGCATTCTTCCTCTCATTGTATTGTGTCACGACATTTTTGATAGCCTTTTTAAGTACCCCCATGATCTCTCTCTCTCTCTCTCTCGGTGAATGCCATCTGCTCCATTAGGATGCCATTAGGATGGCGCTATTCTAAGGAACGCGAGCATTCAACTCTACCTTAACTGGCGTTTCATAGAAACAGATAAAATGAAATAGAAATTTCTAAGCAGTTTATTATTATAGAGGCGTCGATGGAATGGCAACACACACACACACACACACACACACACACACACACACACACACACACACACACACACACACACACACACACACACACACACACACCACACACACACACACACACACACACACACACACACACACACACACACACACACACACACACACACACACACACACACACACACACACACACACACACACACACACACACACACACACACACACACACACACACACACACACACACATACATACATACATACATACATACATACATACATACATACATACATACATACATACATACATACATATATATATATATATATATATGCAGGTCAATTAAGAGGAAATGAGGGTTCTCGTTATAATACATGAAAGAAAGAAGCCAACAGTCGGCGAGGCCAAGGAAAGCGTTGGGGATGGTACTTTATGTCTTTTTTTTAATGTTTACTTGGATAATCACAGAAATTATTAATGTAATCTATTTAGGGGAAAGATAAACACACAAAGTGTTTAATTATCTTTTCCCTAAACAGATTACATTACTAATTTCTATGATTGAAGGTTTGAAGGTGGTCCAGTTAGTTGTGTGGTGCTCGCGGTTGACGACCAAGTCCTGGCGACCTCAATAAGGTAGAAAGAGATGTTGAGAAATTTCAGAGCATCGTCCCACCGGTTGTAGGCACTGCAGCGTTCGTAGGTGTCAAGCCAGTCATCGACGTCTTCATCGCGACGACCAGCGAACAGCGGCGGGTCGCGCTGTCGTGTGGGCATAGTCGGAGGGGGTGGTGCAGCCGAGGTAGAGGGTCCGGCCTGTTCGTGGGTACTGTCGGTAGACATAGCGATGGTGGCAGTTGCCAAACGGCGACCGGAACGTAGCTCCAGCGAGAGGCAGGGCCCAAGGCAGCAGGGGGATCAAATTTCACCTCCACCACTTGTAAAAGAAAGCTAGGTCGAGACGGCGAGGTCGTGACGGCAAGGACAGCGAAGCCTTGTCTAGCGTTTTAATCCGATCACGAACCCAGGCGCGCGCCGGAGCCGGCGCCGCGGGACGATGATGATGGTATGTACAAATGAAAGAAGATCATGGCATGTACAAATGAAAGAAGGTTCCACAGAAGGCTCACAATATATATATATATATGTATATATATATAGTATATATATATATATATATATATATATATATATATATATATATATATATATATATATATATATATATATATATATATATTGGGTGTGTTAAGAACGCTAATCCAGGTCCCATGACCTTTATTGTTTTTAATTAAATTTTTGTATTTGGTGGGAAAATGTCTCGACACAAAGAAATGAGCCTTAGTTTTGCAGGTACGGTGTAGGTGTTTTCGGGAAAAAAATCACATATCACTGGAGGTGGAAAACGCCGTTTTTGCCCTTTCAAGAAGTTTGGATGCCCGCTGCTTCCGTACTAAGACCGTCGCATCTATTATTTTTTGCTCAATAAATATATAAAATGTTTACTTTTATAAAAAAAAAATATTATAAACATGTTTTGTTGTTGCTGTTATTTAAATAAAAATATCGCAAACTTTGCTTCGGGTGCGGCGCGCTGCAAAAATGTCAGTTTATCAACCTTACTGGACTGATGCCTCAAATTGTTTGCACTGAGATTTTTTCGCTTGATTATGCGGGTACGTTATTAACTTCAAGCAAAATTTGAAGCTCTACATTGCTAGGTGTGTTCTCCAGAACGCATCAAAATCGCCCGAATTTTGAAAACAGAAAAATAATGGGGTAATTGTGTTTCCGGTTACAAAAATTAAATATCATATTCTTTTTTTAATAATATCCCTCTTAAGTATTAGAGTACCTCAGAAATAATACGGACTAAAAAAGTGTTGCATTATATTGTTTAAAAATATAAAGTATATATATAAAATTGAGCACGTGTTCGGAAAATTGCCAATACACAGCTCTGCATTCTAAGGCAGAGACTCAATTAAATGTTGGCACTGAAGTTTTTTTTCTATATTATCGAAATTTTGTTGTTTATTTAAAATAAAAATTTGGAGTTCTAGAGATTCCGTTCTTTCTCTATATCATTTGGAAATCGGCCAAAATTCCGAAGTTCGAAAAATGGATAGTTTTGTTCGGAATTAAAACAAAAAACACCAACTTCGATTTTATCTTAAACTCCTAAACACAATCCTTAGTACTTTATAAGTATCAGGCGATAAAGTGTATTGCATTATGTAAAATAAAAATATAACAATAAACATAAAACAACAAACAATTTTAATCCATAGAAGTGCTTATGGTTTCCCCTTAAGGAGAAGGCGTCAAAACTTCAATTTATTATTTGCTGGACTTATCTACATTCTATACTATGCAATATCGAAAATCTTCGTAATGCCTGTAAAGTCTGTTTATGCTTGTTGGCAGGGTTGATGGTTTCTTAAAATGAAATAAAGTCGCTATTTTTGTCAGTTTTTAGCAAAAATGGCGAGGATTGGGCCTAGTTGGTTATTCATTTTGGTTTCACCGCGCTAACACTTTGAACGACAGAAAAGACAAAACACCACGGAGCGCGAACTAACAACTGGTTTTAATGGATGAAACGGAAGTCGTTTTATACACAAAACGTGATCGTCATCAAACAAACATAAGCAACGAGGAAACATGCGCTCCGTGGTGTTTTGTCTTTTCTGTCGTTCAATGTGTAAGCGCGGTGAAACCAATAAGTTTTTAGCAGTTTCATTAAGTTGTGGAGGAAGTTTGGAAACAACCTATGCAGTTTTTCTGCCAACGTACCTACGACATGGCCAATTTCTTCAGGCATTGGAAGACTGCCCGCGAAATATGCAAACAGTCATGTGACTGGGCCCTTGCGTTATAATGTTGGAGCGCTCCAAAACGTGCTCGGGGGCCATGTCCGAGTGAGCGGCCGCCGCTCATTTCGTGGAGCTGCACCACGACACAAATAAAGGAAAAAGAACGAGCCTGCATTGAATTAGTCGACATCAGTGCTTTAGCTTTAGTTTTTGTTTCGTCAGTGTCGTAGTTCAATAAAACCTCTGTGTGAGCTTCCTGCTGGTAACTGCCGTCGTGCCAGAATGTACTGATGAAGGTTTGAGACAATAATGATACTAGGGTGAGCCGCTCAGAGAAAGCGAGTGCGGACGCATTGTTGATACAAAATACGTTTGGCAGCGATACATTACGGTAGCGCAAGACCGTGGTGACGTGGTATTTTTTTATAATTCACTATCTTTCCTTAAATGCAGGAAAAAACGATCACATAGGAGGTAGTACATACGTTAGTAGAAAAAACCGGCTTGGTTGTATCTGAACGTCCTGAAGGCCACAAGGCCCTATAGTGAATCAAAGATTTTGCATACTTCATCTTAGTTAATTAGCTGACTGAGCCGAATATAAAGAAACACTCTGAGGAACACTTCATGAAGACAAACAATGTGTTGTTTGTTTTGAGCCAGTTGCAGTGCTTGCTTTTTTAATTTTAAATCCTTGGTTCAAGTTACGTAAAATATCCTGTGTGTATAAGAAAGATCCTAGAAAACATGAAGCTCGGAGCAGTTGTCTTCGAAAAACCTTCATGATTGATTTGTTAAGTTGTTTGAAAAGTGCGCTTCATTTGAAGATTGAAATGCATGTAAGCTGTTCAAACATGACGAAAGAAACGGGTGGTAAGGTTCAATTTTCATGCAGTGATCCTCAAAAATATATTTTATTGTCGCGGGCCAGTAAAAGAGTGTTCGTGAAGATATAGAATTTCACAACCGACATACCCTAACTAGGATTTATTCTTTTTGCGACCCAGCACGTTCACAAGTGCTGAACACTTTGAGACGACCTGTTCAGTGCGTTTTAATGCATATAAGCTTTCTTCATAAAATGCGCGCCTGAAAGCTTAATCATTCAGGCGCTTCTTATGTAAAGTCACTAGTGTTGCGCCAGAATGAGAGGTCATGTTTCAAGCAGTGTTCAGTGAAGATGCTGGCTTTGTTGCCTCAGTCGACGCTGTATGCTTAATAGGATTAAAAAATGAGAATGGGATGTCGTCATACTTAAACAAAAAAGAGAGAAAGAAATGGAGCGTTTGTGTCTTTCCGTCGCTGCTTCAATCACGGACGAAGCTTCAATCTCTCCCTCCCCCCCCCCCCCCCTCTTTAAAAAAAAAAAAAACATTCTAATGGCTAGCAATTGCCGACTCCGTCAGTCATCGTAGGTGAGCAGAAAAAAACAAATTGCAGTGCCTACACCTACTTAAATGCATGTTTTACCACGGATGAATTACGAGGCTTGGCTTCAAAGTTCTTAGGCTCAAGGGAGTAAATACCGCAGAAAATGTTATGTCTTTAGGGACTTCATCCAAACTGGAGAAGGTACTTCGAACCTACAGCCGCGGTACATCTCTTTCTGTCCCTTCGTCCCCCGAAACAGCGAAAAGCTAGCGAGTTGCTTGGTTCTCTCCTGATTGGAATGATGATTTGTGGCTTTTAAATAATCATCTACATTGCTCTAGAAATTGTCGACGTTTTGGGCACTGTTGTAACAGGTCATGTATCTCGCATTGGCTACGACTCACAGATCCTGGCCCCGAACCCTTCTTCAGTTATATGTCCCAACGTTTTATGTTCAAAATGGACTGAGCAGTGAAGGCGTGGGAGGTGCTTATTGATGATGGTCTAAAAAATGGTCCTGCTAGGGTGGTCAGTGGATCGAACTTTGCTTGCCTGCCTTGAAAGTGATTGACACCCGCGGTGTAATTTGTGTCGTTTTATTTGCGTTTTAGTGAAGCTTTTATTTCTTGAAGTGTGTTTTCAAGGTGGTCACGCTGTCGGTCACTATAATGGTAAAAGGAGCGCTGGGCCATTGTGCGAAAAGCGGAAGACATGTCTCTATTTTTAGAGGTAATTTAATTTGAAGAGAGTCAAATTCTTTAGAAAAAGCACCACCTGCATATATTGAACATTCCGAACATTACAGATTTAAATGCTAGTAGAGGCATTACAGCTGCTAAGCCATGCTCAGATGGTGCAGCTAACATTTCATTTTGTTCACCATGGTCAGTTCGTATATATTATGCTTCCACAACACCTGCATGTTCATTTCGTACATACAGAAAGTCGGCAATATGCAAGTACGGTATAACTTGATGTCATGGTTAATTTCAAAAACCGTTCTTCATTCTGCAAACACATGAAATGATCGAATATTATGCAGTAGCCCTTGCTACAGAGGCTAACGTACGTGGTACCAATAGAACTATCATATAGTTACATACAGTTACAATTACATAGCAGTTGCCTAATGGTTGGTTTGTTTGTGTAACGTCCCAAGCGACTCAGGCTATGAGAGACGCCGTAGTGGAGGCCTGCGGAAATTTCAACCATATGGAGTTCTTTAATGTGCACTGACATCGTACAGCAGACGGCGCTTTGCTTTTTGCCCCCATCAAAAAGCGGCTGCCGAGGCCGAGACTCTGAGTTGCCTATTTCTCAGTTGCCTAATGAGTACTTATGAGCCACCGACACTTCTGCGGACGAAGTACGATGACGGTTTCTTAGACAGTAGTGACTACATTACACTTTGCAATCCGCTGTACAGAAACGGCCGTCGGTGTCTCGAGCAAGGTGAACGCATGTAGCGGGGTTCGTCATAATTGTGTGGGTCTTGCTACACTCATCACAAATGCGAAGGTGTCACACACAACAAAGACCAAAACTTTACCACAAAACCAAAACTTTAGTTGCTGCATCCCCGCACTGACTTTTCAAACATAAGAAAGAACACAAATCCAAAATAAAAGCGGCAAAAGAATGGCGACAGGGTCCGGGCTAGTTGGCCGACGGAAATCACTAACCTTAAAGGACGCGCACTGCAGTTGCAAACAAAACGTCGCTCAGGGGGAAAAATTGAAGGGATTGTGAAATAAATAATTTTTCCCTTTCAGACCTTTCTTGTTTTTGATCCGTACAGAAACTAGGAGGAGGGCCGTCAAGTTAGCCGGACCAGAAGTTCTCCAGGCGTTGTCTTTATAGTACTTACATACATACGTCAAATCGCTGAAAAGCTCTTTCCCCGGACGCTGGTTACTCAGCGGCCCTACTGCCCGCAAAGTTTGCTAACTGTCATTTCCATTTAAAATCCATGCTAAACAAACTTATAAATCCTTGTTCGCCTCCATAGCCTCACCAGCTAGAAGCGAGTCCAATTAATTGATGTATCACAAAAATTAGGCAAGTAATAACACGCGGACAAAAAGTGCAGGACAAAAATAACGATATTATTTTACGTGTTTTTCACACAATATAAAGAGGAGAACCGCACATCAAAGGCGACTGCTTCTCAGAAACTGTCTCTTTCTCTCCGATATTGAAAATTTATCTTTGAATACGTAGATATAAACCTTAATAAACATTATTATTATGTTAAGGGTAGGGAATCGAATACTTCGCTGGTGTTTTTGTGCCGACGCCGTATTCCATCAGCGTGCATTAGCTATATCGAAATCTAGTTGGCTTTCAGGCACTGGTTGGGCGAGTAAGTCGTGGCTTTCAAGAGTGCTTACGAAATAGGCGAATCGTTGGCTAATTAGCAGCGGCACATCAGCATTGGCTGCACGAAGCGACCAACCGTTAACCGGTGCGTGCGGCTAGTGGCGGTACATATCGCCGACGGCGGGAAGCGCTACCTCCTCATTTGTGTGACTCTATACTTTCGTATAATGCTGCCGTTCGACAGAGTACAAAAAAAAGAAAGAAAAAAAAAGAAAAACGGAGGATTTGAAGTACAACCCCAGGATTAGACAACTATTTCGGGTTTGCGGCGCCGCTTCAGAAGATTTAGTCTGCAGGACAGGTAACCAGGCTGATTAGAGTCAATAATACAATTAATAACATGGCACGGGCTACTCGGTGATTCACCTTTGGAAGTGGCAGTCCAAAAAAAAAAAAAACGGGTACTCAAGACAAGGCGCATAGCCTACATGATCAGCGCTTACCCTGTCGTTATTGCGCGTTCTCTTGTGCTCCCGTTTCCTTTGCGCTGCCGCTTTCTGGGAAAATAATGCAATAATCGGGGGGCATGAATAGCGTTATCCCCTCTAATAGTATTCCTTTGAAAACTTCCTTAGTTACACTGAAGACGCATATTTGTCTACAACTGTAGGCACATGAGTGAGCTTCTGTCTTTAAAAAAAGGCACGACTTTACACAAGTTAAACCCTCATTCGGGCACACGCCGTTACCATGACAAGGGAAATTCATTTATTTATTTATTGGTACCTTATGGGGCCCGATATGAGACTTTGCATGAGGGGTGGGCTTGTGTAGGGCGATAAATGGTGACAGGCTAGTGTTATACATGGCTATGATGAGACAGCTTCCTTCAAGCCTTGAAGCAGCCTTGAAGCGTACTGGGTGACCGACGAGTGCCAGATGGTTGGGAAGGCCATTCCAGTCGTAAGCGGCGCGCACGAAGAATGACTCGTGAAACATAGTTGTGCGGGCACGTGGTGGAATGGCACTGTTAGGATGGTCTGTGCGAGGTATTCGATACACGAGTTAGATGAGGTGACTTTCACGAGGTGGTACATAAAAAACATGATAAAGGCAGAGGCGTCATACGAAGCCTAACGATCGTAAAGATGTGACAGGCCAGTTTTCTTGCAAATAAAGTACCTTTGGCTAGAAAATACGAACAAAAGAAACGGAATTGATAAGGATGCGCGCAGTTTCGCAGCTGAAGTTTAGTAAACAAACAAATTTTACAGGCGTCACGACAGTCGTTTATGAGAGGTGTCGGAGGCCTATGCTGTAAAACAAAAACAAAAACAATACGCGTCAGCAATTCTTCTGTCATGCTTGATGATTGCGCGGTGCGGTTTCTGATGCGAGGCCATGACGGAGATGAATTGACAGCTTCGATCGCATGGCTCTTGTTCACAGCCATGTTTCGTTTGGTAAAATAAAGTTGAGTCTATGTGTGTAATTTCCGATTCTCTTTCTGTCGTCCTTGTTTTATAGCACAGCTACCCTACTTCTAAGATTAATATCAACGAACTACTTTAGCTTCCCGCTCTACTGCCCATTTTACCTTTTATAATTTACCTGCGACTTTTTCAAGACTGGCATGCAGACCTCTGGCTACCAATTCAATATTTGTTTTGCAGTTCAGACCCTGCAATGCTATTAGGAACAGGCTGGGAGAAGGGCATAAATTCAAAGGTATTAGGAACCAGTGTACTGAAAATACATCTGACGCATGCAAAACAGTTGCTAAATTAATCGACCCTTCCTTGAGACATTATGGGCGCACATGTCTAAGGCAACACCAACCGCACTTTCAACTATGTCCCGACGCTTTTTCTGCTTCTCTCTGCTTGCATAATTAAAAATATGTTAAAAAAGGCTTATCGAACGCAACCGCGTAAAAGCATATGAGCAATTGGCTTCACTTTGTTTAAAAAGAATCACCAGCTTTTAATATATTACTGAAACATGCTGCTCTTATTTGCAGATATATTTAAATACCAGGCTCTGAAATATGCTTAAGGATTCCACATACGCAGCGCGTGGCTCTGATGATGTTCACGCCCAACATCGTCAGCGGTTTTCGTGGTAGCACTGTTATTTGGTCACAAAGTAGGCTTCCAAAGTATAAGCCTGTAGCCCTTCCCTGCGACTCCTTCGATACAAGCGACGTAACTGCAACAAGGGATAGTGCATCAAAGAATAAATATAAACATACGAAAGCTGTTTGTGTAGCACCTTGCCAACGTCTCCAAAAACCACATGCAGAAAATAATCGGCGCCGACATCACACCGTAAGCGCAGTGCTTGCCTAAACTCCTCGGCTACAAAGTTGCACAACCGGTGTACGGACTCCCGCCGCGTCTGGTCTGGGGGCGGACCGCACGTGTCTAACAAAGAACTCCTAATTGTTTCGACCAACAGACCGAGCACATCGTAGTGATTAATTAATCGGGAGGCGCCTATCTGGAGGGAAAGCAAGCAGTTCTTGCGTAACAGAGGCGCGCTGGCAAGGATTATGAGAAAGAGAGAGGAAGCTTCTACGTTATGTGTTGTTTTATTTTTTGTTTTTCTCTTCCGCTGCCCTCTTTCGCCCAGTTAATTCCGTATAAAGGGAAGTGGTGAAGGCGCGATGTTTAATATATTAAGAGGCACAATACATTAGGAGGCGAAGAGCACTTGAAAAATTGAGAGAACTTATTCAAGTTAGAAACTTTTTCCTTGAGGGTTCTCCATTGCACAGCGGCTAACTACAAGCCGGTGAAATAAGCCTATATTTTGGCGATAAGAGAAGAGCACTTGAAACGTTTTTTTTACTGATTGCTCAGCAATCTAGCCTGCATTGTCGGATAAGCAGAAGGGGGGAAATAAGTATATGTACACTCTTTTTTTTTTTTTTTCAGAACCTGCCGCAGCTTTCACGGATTCTGTCTGAAGTCAATGACGACTTAAACTAGTCTACTGTTGGGAAAAGTTTTGCACAAAGCCAGAGTGCGGAACATTATTTTCAAACAGTCATACAAAATAATGAGTTGAAGTGCCTGACTGTATAAATGAGCATACATTCTTCATCCTCCACTGCCCGTGAGGAGCGACAGAGTCAAGGAGCAGTGCAACAGTTGGCTTTTATTTCTGCAGCATTACGAGCCGCGTAGCGAAATTAGGGCGCTATTTCACACAAAATTTGGCGATTGGCTGGTCGGAAATGAGGCAACAGTACTAGAAGTGTTCCCATCATCTCGAAAACAGCCACGTTACCAGACGAGAATCAGCAACTGTAAGCTTCCGTGTATTTTTATCGCGTTCGCGCGGAGATCGCTAGGCATCCTCGTAACAACATCTGGGTACAAGCTCCAGGACAAGTTAAATATCTGTGCCAGTGCGCAGACCGACATCATGGGGTCCGCAACCCCAAACGTAAAATCATGGCACAAAACGCGATAAAAAAGACACGAACAGCTTTAACGCTCCGGCATTTCCGACATAATTCTTACGAGCAGACGCATAAAATGTTCTTCAGAGGTGAAGAAGAAAGAAGTCGTGTGCCGGGGCAGGGTTCCGTTCCTAATTTCGCTGGTGGACGCCGTGATCAGCCTACGCCGAGTTTAAAAGGACAGTTTTCTTCCATTAAGGATTCATATCCTACCAGCATGATTAATGGGTACCATAGAAGACACATTATCTTCCACTTGAGTGTTCAGAAAGAATGTATCTTCCAGCTTAAATCTAAAAAATACAATAAAATATTTGTTTTAACGCCAGTTCATCATTTAAAAGTACCCGTGACAGCTTTAATGGCTCTCTTTGCGGATCACCGTCCGCTTGCTTGCACCTTCTTACTTGCTTATCTCTTTCTCTCTAAGTTTGTTCCTCTATTAGATCTCACATATGTATTAGCATGTAGGTTCAAGATACAATAGTATACGGAGCACCAGCTTATATCGGGTGTCTTTTTTAGAAGGGCCAATTTTTTTTAATAAAAAGATAACCTTATATTTATTTCATCCCCGAGGCTATTTATATTTAGGGCTACGGCGAATACTAGTTAAGATGAAGAATGCTTGAATTAGTTGGCTAGTTAACTAAATACGATCATTATAAACATTTATTTTCGGGGTATGTTGTATTTGCTGAATTTCAGCTCGTCCTTCGGGTAGTTTAGGCACCGTGCCCATGTAACTCCGGAGCGACGCGCGCGCCACGAGCGGCGGCGCGTACGTCCAGTGTGAGAAGGCACCCCGAACTCACCACAGCGGCTGTATGATGTCTACTCGGAAAAAACTTGGCAGCCCAAAGGTAAGCTGGAATCCGGCACTTATTAACAGCTGTGCGCAGGATCCCGTTGCCATGGTGGCGAAAATCGTCTGTTAACGCACTTACTCGGGACGCCAAACTAGCCACTGGTGGCGCTGAACGCAGCGGCGCTGGGGGAGGCTCCTGGCGGGGGCACGGTGCCTATATTAGAGAAAACAAATGGTCGCGTGCTTGACAATGCACACAAATGTTAGCCCGACAAACCACAACAGCAGCGTTGTGAAGGCAAAAAAGTAAATGAATACGTTTGAACAACATCCCGTAACACAGCGTTGGCCCGCCTTTGTGACGTAGATCGCTCCACCCACAGATTTCGTCAATCTGCTGGCATCGCCTGAGAGCCAAACGGGAGCGCGGCGGTTTGTTGTCACTTTCGCTTACACCGCGCATTGCAGTCTCGCTGATAGCCGCCGCCTTGGTATACACAGTGCGCTGTCATCGCGCTCGCAATCCGTCCTCAAAGCAACGAGGTGGAACGACCTGCGCTGGACGCCCCAGCTGTCGATTCGCTATCTGAAGCCGCATATAACGCTGTCATTAGTAGGCCTTATAGGACCTGCTACAATTTCTTTAAAGGAAATTTTTTTCGCTGATATACAATTTGGATGGAGGAAGAGCTGGAATTAGCAAGTACAACATATTCTCTAAAATAAAAAAATGCAAAGTTACTTCACGTAGTTTGGGCAATTAGCGAACTAATTGAAGCATTCTGCCTCTTTTCTGATGTCCGTCGTAGCCCGTAAAATATCCCAAGGGCTAATTTTCACCTCGCCATTCCGTCTCGAAAGGGGTTCTCGAGTCGATAGCTCGTGCCATCTCATGGGGTCTACAACCCGCCCACATAGCAAAGCCCGGCAATATCAACTGCTAACAAGAGCCTGCTAGAGGCATGCTCGCCATTGTTTTCCCACAAACCAAAGGTTAACGCTGAAGCCGCATTGTCTGGAAAACGGCACAAACGGAGAAAGCTGCTAAGATACTGGCAATATGACAGCCAGATGTTCTGCACGGCGAGGATACTGCTTTCCCTATGCGAAGTTTATTTACACAAGCACTAATCTCCTGTTCGCTGCCTATTTCGTGTCCACATTGGTACGGCGCATCATTGACATCAGCGTCAGTAAATGCTTTCAGGTGAAAGATAACTATCTCAAAAGAACATTACTTGCAAGTTCAAGCCGTGGTGGCGCAGTGGCTAGGGAGCTCGACTGCTGTGCGCAAGGATGCGGGATCGAATCCCTACCTCGGCGGCCGCTTTTCGATACCGGCGACAAGCAAGGCGCCCCTGTGCTGTACGATGTCGGTGCACGTTAAAAAAGACACAAGGGTTCAACGCTGCTGAGCCAAATATTGAGCGAAAGCATTAGCTGCGGGTGACCGAGCGTTCTTCTCTTTTTCTTCTTCCTCAGCCAACATATAGAGCCCCGCTTTAACCGAGCCTTATGAACATGCCTTAGTGGCCTATATGGGTAAGGTGAATGCCAGGGTGCTACCAGGCTGATTCTGACATAACCATCCCATGTGAAACGAGAGACCCAAGTTGGCAGCTCCTGCCAGCTTGAGGTCGTCTACGGGAGTCGTCTAAAGGTCAAAGGTCAATGGTGGTCATCGCCGTTCCATGCTGAAGGCTCAAACTGCGAGCAGTATTGCTTTCGCAATAAAACCCCAGGTTGCCTAAATTTTTGGAACCCTCCACTACGGAGTCTTCCTTAGTCCGAGTCGCTTTGGGACCATTACACCCTATAAACCGACCGACCGACCTACCGACTATTATTACATACGTAAAAAGCATCTATTCAACTTAAGAAGAATTCGCCCGGTGATCTTGTCCGACTAAAACAATTAGGGCGTTCGAAGGCGCTGTTTGGGATGGCCTGCAACGGTCTCCATTTGACAGTTTAGCTTTGAGAGACAGTGAAGAGTATGGCAGTGCATTAAACGTCTTTATTAAATGGCATACAGTTAGAGGTACATAAAATGTGCAATCATATATACAATTAGGCATATAATGATCCTTAAATTGGACTACAGCACATGGATGTCAAATGAGTAGCGAAATCGTATTGCAGCACAATAACGCCGAAAGAAGGATTCGCCACAGGACTGGGGCGAGACAGAAAATCTGGTGCCACATGGGGGCCTCTTAGTGATGTACGAGAAAATGATGTGGCAGAGCCGATAGGGCAAATGTAATGTAACACAAGGTTATCTATAGTACATGTAGTCTTCCCGCTCGCCGCTTCGGCGGCTCGACTGTGGCTGGTGCCACAGTTGCCAGCAAAGCATAAGGAATTTTTTTTTTTTTGCTCGGCCTCGACGATCGCAAAAGGGCTGTCACACTCATCACTGGCAGCGAATAACTAATAAGACGTAGCTCGATGCGCGGGTCGAGCCGAGCAGATGTCAACGACAAGCCGCGTACAGCAAACTCAGCAGCGATTCAGTAGCAGCGTATGCAATAGCAAAGAGGGCCGTTGTCGTAGTGAGTGTGACCCGTTCCGAGATGATGCCCTTTCGGCCGACCTTGTTAGCGCTGCCAACCAAGCAGCGTATGCCTGTCGCCGGCGTCGGAAAAGGACGTTAGCGTTACGTCTTCGCGTACTTAAGATAACTTTGGGTACAGGACTGTCCTAAACGAATAAATTGTGAAGATTGTTGGCCAAACCTTAGCTCCTGGTCAAAGTGATAACTGCGATATAAGAAAGTATTTTCACGCATCTACTTTCGTACAAGAAGAGAGTGAGAAGTTTGGGCTTAAACTGAACATTAAAAAGACAAAGATCATGGCGTCTTGCCCTATCAAGTCCTGGAGCATCAAGGGACAAGAAGTGGAAGCTGTGACAGATTTTCTCTTCTTGGGCTCCAAGATTACCCCGGAAGGAGACTGCAGCCATGAAATTAGGAGACGCCTGCTGCTGGGAAAGAGAGCCATGGTTAGCCTTGACCGCCTAGTAAAGAGTAGAGACATTAGTCTGCCAACCAAGATCCGTATAACTCGTGCTATCGTCTTTCAAGTTGTGATGTATGGATGCGAGAGTTGGACTGTGAAGAAGGCTGACCGCCGAAGAATTGACGCGTTTGAATTTTGGTGCTGGCGGAGACTCTTGAGAGTTCCTTGGACTGCCAGAAGATCAAATCAGTCAATATTGTCGACCATAAACCCTGACTGCACATTGGAGGGTCAAATTCTAAAGTTAAAGCTCAGCTACTTTGGTCATCTGATGAGAAGAGTGGAGTCGCTGGAGAAAGATTTGATGTTGGGAAAGGTTGAGGGTTGCCGGAGAAGGGGTAGGCAGCGAACGCGATGGTTAGATGGCATCCTCGAGGCACTGCAGATGAAGTTATGTAATGTTAGGAAGATAGTGAGAGACCGGAAAGCGTGGCGTGACATGGTCCATAGGGTCACGAAGCGTCGGACACGACTAAACGACTGAACTGAGCTGAACTGACTTTCCTGATGCTGCCCGGTACGTCGCAAGTGGCATCTACTAGCTCCACCGCTGAAGGCGTTGCCTAGATCGAACTTATCTTTATTTTGCTATAATATAGGCTTCTCAGTAAAACGGTGACAAAAAGTGAGCCTTTAATTACTGCGTTAGCCCGTTTCGAAGCGGCATCAGCTGCTGTGCTGATGCGAAACCTATAATAGAGGCGACTATGGGGAAGGCAAGGAAAAGCGCATTTCATCCCCGACGTATCCGCGGGATGTGCCGCTGCCGAAAGCTCCGCACTTATGCCGGCTTATACATTTGTTTCACAAGTATGTCAGGCAGCAATTCTTGTAACGTTACTGTTTTGCCTTTGATGGTACTAATGCAAAGCTCTACATCAAGCCCACCAGGGCGCAGTCAATGCTATGTGGTGAAATCAGCTCTGGTCTGAGCTTCAGAGAAGCCGATCACCGGTGCTTGTTGCTCCGCGTGTCTCTGCTTGCACTGCGACGGCAGTTCGCAAGCGGCAACCGGTGTGGTGCGCGGATCAAGCTTTCAAACGTATGTTTTCTTAAAACAAGGGACACCAAAACAAACAATTATTATTGGTACTATCGCTCTTGAATTCAAATATGTTCTACCCCTGTAGTCCCAGTTCAACGTATACATTTCAGAATATTTTAAATTCGCTTAATTAACTTGCACAATAAGCAGCAAAACACACTACTAGACAGAATTCAATTTCGACCACTCGGAAAATTTGAAGTATGTACCCTACTTTTCAAACAGAATGTTTTATTAGTTCCCATCTCCTGTGATGGGGGCGACTCCGACCATGTTAAGGCTTGATACTTAGTACGATAATGCCATAACTACATATTCACTGTGGGGGATATATATGCTGAGCATACAGAAGCACGCGTGCACAAGATATCAACAACCGACCACGGGCCCACGTTTCTCCAAACCACTATCTTATACGAATGGTGACTCGCTTGGGTGGTCCCGATAAAAGTTGTCGATATCTTTTCCTTTTTCTCGTGCTTCTCCGAATACGGGACCTGTGGAGAGTTAAAACCAATCTTCTTCCGGCTTTATGGTTAAAAATCCTGTCATGTCTTGTTGCTATAGCAGCGGCGGATATTGAAGCAGTTCTCGTTCGTGACGTCCCCGCCACTCAAGGCTTCGATTCGTAATATCACTTGCTGTCTTTTGTTTCTTGAATCTTGTTGTTCAGAGCGCAAACATGGGGTACGAAGCTTCCGGGAAAGTAAATAAGTAATACAAGAACAGAGGGTGCACATTTGAGTTGACAGCGCTGTTCAGTGCATGGCCATCTACACAGGGTAGGGCGCTCGGGGGCGATCGTTGTGGAGTCAGCTAACCTATCCTTTATTATAGTTGGGCTCCCCCGTTCTGCCAGCATGAATAATAATATCATGTATCGCCATTTTAAAGCAAATGGCGAAAGGAATTCGAAGCAAACTTCGCTATACTAAGCTGGGCAAATGGATTGATAGGTGTAATAGACTAACTACACAAGAAATTTCACTGCAAAGGTAGAGAACACAGGTATAAGTTCAGCTTTTTTCAATAACGTAGGCCCAACATTGCATAGAGAAAGTTGCATATCCATTTTCGATTTGGTGATCTCATCAGGATGAGAAAATTTCAGGAGATAAAAGTTTTTCGTCGGTGTGAGGAGCTCTGTTTTCATGGTGCCTATTAAAAAAAAAACTGTTTATTGTTGCAGATCATTTAAAGGAAGAGACTCGAAAATGCTCGCAGGTTTATGATCGCTTGGTACCTGATTCCTGCATGTTGTTGCAAGAAAAGTGTGCTTTAATAGCTCATGTATAGAATAATAACTATCCAACAAAACAATTAACAAGCGAACTTGAACGCTTAGCTTCATAACAAAGTAATGCATTTCTTTGTTTTTTTTTTTCCAGTTGTAGTTCTTGCTCTTAAGATTGCAATTTTGCTCTAATGTTTTCTAGGAGATAACCTCGATTGCAGAGAGGTGCTGCGTCTTCGCTAGGTTTGAAGTGGTATAAATAATTGTGAACCGAATGCAGGCTTATTCACTCATTTCATCGTGGATAACTCATGGCTAGCTTTTTGAATCAGTATTACCCATTTCGGTAAAATAGAACGTCAAAAAGAAAAGAAGCCAAAGAAGTGCGAAATAAAAGCTAATTGCTGTTGCTTTAAGTTTCAAGAAACTTGAAATATGCACCGAGATGTGTAAACACTTCCCGCTGCCTCCAGAACATGTACTGCCAAGTGTGCGACTCCGAAACAAGTCTCTACTTTCCTGCCCTGAACTGTTCCTCGACACTAGAAAGGTCCAACGTTTAGAAAGATTTGTCTGAAAATTTCAGTTTACGAGCTAAGGACGTTAAGGGTTTCATTGGGCGGTAGACATGACCCGACACCAAAGCTCAGAACGTGTTTTGGAGCCTGCCTTCCAGTTTCAAACTTTTATTGCTGTCAGCCTTCCCTTTTCCGCAATGTGCGCTCCGGGAACTCCGAAATTACGAGCCTGGGGACGAGTTAACCTAGCGGAAAGCACTCGTTTTTACATTGTCGTTTCCTCTATACGACGACGCCTAGCGTAAGTCGATGCTTGCGGAGGACGACGCACAGACACCTGCGCGAACAGTACGGCTCACGAGGGAGCCGGTAGACGAGCCCGCATGTGCATGGTTCCTCTCATAACGTTCATATAGCTGCCTAAAGTGGCACGCGCCTTGCTTTCCCCAAGAAGGCGCGCGAGCCTCCCGGGAGAAAGACGGAGCCACTTGGAGAAACGTGCCTGGATACCTGAACCAGAAGTAGCGGCGGTGCTTGGCGGGCTGAGTGAGGAGGCACCACGCTGCGCTCCCTTCTGCCCCAAGCTTGGTGGCAGGCTTGCACGTGAGAGACACGGCCGACGATCGATTCACGCGCATCGGTGCCTTCCTCTTCATCGCGGCTTTTCCCACAAATCAATGTCCGCGAAGGCCCTGTGTGCGCTCCCTAGATAATGCCTTCTGCCTCTCAGCCCGTGGTCCCTTTCCCCCGCGGCGGTATCTGGACCGGATTGCGCGTCACGCTTCTTCTTGACGTCGCCCTGATGGCGTTACTATTCTTCTCGCTCGTTGTTGTGCCCGTTCGTGGATGCTCGCGCCTGGTCCGGGCGCTCAGGGCCCGCGCGTCCGCGATTGCGTTGAAGTCGCTGCCACAGGCTGTGCTCCCCTAATCCGCTTTCCTGTCTTTGCTATTGTGAAATGCTAATAGGAGCGAACGAGAGAGAGAAAAAAACAAAACAAAATCACCACGCAAACGGGTTCTTTCCTGATGTCCTGGTTACACAACGTACTTTTCTTGCCTCCATAACGGCACATAAACATGAAGAAAGAAAAAAAAAATCGAACCGAACCCAATTTACGAAGTAAATTTTGGCTCCAAAATTACGACAGTCACTTTTATCATAGTTTTTATTTTGTGCTGTAGCGACACTAGCTTGGCAATGATAATAATTGTGCATTTCACCTGTTCATAAAACGAGGGAAGTAATCAGACAGTGTTTTGAATAAGGTCATTTTTTTTCTTCCATTTTGTGCGCCAGGAAGGACGAGAAAGATGCGAAAATCTATAAAAACCGCGAAAAAAGAACATTAGAATGGCAATCATACCATTCATACGGAAAATGTGGACAATGAAAATGGCAACACGTGCGAACCCTGCACGATCGCCACGTCTGGGGGAGTTTATCCTTCATACGAAGAAAAGGGACAGTGTATGTCCTTGTACTTGTTTCCTTGTTCACGCTGAATAATGATACGACGAGGCGCATTCATTATGAAACCACATATTTTAAACGCAACCGGCAGTAACTCCGAGTCAAATTAAGCAATGACGTTCTTCACAACGAACTGTGTACTTTACTTCTAGTAAGATTTCTGTCATTTAAGTCAGGATCAAAACTATGGTCGTTATAATTCTCACACGTAGCACATTTAAGCCACGTTACTTGGGGCTTAGTCTGACGCAGCCAGAATGAGTTCTTATCGCACCATTAATGTGAGTTGTATAAAATGCCATTCGAATCACTCTTAAATTAGTTTTTCAGAGTCCAAAGTAACATGTGGAGATATTCTTGGTTTTGGTAGCATTGAAGAACGCTTCAGTTGTCAACATGGAGCTATTTTTCATAATCACGTGGTGCCAGTCCCTGGTAAAGGAATGCATATGTTTGGTGGAAGCTGCGTCTTTAACGTCCCCTCTAACATAAATCTGGGCTCACTCCATAAGTGTTCGTAATTTTGTTCGCTGACTTCCATCCTACAGGGACCTACATAACATCGATGTAAATATTATCAGGTCTCCTGGCTGGCCATTTCCAATCTTGAACATGGACTAATGAGGCGGCCTATAATAAATATGCATACTGTTCAAAATTAAGCTTTTTGAAATTTGCATTTTTGTGAGGAGCATTACACTAAAGTCGTTTCTGTAAATGACATTTGGAGCAAGAGATATGCACTAACTGCGATAAAAAATGCAATAGTAGCTTCAGTAAATTACCAACTTTTTATTCTCTGCATATATCATGAATGCTTAAAGTGAAAACATTGCAGCAGTAGCATGCGAATAGTACTGTTCTGTACACTTTTAGTAAAGTGCCCATGCACTGAGATATGCGTTTCTAAAATTTCGAGCCAGTTAATTGCGCAAGAGAGGCAACGGCTCTTTGCACCCGGTAGATGAATAAATAACTGCTGCACCTACTAGTAAGCAAATTAAGGGATGGTGGTGAACCATTTACATGCCTCTTCATCGCCCAGTGAAATGAGGGGCAGACAAAAAGAAAACTGCAGGCAGTTGCTACCAGGGCTATCAAAATTTAGAGTCATGTATTTAACGACTTCGCTTTTTTTTTTACGCGGAGCGGCGATGAAAGATATCCCTGGTCGTGACCTTGGAAATCGTGAGCTGGGAAATTGTAACGGACGTTTGTAATTGGGCGCCTTGTCACTGCAACACATCACTAGCAGACGTCTCACTCGCGTTACACTTCTGGAGCTGTTCAATCGCTTAGTTTCGGTTGTTGTTTTTTTTTGTGAGGAAGCCACCAGATTTTCTTACGTTGCAAGTGTAAGAAAACGAGTTTTTTATGTCTTCTCCGTGGCTGCAAACCATACCCAGTGTCAATAGCCGCCAAGCTTCGATAATTAAAGCATTAATTATTTGATCTCGGTGTTACTCTATCATTTATATGTTCTCGCACTGACACCCACCCGACCCTTACAGGTCAAGTTTCTGTGTCTAAATTTCTTTACGCTCGCAGAAAACCTTTCGTGAGCAATTTGTTAAAATATGTTCTGTAAAAAATCGGTTATAATATATATTTTCGAGTGCAAGTAATGTGCACAGAGAAGCTGGTAAATTTGGACGATAGTATGCCTTCCTGTTTGAATTGTCTCCTCCGCGTCCTCTTGTGTCTGGAATACCAGTCAGACCGTAAATGTCGAGTGTTCTGCACTAATGGAATGTCGTAAAGGGAATTAATTTTGTGAGCTTATAAAACCTGGATACTTCCTTATTTTATGGCTGGCGATCAAGAAGGGATGCGCATAACACAGATTGCTTGTAGTCTTACGAATGAAGTATTCTTGTATTTGCTTTCAAGTCTAGGCACTTGACACTCATGCGTCAGAGTGTAACTTCGGAAACAAATGTTGGTTCCGCGTGCCTTGCGACAGCATTTACTGCCATATCCTGCCCTGAACGGCAATCTAGGCTTGAGACCTTTGCATCCGACGCGACTTCGCCATTACTTTATTACAAGGCTTAGAGAGTCCAGTGCTATCAGTGCTTCCATCGATCGCCTTTTTGTTTATGCATGGCGCCAGACAAGAACAATCGCCATTCATTTCTTGCACAACGGTGCCCTTGAAGAGATGGCTCCCTGGTTCCGGAACGTCAGTAAGAGCTAGTGCTCTGTTATATTTATTGCTAAACAATCTTGCAGACTAGCGGTCTGTACGTTTTAGACATAAAGCGAAACTTACTACTAACCTTGTCATGAGTGGACAGTGCTCCACTTCTGCCCTCCTTAATTTTTTGTCTTCCTTTATATTTAGAAATAACATGGAGGGAATATGAAAAAAGAAATTATTTGTAGGCCACTACTTTCTTGAACAGAAGGTGTCAACCTAAGTCACTTGACTTGATATGGGGTTTCAATAAAATGAATATGTCCAGTTGAACGACAAAAATAGATAAACAGAATGTTCGTTATTCCATGACGTTGGGGAGAACTTTTAAACAACAACATGAATTTTAATTCTCCAAACTGCACTCACTATGGACACTGTTCGGAGAGCGTCTCCATGAACCATTCACCGCACTGCTCCGTCAACGCTGAGTGTCTCTTGAAGGGAACACGCGCACGAGCGTCTCTCTCTCGCGCCACTCACCGAGCACAACACACGCGCACACAGCCGTACCCCGCGGTGAAGAATGGGATGTTCCAGTCCGTGTACGTCCATCCCCCGTTGTCAGTGGGATGGCCCAAATGTCATGCCGTGAAGACCGCAGTAGCGGCACCCGTAATATTCAACATCCTCCCCGCCGAATGAGCGCTAGCTCATTAATTTCTGGTTTCGAACGGGTACATAAAGTGCACCTGGTAAACGGATCATGCAGGATCGCGTTCTTCTATCTCGCCCAGTAAACACCTCCGTGATTCGACCATTTCTGCGCCTGTTGGATTTCGAATGCACCGAGCAGGGCCCTCATGTCGATCCTTTTTCCGATCACAGTTGCGAACAAAGTGTCGCATCCAAGCTGTGACTCGCTGTAGGCGATTCAGATTGCTGAAGCGCTTAATTTCTATCATCGGAAGAGTTGCTTGTGCTGTGATTGTTATTCGGCTCAGCCGACCGAGGGGATCGTAGATTCTCGCTGTGGCATGGATCACGAAGCGTTTAGTGTTCCTGTGTCCAGTAAGAAGCTCCAGCGCCGTTTTCAGGGAATACTTCAGCTCGTCGTTTCCTCGGTCCCACTCGAGCCCCAACACTCTTGCCATGGCTGAAGTCGTCGTCGCAGTGTCAGCGCAGGCATTTCCAACGCTGTCAGCATCGAACAGTTTTTGCAGGAGTTCGTTGTTGGAACTCCACTTTCGCAGTTTCACCCCTGCTGAGTTCATTATTTGCTGTGCCTCCTCATTAAATTTCGTCGCCTCTTCCGTGTCGCTGACTCCGGTTATCAAATCGTCGACGTACAGGCAGCTGCCTAAGATTTGTGCGGAGTATGAGAGGTTAGCCAGATGATGTCGTATGGTGGCAGCCAACATAAAGGAACTACTTGTGGCGCCAAAAGGCACTCTTGTCATGCGCCAGACCTCTATATCACCCTCTGATGATCCCTCAGATGACGCAGATGAATAGCAGAGGAATCGCAGTGCGTCGCGGTCCTCACGTTCCATGTCAATCTGAAGAAAGGCCATCTCAATGTCGGCGGTCAATGTAATTTTGTGGCATCTAAAATTCAGAATAAGCCGCAGCAGGTCGGGGTTTAGGTTCGGGCCGGTGCTGAGGGCATCGTTAAGTGACAAGCAGCCTTGTGCTTTCGAAGATGCATCGAACACTATGCGAACTTTGGTGGTAGAGCTCTCGGAACGGAAAACAGCACGATGAGGCATATAATACACTCGAGACAAGGTGCCGTCGATTTCGTCGGCTGGAACCTTTTCAGCAAAACCTTTATCTAGGTAGTCACGGATGGCTGCATCATAGACCATTAGTCTGCTCTTGCTGGGTCTAAGACGCCGCATCAACCTGGCCAGGCGTTCTCTTGCTACAACTTCGTTGCTGGCTATCCTTTGGTCAAGTGCCTTCCACGGGAGGCTCGCTTCGTATCGCCCATCGGTCAAAGTCAGAGAACGAGTGAAGTCTTCTCTCACCTGCTGCTCCTCGCTTCCCAAGTAGGCAGCTGCTTGAGGAGATACCGAGGCTCTCCAGCTCCCAGAACGCTCGAAGTTCGTCTGACAGGTTGGCGTCCATGTCACAGACGCTGGTGCGCAGAACGGCAATGGTGGAACACGACACACCTGAAGCAGACAGTGGTATCGGTCCTTGCAAAGTCCAGCCGAAGTCAGTCTTAAGCGCAACCAAGGCCCCTTGCACTTTCCTTACTTTTGCGTGCACAAAGGTCCAATAATAATCAGAGCCTATTCGAACTTCGATGCCTTGTGTGAAGAGGCGAGTTGGTGAGATGGTAACATCCGCTAATTTCAAATCAGCCACCTGACTCATCTCAACAGCGTTTTCTGGAAGCAGCAGCTGGTCGGAGCAGATTTCTTCAATTTCGAGGGCTTCGATGCTGTGCTCCTTGTGGTCGTACTGGCTTCGTAGCCCGAGCTTCACTCGGCGTCGTTTTTTCTTTATAACGTTGGTCGAGCCGCCGAAAGGGTAAATGGTCACTTCCTCTTCACCGATCACCTCAAGATCCAGTATTCGCGAGAGCTTCTCTGTTATAAACGATCGTTGAGTGCCTCCGTCAAACAGACAGCGAGCGAGGCGTTTTCTTTTCGGTCCGTCGACCCACACCTGCGCAGTCTGCAGCAGCACGGCGTTTTTATTGCTGTTGCTAAGAGACTCTGTTGAGTGCACCCCAGTAGCGGTCTCGCCCTCGGCGTTCGGTTCCGGTGGATCACAAAGCGAGGTGATGTGTCGTCGGCCACACTTCGCGCAACGTAGTGTCCAATTCTTACATCCTTTCGTCATGTGCCCCTTCTTCGCGCATCGGTAACACCTCCCTTCCTTTCGCAGTTTTCTTTTCTTCTCATCAATTGATATCCGAGCATTGCAATCTGCAACCTCATGCCTCTCTGAAGCGCAGAAAGGGCATCTTTCCTTGCTCAATTTGGCACCCACCTGGAGGCTGGCCGCTGAGCCTTTGCCGTAGACGCTGTTGGGACGCCGTTCACTGGCGCGTTCAGGTCGCGTTTGCTGAGGAGCGTTCGTGCTTTCTCCGTGCGCCTTTTCCCTGCTCTCCACTTCCAGGCGAACTGATTGCAAAATGGCTTGGAGACTCGAGCTGTCGAGTACGTCCTTGTCTGCACTGTGGGCCTTATGGTACTCAACAGCCCATTCGGCCGGCAATACCCGAAACAAAGCCGCGCACAGTATCGCACCATAGCTGTCCGATTTGACACCTAAAGTTTCAAGTCCTGCGATGTTTCGCTGAACATGATCGTGGAGGCGTCGCAGCGCGTTCACGTCACTGAGAGCTCTAACCTGGGGAAGGTTTAACAGCTGCGTAAGGTGTTCTTGCACGAGCACGTCCTGACGCCCGAAACGCTCTTGGAGTGTCTTTACAGCGTAGTCGTAATACATCTCCGTCGCTTGAACGCCGGTCAAAGCGGCCGCCGCCTTTCCTGTCAACGCTGTCCGCAGGTACAAGAACTTTTCTATGCTGGTCAAGCCGGTATTCTCGTGAACTTCTTGCCGGAATTGTTGCCAAAATGGTTGCCAGTCGAGCTTGCTGCCGCTGAATTTCTGAAGCTCCAGCTTAGGCAACCTCAGTTGTCCCGAACGGGCAGCAGGTAATCTGGACGCGGTTTCTTCTGCATTCAGTGTGCTTGTTGCACCGTTAGAATTCGTTTCACCGCAACGCCGAAGCTTTGTCCGCATTTGTGTCATCAGAGCTTGGCACTGACGAACGCCTTTATATTCTTCCGCGAGGCCTTCGTCACGCACATGCGGCTCAATCAGGGCATCTAACTGTTTCAAATCTCTCGAAACAATGTCCAACTCATCTGATATTTCCGCGAGGGGGTCTCGTTGCTGGGGGCCGAAGTCATCCGCCGTCGTTAGTCGCTCAAGCACCTCGTTGAGTCGGTTCAGTTCGGCTCGCGTAACTTCTCTCTTCGTTTGTAGACGCTCCATCGCTGTCGTCCGTTGCAGTTGGAACGCTGATTTCAAGTTGCCGTTGTTGTTCGCTAATTCCCGGGTTTCGGCACCAAAAAATATGTTCGTTATTCCATGACGTTGGGAGAACTTTTAAACAACAACATGAATTTTAATTCTTCAAACTGCACTCACTATGGACACTGTTCGGAGAGCGTCTCCATGAACCATTCACCGCACTGCTCCGTCAACGCTGAGTGTCTCTTGAAGGGAACACGCGCACGAGCGTCTCTCTCTCGCGCCACTCACCGAGCACAACACACGCGCACACAGCCGTAACCCGCGGTGAAGAATGGGATGTTCCAGTCCGTGTACGTCCATCCCCCGTTGTCAGTGGGATGGCCCAAATGTCATGCCGTGAAGACCGCAGTAGCGGCACCCGTAATATTCAACACAGAAGCCCCGAGAATCTGATGAGGCAAGACGTGCTGCACAAGTGGATGTGACGTGACAATTGAGGTACTGATAGAAAACCAGAGTAGGCGATAAGAGATAAAGACAAATATAGATGGAAATGATATTAACTCGAAGGGTGTTCTGGTTGGCAACACTGCACTGGGTAAGAGAGATGTGAGAATCAAAAAAAGGTAAGGGCATGCCAGTTAACAGTGCTAACACGGGGAGCAGTTGGTACATTTTATTATTATCAAAAGCACGTACACATATACATATAGAATTGTTATCAAATCGGAAATACAGCATCATTAGTGCGCGTGATCAGGCACGCTATCTCGTCGACCACAACTCCGCATCTGCATAGCTATCATATCTACCTCCTCCTTTGTAAGAAACACAGATGCTGACTCAATTAAAAAAGGCTTCTACGGTATCCCGTTCGATTTTTTTTTTTTGCTTACAATTTTAGTCCTGTGAAATGACACTTAAAGCAAGGGACCTGAATTACGCAAACTGTGATTCAAATGCATATAAAGAACAGGGTACGAGGCACCCTTCACACATCTCCAGAAATGAAAGCGATCAAATCACAATAAACACATGAAACGCCGAAAGATCAACAGGCCCATTTGCTGAAAAGAGCAAGGGCAACTGCAGAACTCAACAAAGTGAAGCATCGGCCCCGTCCGGTGGCAGAAGCGAATACGCATTTCGATTTCCTGCCGTTCTTGGGAAACACACAAGATGACATTCGTGGGAGAGAGAGCACCCACTAGCGGAGTGTTCCGACCGACGAACTACCAGCGCCACCCATCTCCCCGCTCATATCGGCGGCTAATGCATCCTCTTTGCTCACGCGGGATCGGTTTTCGGTATCAGCCTGCCGCAGCGACTGGGCTACGAGACACGCACGCTGACGGACAAATAACTCCTTGCTTTCCGCCTCAACCTCCGCGTGTAGGAGCGTACGAGATGAGTGCACGAAAAGGCGCGTTTTCTACAAGGAGACCCAAATAGCACCATGTTCGGGAAAGTACATAACGGTTCTTTGTTGCGCCCATAAATTGCAATACTGGGGAAAGACGAAGGCATCTGTCTTCAACCTCGTTTCAACGTTTCAACCTCGAAATAAGCACATGACATGAAGACCTTGTCCGGATGTACAAGAAGGAACACTGCAACTTGTGCCATCTAGCAGCGCCTTGGTAAGAATATGGTTCTGCTGAAAATTCTGCTGAAGCCCTGAGGCAATAAATATCGATTAAAGAAAACAAAAACAGTGACGTCACTGCTGTCAGGTAGCTCCACGTTGAATGCGAGATATACTACATGTAACGGGGAAACATTTCCATTGTTTTACAACACGTTCAAAGTCTAACATTAAGGGTAGCGTTGTTCTCTAGACATGTGAAAGCACTGAAAAAAATAAATAAAATGAATTTGCTTGTGTTACTGCAATTTCAAGTCATCCGCTTTTGCTCTAAAATTTCATGCATGCTTCTGTATAGCGCGTTATTCAATGAATGATGATGATTATGATGGTTTTTAATGAAGGCCATTCAATGAAGGCCTTTTTTCACGACCCAATGGCGCCGCTACAGCCCAAATAGCGGCATGACGCAATGTGTTTTGCTGTTTTGCTCAATAATTTCTCAACCAATTCAATCACCGTGTTATAAACCCAGGACCAGATCAGAGGAAAGTCTTCACGCCTTGTTTCACCGCTGCCCTTCATACACTATGCAAACTATGTGTTAGGTGAGAAGCATGACGATGTATTTTACTGCTTTAAAATCAGAATACTTTCGTTGCTCTCAAATTCCATATAAGAAGTAATTGGCAAACGTTTTCATCTGAAATATGTATTAGAATTAAGTACTTTCGTCAGCTACCTGTTATTGGGGCTAACAGCCACCCGTAGAAGTAGGAGGCTGCTCGGGCTACTACATAAGAATAGCTTCCATAAATATACAGTTTTGAATAGTCATTTATTGTCATTTAAGTGTCATTTAATGAGTTCTCGAAATATTCATATTGTTGAGGTTTTAAGCGCGTGCCATTTTGAAAAAATATGGTCTTTTCTACGTATGTTTGAAGATCAGCAAAAATAAAAAACAAAAAGAAACAAGCAGATAGTCGTGAAGCGAATCCTTACACCCACATATGCATTGGACGCACCAGCAGTGTTGCAACTAGCACGTCGCGCCTCTGTGACTGCATTAGAAAGTCTCTCATAGAGAGTGGCGCAGTGGGCCCCAGTTTTGTGCACTCTCTTTTTGTTTTTTTCTTTGCGTGATACAGAGATTAACTTTTGCAACAAACACTGCTGTGCTAACCGCACTCTTATCATATGGCTTTACCGAAAAGAGCACGTGATGAGGGAGAGAGATGTATTCAGAAACAAGCACTCATTTACTTTAGTGTGCTGCTTTAGTCAAAGCATCATCGTGCGCAGCACGTGACTTACGTCATTCCTAAAACTGCTTCCAAATTTCAGCTTTGATCGCCCCTGCTTACTCTGCTAGGTAAGCAGATTACAGGTTATGTTCACTCGCGTGATTTATGGAGGTGAGTTCAAAATTGTCCTCAGTGTTTCAAACATCAAACTCAATCATTTTCTATTTCTACGTTTGGTTTTGAGCATACCTGTAGCAAACTTTTGTTCTGCCTTTCTACCAACCGCGATTTCGCGTATTGCTTCGCAGCATAGAGAAGAGCCTTTCCTTCTTCAAAAAGAGATCAACTTCTTCGATCTATTTCAAAGTTGCAACACGTGAACTACAACAACTAAAGGGTAGGGACCCTACTACGTATCACAGGAGTAAGAGGGCCGTAGGTGTGATCGAGAGCAGTCAAAACAGGTGCTATGATTGCCAAAACAGGACCTTTGTGATGAACCATTATTCGCACAGTGCAAATGAAAGCAACTACTATTTAAGGGCTTTCATTTCCTTTTATGCTCACTGCTTGCCGTCCTTCGTCCGTCGTAAGTCGTACTACACCTGAGGAATTCTGGCCGAAATAAAAAGAGAAGGAAGTATAAAGGAGCAGGTTCCTGACACACATTTCTCGGCTCCGTTGCCATATGCACTAAAGAGGCCCGCTTATTCTCTCCTTGCGTGCACCATGTAAGCCGCCCGCCCCTCGGATTGCATGGGCGCGGCGCAGAGCTTGGCTTCTAAAAACGGAGCCCCGGTTTGATGCCCCGTTTATGGTGTGCGCCAGACAGAGACGGCCAGGTGCTCGGTGGTGTTGAAGAGCACGTTAATTTCAGGCGTAGCGGGAAGAAAAAAGGCCGGTGGAGGGTTAAGTATCAGGGCCGCGCCACGCACGCGGGACGCAGTTTTGGATAAATAAGAAAGCAAAATTGTAGTAACGAGGAATTCAGCACATCGGTGTTAGAAGAAAGCTTAGTGAAGCTCCGCCTCTCCGCGGCCATAACTTTTTCGGCGTAGGAGAAAAAATAAGAAACATACACCCGCCTGAATGGTTCTGACATTAACACCAGTGGTGCTCACATTGAGTATAATGGAGCCCTGACACCGAGGGTGCCATTTCGGCGAGGTTTTGCGAAACTACAGCAAAAGGAGAGAGAGAGACAGTCAGAAGGAAAGAGAGGGAAAGAAAGGAAGGAGACAGAGAAAAAGCAAGAAAGAAAGAAGAGAAAAAAGAAAGAGGAGAAAGCCAAATAGAAATGAGGAACAAAGCAAAATGTATGAAACAATAAAAGGTCAAAAGAAAAAAAAAATTAAAATTGTGTTCAATGCGCATAAGTTTGTCCCATGGCAGCACCTAAAGATAGCATCTTTGAGAACTTAGAAACTTAGGACAGCCTGCAGTCAGTCGACGTTAATAAATGACAGTGTGCAAAAATGATAACGTTTTATAAAGAACTGAAGCACTAGCTACCTAGGTCAACCTGCCAACAGCGCGCGTAAAACATATTTCCTTGGAAGAGCATATTTTTTTTGGGATGCAAAAAGTGACAATGTTTTGTTTTTTTTTTTTTTCAATTTTACTTTCTATGCGACTGAGGGAGTGCGCAAATGTGTTTATTGAAGCCGAGAGAAAAGCGGCACATGGCGCTTGGTGTGGATACACATAGCAATGCACTCACCAGATGAAAACTTTCAATCAGGACATATTGATAATTTTTTGCGAATGATCAGTCTTTAAATACTGGCCTGTCTTTTGCTTTACAGTATATATCTCTCTTGCGCCATTAGTCACCAGTTCTGGGTAGAAATAAATGTTATATTGTTGCACGACATATTATTTGAATTATGTTTCTTATAGTGAGCATTTAAATTCACATCTCTCAACGGTAGGGTCCCGGAACTTCTTCCTCTTCACTTTTTGTTTATGTCAGCGAGGAAAACAATACTTCCAGTGCAGGAGTGTGTCTAAACGCAAATTGAATGTAACACACACCCACTGAAGGCGCGAAATAATTACCAGAATAATAACGGAATTAAATTGTGTGAGGTTGTCATAGCACGGCATCTGATGCTGCCTCCCGGCTCGTGCATGACTGGTTTTAGTTTTCAGGCTACTTATAAGCAAAAATATCACATAAAGCAAACTAAAAGGGAACACGCCCGTTGAAATATTTCGGTTATTTATTTTATTGTTGTCAGTTGTAAAAACGAGTGCAAAAAATGTCAAGTGGATTCGAACCACTATTTTGGAATTCGAAAACGCCGCATTAATTCACAGCGCCACAGAAGCTTTTTATTTGTTTGTTTGTTTTACGCAGAAGCGATAAGTAGTGCAGGCTTTTATTGCGCTGTTCTTCGTTTTCAAAATATTTTTGTTATTTTTCGCTAGGTGACGCTCCTCAGAGGACCCTATCGTTGAGAAAACGGAATCACGTGAGCATTCATAACGAAGGCTTGACATTTTAATCAAACCTGTTATAATATGATGTAGTTGAGCTTATTAAAAAAAAAGAAAATCTGCGCACTGACATACATTCATTCCATCGAAGGTGTCTATCCGTTTGTCGTGTTTTTGTGACGAAAGCATCATGCATGTTTCAGTGCCTTTTTTTCTCTTATTGTTGATTTTCAAACTGCATGTGCATTTGAAATTTTCCGAAATCCCTGGTCGTTTTACCTAGGCCACCTTGAGAGATGCAAATTGTTTCGCGCATTGAATTATGCAGAGTCATACATAACTTGTCGAGACAATCCGCACAAGCTAGAATATTTCTCCTTTCTCTCGTTTGGCAGCCTTAGCAGTAAGAGAGGGGCGGAGAGGAAAATTTTGGAAAGCTGGCAGATGTTCTAATAAAAAACTTCACAAGCGCTAAGAATGTTTCGTGAAGGCCTCCTAGCACTGTGTGATAAGTATGGTAATCGAGGCTCTTGCCATATTCCTTGCTTTCAACGTGTGCAGCGCATTATCGCTTATTTTTCCAGTAACTTTCTTTCCGCCCTAAAGGGCAAGAAATATTGTTCTCCCGAAGAAACAAGAAGAGAGGAATTCCTTACCGCCCTCTTCGCAGCCGACCCATAACTTGCTTGTACTTTTTTTTCGCTTCGCAGAAGATTAAAGAAGACATCCTCTGATTTTATTTTCTCAAATATTTGCTTACGACCGTAACGGTGACGAAGTAAATTAATTCGGCTGTATGTTATTGGCTGAGGCTGTGTAGGGGTGCAGAAGTCCTCCACTGCCACTAGTTCCTTTACATATTTAGGAGTTCATATGAGTACGCAGCTCAAACTAGAAATAGGCCATATTCTCTCTAACGCGAAATTCAACCTGCGTGTTTTTCATCCTTCGTAGTGCGGCATCTAAGTAATAATTATACCTTTTTTTTTTTTCACTACGCAGGCTGGCGTTCAGACCTGGAAGCTGTAACATACATTAAGGCGCTGAATTCGTCGCTGCATCTTTACTAATGGTCTTTCTGCTTAGTTTCACAGTTTGGTTAGGTGATAGCATTGATATTTAAAATTCCTGCCCCTCTTTAAACCTTTAAGGAGATAAAGGTTTGCAGCCTGGAGTACACAGATTAGTAAATTAAAATGTCGGAAGCGAGATGAACGCTTTTTCATTAGGAACTGTTTTGAAGGGACTGCGCGTGAGCAATTTTGACGGTAGAAAGCGTTGTCGCGTTAAGGTATGGTCTGTCAGGACACAGGATCTCATTACTTCTAAAAGTAATGTGAAATGTAATTTTCAGTACTCATTTGTAGTACATTGAAATGTCTAATGGAGAAGTACAATATACGATCTGGAGCATGTTTCCTTAGTGTACGAAACCGAACAGGTGTTTCAACGGGCAATTTGGGTTCAAGACTCATTGAACCACGATGGTAGAGCTCATGCAGCTACCTGAACCCTTTGCGTCTGAGCGGATTCAGAGTGCGCTCTTGGATCACTGATTTGAGTTCGCAGCTAATTTGCGAGGAACAATCTAAAGTGATCTCTTCGAACAGAATGTGTAGGTAGAGGTTACGAGAGTCCTATTGCTTTTTATCAGCAAAAAAAAAAAAAGAAAAGAAAACGTTTTGTGTCACAACCACCTACAGGAAGGAAGCGCCGGCTTCTTTGAAAGGCTCTCTGTATCCGGTATAATTACTCAGCACACTTTTTTTTCTCTTGGGGGGGGGGGGGGGGGGGGGGGGAGGGAGGGGGAGCACCAAGCGGAATATATGCACGGCGACAGCACTCAAATCTTGACTTCTTTGACCAGCGCCCGTGAAAAGAGGCAAGCATGCCGCCTTAACAACAGCAGTCTTCGTTTGACGAGCATCTCTAATGCAGGGGCGAGAGGGCTACAGGGCAGCGACACGTACAGGGCAGCGACTACATAGCAGTGGGGGACGATCGAAATGAGTCGACGTGGAAAATTGGGTCGTATTCTCGAACGTTCCGCTTTCGATTTCGTGTCCACTTGGCCCCCTGAAATTGGTTCGGTGACGAAAATGTGGCCTCCATTCGGTCATAGTTAGCAACCGGAGAATTGAATTATTAGCGACCGTACTTAGCGCCGACTACATGACGCAGCGAGGGACCAGCCGGCGCTTGCAGTGAGTAACAGCTGTGGCTGTCGCCGACGATAGGGCCGGCTATCTTCTGCTAGAGGACACAAAGGGCAGGAAATGCAAAACGTAAGGCTAGAGAATATGGCCGCTGATTTAGTGGCGAACCGTGGTCAACCTGATTACGACGAGAAATAATTTGAAATTTAACGTAGACCAATTTGCAATAATAATTTTAGGCCCTTCGAGACCCCTTTGTACAGCAGAGGGTCAGAACGAAAAAAAAAAAAAAACATGGCAATGGATAACAATAGGGAAGACTCCTTAATAGACGTAGCACAAAATGCATTACAACTGTCCGTAGCCCAGAACATTTTTTTTACAGACTCTGTGGGCCCGTTTACAGAGGCCTAGCACCTCGTCCCGTATTCGGTAACATATCTAATCACTGCAAATTCTCCAGATCAATTCGTTCTCACCATATGTGACACTCTTCCCCAATATCGGTGCGGTGCACCACCTTTTCCCTAAAGCGTATAAAACAAAAAGAACATCAAATTATGTTCACAAATACCGCATGCTACAACAGCGATGACCACTCGTGTGGCTTGCTAAGTTGACATGGCGCCAGACAACTTTCACAGTGCAGCAAGGAACTCTCCCTGCCACCAAGCGACAACTGAGAACATTTGTGGACAGACCGACCTATTATCACGGTTTCCAGAGATTCCGCAGCTTTAGCATCTTCCTGGATTGAGGCAAATCTCGCACCTACACAGACCAGTTGCCGCTCCGCCGCTGTGATGCAGTGATTAAGATGCCTGACTGCTGTTCCGGAGTGCCCGGGTTCGACCCTATTCGCCAGCGGCTGCATTTCAATGGAGGCCAAACGGAGTGGCGCCCGTGGGCTGTGCGATGTCAGTGCACGCTAAGGAACCCCAGTTGGTCGAAATTTCTGGAGTCCACCGCTACGGCGTCTCTAATAGCCTGAGTAGCTTTGGAACGCTACACAATACAAACCAAACCAAACCAGATCATTTGCCGTCCTTGGAGAATGTCTGTACTCCTACTGCCCGGTACTGTTTCGCTTCCCGATGCCTCAGTTTCCTAAGGATGATTTCCTCAATCTCCTAATGAGAACATACTGCTCATTTGCGGTTTGAAAATGTGTGGGATTTTGGCTTTCGTAGCCGAAAGGCAAATAATGTTCGGTACGCGCCAGAGATTATTCCACTCAGAATAGACATATGAAACCCCTGCTTAGTGTCGAATCTAGAAAAGCCGCCAGAGAAGCACTCATGTAACCAACATTAATCACAGGAAATCAATGGCAGCGTCGTATCACTTTCAGAACCTTAAAGTAGGAACCATTTACATACAAAAAATAAATTTAAGGCTTCCAACTCCCGAATTGATTATAAAATCAGGAAGAGTAGGCAGTAATATAAATATATTTTCATCGAATTATTCACGGAAATGAATTAAGAAATAGTAATGATAGCTATAATATATTATTAATAAAACAGCCGATACACATTCCATGACTGATGAAGTCGTTCAGCATATTTAACGGTAATCCAAAATGAATAATGTGTTTTAAAACTAACTTTAGAAGGTGAAGGCTTATACCGTTAAGCTAAGGGCGCCTGGTATAGGTAAAACGCGCATAAAAAAAAAAAAAAAAAAAAAAAAAAAACTTGAAATGGGCCAACATCGAATACAATATTTCGCTGAATAATAATTGACCTACAGCGTTTCCACGCCAGCCACACCTAAACTCTCCGCTGCACAGTGAAGAATGGCAAGCTCTATATAATATCTCCTAATCTGCCGAAGTGATGCCGGCGTGCTTTATAACGGGCGCGATGAAAGTGCATTTCCCTCGTTCCGCGTTAATGTCTCCAGTCACCACTCAACGCGGAATGACGCGTCAGCGTACCGATCCATCGGATCCGGCTTTGAACAAGCCGCTAAAATTCCGCTAAGCACACGGCCGTGTCCTTTTCCAGCGTCTATGATGCTTTGACGGCATGCATAACGAATGTCAGCCGCCCTTGCAGCCACTGGTGCTAAAGTCATGGCCTCACTGACTCGCCCTTTCCCCGCAAGCGATGTAGGCACTTCCCCGGGGAAATTCGGCCACCGCGACGCGGCGCTGACCACGCCGAGCTCAGCCAGGCGCACCAGTAGCGTCTAATGCCATGCCTCGGGGCTTTCCCCGGGTCCGGCATAATCCGTCAATAAACATGCTCACCAATCCTAATGGACAAACAAATGCATTTTCTTTGCCGAAGTGCGTGTGCAGTCGAATATATGAAATAATTACACGCATGGACGCTTGTTGACGTTTGCTTTTTCAACGCTTCCGTAATGGGATTTCTTGCAGACCGCCGAAGTAATGCACTTTACTGGGGTACTGCATTCTATATAAAGAAGCTATTTGCTGGTACTGCTCAGCCGAACATGAAATCGAGGATGTTCTGGGCATGTCTGGGGCTGCATTAAAGCGAGCTCTAAGATGTTGAGGAGAATGTAAACAACCAAGAGTGTAGCTTGTCAGTCACATTCCCTGAAAAGATCAAGGCTTCACGCTACCAAGGTCAGGGCACCCGCCAGCTGTGTGCGGGCATAGTTTTCATGAAAATTACGATGGTGTCTTTCAGTAGCACTCTGCCGGTGCTGAGTTGCATTACTGCCCACATGCGCGCATTAGTGGATGATCAGTATGCATCAGAGACTCCGAGAGAGAAAGGGGTATATAAGTGTATTGGGGCACGTTGTATAGTCTTCACGTCACGCTTGATCCAGTTCTCTTTCTTTTGTAGATAAGAAGTTTAATGTTTAGATATTAAACTTCATTATTCTCTCTAAATAACTCTAAAGGGCTGTAAACTAGTCTCGTACGCATGTAGACAATAGCCGCTGAGGAGCACGGAGCCTATGATAAACGTGAATACATGCATCAACAACATTCCAAGACCCATTTTTCATAAAGAATTTCTCCCATACAGCCACGGCGCTTGACATGATCTTACTATGGCACAAACATTAAATATCTGCTACATAATAAATCGAAACAATGTACCTCATAAGCAATTTTAATATCCTGACACACACGGAGCTAAATTGAGCTTAAATGTTAGTTACGAATAATGGTTCCAGTTCTTTGGCAAAACCACAGGCTATCTTCGTCGACATTTTGTGTCTTTTCCAGCTCTTCTCCTTAGCTAATCGCGTCAGCGAAAGCATTTAGCAGCCATAACCTTATTTTTATCTCTCGAGCTGCCCTTAGCTTAATATCGAAAACTGTATGCCGGCCCGCTATATTTTGTCGTGCTGCTCTTTTTACCGCAAAGCATTTATATTATCAAGACACCACCTGCGTTCATTTGGGAAATTATTGGTTAAATATATTTCTTCTTTTCAACAATTCCTTCACTAACGCATGCGATTACTTGCAGCAATATCAGCTTAGTTTTTTTTAAATACGCCAAAGTGCTGTTCTTTCAAGTGTCGCGCAAAATACGCTACGTAACGCATGCTTAATTACTAAACGTACATGTACCGATGTCATGGGCTTCAAAGGGGCTTTAGAGGTTTTTCTGCTTTTGTGCTGATCCTGATGGCAGCAGCAAGCCTTCTTACAGCGCTAGCAAACTAATGAAGGTTACTGCGGTTAGGTTAAAAACCAGTCTTGTATAGTTGAGCCTTTATTTTCTTTCTGTTTCCATTTTGTTCTGTCCAGTGACCCCAATTCAAGAAGCCTCGGTTATTTAATTGCATGTCTGCTGCAGGAAAAAAAAAAAAAAAACGTAAGCTTATAAACTTTGGGTCGCAAGCATGGACGGATGACCCTCAGTGAAAGGGTCGCAAAATACAGGAATAAAACCATCTCAGTTCTGCAAAAAAATGGGAGGCGTTATGCTGAAGATCCCAAGGTTCCCGTGAACCCAATCAGTGTTCGCAATTTTTAATAATATTTGCTCCAAAACAACCAAATATGCAAGGAAGTGAGGAAAAGTCTTTCGCTACATTATGTGGCTCAGCTGCCAATAAAATCCACGCACAGACTAGATGGAACATCATTAAAGAAATGCGCTCGATAATAAGTGTCGGGAAAAATAACTCGTCTCTGGAGAACGCTAATTGCGCCTTGGATGAAAGCAGATCGAACGAACTTTGACGATACGTACACGATACACAATTGAGGCATTTGCTCAGCGGTCACTGGTAAGACCAGAAAAAAACTTAATGAGGCATTAAAGGTGAAAAGGCTCTGGAAGGATCCCTTTTTATTCTTCCTTATATTACGCTTTAGGACACGGACCCGTATTTCAACTTTTATTTCCAGAGCTCCCAATGGCAAGAAAATTAAAGTAATACGCCGACTATCTTTTTTTTCCGTCCAGCACACAAGCTAGCTGAAAATTTAACAAGCGAATTGCTTCTCCTTCAGGCTCACAAGCGCCTAGAGGTAGCGGCTGTCGTAAATGAAGCGCGATATCTGACTGTACACATGCTAAACGAGCGCTCCAAGCCCAAGCTTCTGCCGCGCTGTCCTTTCTTCAGTGTTTGTTCTTAGCGCTCGTTTAGCGTGAATACCTACCAACTCGCCCAATTTCTCATGTTAACGCAATCTGTATGTATAGTTGACCCATCACAAGCAAACAAATGAAGTGAAATTAATGAGCTCGTTATCAGGTACGTACATACGAAGGGAGCCAACTGCCACCGACACCGAATGGGTCAATCTGAGATAATGTAACCGTGAAGATAACTGACGACGAAAAGATAACCACATCCCACCGGTGGGATTCAAATTCATGACCTGCGAACTTCGCGTCTGGTACTCTTACACTGAGCTAAATTCGTTCGCTGATTACCCTACTAGGGCCTCAAATCTGGCTACATTGATGTCATTGGGTAGTATAAGCGGACCATCGCACAGTCGACCATGCCTGTTATGTCACGTTCCAAGTGATACTCGTGACAACACAGTACATTCCACTTGCAAAACAAAGAAAACAAGTTAAAGTGCACTGCAGGTGCGGTGCAGGTGACCCGCACAATAGAGGATTTCGTCGCATCGTATTTTAGTGGTCAAATGTACCCTCTATGGCCTAAATAAAGCTGTAACCATAGAGTAGACTACTATGTGCAAAAGCCATGTCTTTACTGTCAAGCCGAACCTAAGCGTAGCCATGCAGATAGCTCTCGCGTAACTCGAGGTTTAATCACATACTAAACCACAGCTAATTTTTTTTCAGAGAGCGACGGCGCATCTCCTGCAACCGCAATGCCGGCTCGACATGTGTGATGATTTGTAGGAACGCGTGCGATCTTAGAGGTTCCAGCGTGGGAGTGTTTGCAATAAACACGAGAGTAGTGGCCGTGCCGGAGCTGTGAGATGCGATATAAAGAGGCTCCTGTGGATTTTGCAGTCGTGTACATGCTTCCAAGTTATCACTTATAAGCAGTCCTAAATGTTCCTACCAAATGCTTGTTCCATTATGGCGGTCGCAACGATCAACGCTGAAATAAACTTCAGACGTTAGGCGTTACGAGAAGGCAGGCCATAAGTGCCAGTCCCGGAGATTAGCTGTAAAGGAGGTGGATGGGGGGAGTGTGGGGACGAACTTCCTCATACTGAAAATAGAATCGAAACAATATTTTATATCTCTATGATCTTATTATTATATTAATTTTTGTTGTCACACTAAATTTCTATCATTTTTGTGCTCTTTGTTATTGCTCAGTAAAGGGCAAATGAAGCACATGTTTACCAGAAATAATAATTTTACTATCAACTTTGCTTAGCAATATTCATATAAAATCATTTTATATTTATCTTGCAATATTATAGCTTTGATTATAGGCCAGTCATTCAGAGCAAATGTAACTGTATGCGAAAAGTAAACGACTTGGGCATATTTTTTTTTTTTGGTATAGCTCTTTTTTTGGAACAATTGCCAAGTTGGTAGCTGACCGAGTGGACTGAGTTAGCTCGTCACCAACAAGAATCAGACAAGAACAGTGCATGACCTTCTCTTCCAACATCACGAGAGTGGATGGGCAATGAAAGGGCAGCAAATGAAGCTACGTTAAGTGCACGGGTAAAAAAGTGGTGAGGGGACACTGCGTTACTCGATACAAATCCATGCTCAGATGCGGGTGGGGGCAGGCGTGCGCCTTACCGCCCTTGGGACCTGACCTGGCTAAAAGGCGCTGCATGGGCACACGCCTAAGGAGAGGATGACAATACAGGCGCCTATTTACAAGTGGTTCTGAGTGCACCAAATGAAGCTACGCTCACGTGCACGGGTAAAAAAGTGGTGAGAGGACACCTCGTTACTCGGTACAAATCCGTGCTCAGATGCGGGTGGGGGCAGGCGTGCGCCTTACCGCCCTTGGGACCTCACCTGACTAAAAGGCGCTGCAAGGGAACACGCCTAAGGAGAGGATGACAATACAGGCGCCTATTTACAAGTGGTTCTGAGTGCACCAAATGAAGCTACGCTCACGTGCACGGGTAAAAAAGTGGTGAGAGGACACCTCGTTACTCTATACAAATCCGTGCTCAGATGCGGGTGGGGGCAGGCGTGCGCCTTACCGCCCTTGGGACCTCGCCTGACTAAAAGGCGCTGCATGGGCACACGCCTAAGGAGAAGATGACAATACAGGCGCCTATTTACAAGTGGTTCTGAGGGCACTAGAAGACGTGTATTTATGACATCAAGCCAAGCGCGCATTCTCTACTAAAGCAGTAAATGTGGGTACAGCTTGACATTATAAATGCGTGTTCTCCAATCCCCAATAATTGGTTGGAAGTTCGCACCGCCGTCCTCTCTTTGCGTGTCTGTGCAGCGCCTTGTTTGCTTTTAATTTCAACATGCAGAAATAGCCCGGTAACTTTGTGTTACCAAATCCTTAGACAACAAGCATGTTTTAAGCCGCAATTAAATCTTATGAGATGAAAATCACTTAGCACCGCATGCCCCGTTAGCCCAATATGACCACTGAGTTGTCTGAGCGTGGAGTGGCCATTTTCAAACCTCTCTCTCAGCTTAAGAAGGTACAGATTCATTAAAGGTATAAACGGCATGACGTATTCTGTCAGCAATCGACAACATGGTTGTATTGTGTTTGACGTCATTTCCACTCATGCCACACTGAAAGAAGCATCAGCGATCATACTCCCTCCAAGTGCCTGATGCAGCCAGCTCTTCCGCGGCGTGTCATTGGCCTGCTAAGAAGGGGATCCTATGCTCCATTACAGCTCAGTGCGGCAAGGGCCAGTCGCTGCATTTTTGATGTCCTACGAGCGACCTCTTTCTGGGTGCGGTTTCTCAAAGATTAGCGCAAGGCTTTGCCAGATAGCGGTACGAAACTGGCTTGACTTTGCTTCTAAGCATTCACTGCTTGGAGCTCTCAAGGCGTGAGCCTACAATTCAAGACCTGCTTGCCGCATTACAATTACAGTTACATTTCTCCCTATCCCTCATCGTTCTGATTTCCCCTCCCTGTCGCTCGCTATATATATTAGTGCCCCCCCCCCCCTTTTCAGGGGCAGTAAGTACTCAGATAGCAGATACCTGGCAGGCAAACAACTTTTTTTTTCTTCCGCATTGAATATTTTAAGGAAGAACCACGTACAACTACAGCTACTACTACTTGCATTTTACTCTGTTGCGTGTCCTCAGTTTGCAGGACTGAGGACGCAAAATGAATTAAATTAAACGAAGCTGGAGCACCGTTAATTGTGAAGAAGGCTATTTGCAGCTTCACTCATCAGACCGATTAGTTGAAAATCAGCGCCTAGTTCACAGGGGACAGTCGAAGACAGCCTGAAAACGGCAACGCTTGCAGCACAGGTTGGTGCCCCTTGTTCTAGCTCACAATGCCATTGCCTCTTATAGCGCGAGTCATTTCACCCAGAGGCACGTTGTTCTCTCTCTTGCTTGGACAGGCGGCCGAGATAGAATTATACTCTTCCTGCGACTATTAAGCCTAGCAGAATATTTTTACAGAGCTTCCATAATTGATGTGCTTGAGTCAGAGGGATTATACGAAACTGGAAAAGAAAAGATGTGATTTGAGGCTGGCTGCCTATGTCGCTGCTGCTGTCTCTTCTATTTCATCCACTGTAAGGCAAACCGTGAAATGGCAAACCTGTCTGGAACAAACGAAGTAAATAAACGCTGTGCTTGGAAGCGCAGGTTCTTCAAACTTCGAGCAATGCGGCTCAAGTTATTCACAACACTAGCCGCCCTACGAGTGAAATAATGAAAGTGACGCGTCCCTTGGCGACACTTGCAAACACTGTTAGACAGCAGCTGATTCATTCATGCCTCGTCTACCAAGAGGCCAGCGCCGGCTTGCACAATAAAGCCCGAACTAAATCCAGACAGGGTCTTTAGTAAGACCAGACTTCTTTAAGACGACTCGCGTTTCGAACGCCGAACGCTTCGGTTCGACTAGTGTTCAACGGAGTGGCTTCCCTGCACGCCCTCAGCAACCACTTGGGGCCTTTTTCCTTGTAACACAATCTTAAGCTGCAAAAAGTAATGGCACGGATTTTACACAGCGCAAGATTGACAGAATGTTTACATCTTATGGCGGGGACAGGGCCAGCGCATCCCTGTATTTTCCTCATTTCTCTACTTAGGTACCTGGCGTCCTTGTGCCCTCATTAAGACGGCACTAGAGTCATAATCGTACAAGCAACTTATTCAAGTCAGACCTGAAACCCAGTATTGACTCCAGTCGTAAGCGTCCATGCTAGCGGCCTATGCTTTAGACTCCAGTTAAGTTTGGACTTAGCTAAGACAGTTAAGATGGTTTCGTGCAAGCGGGTCCAGCATTTTGGCAAAGCAATGATAATACCTACCGCCTGCACAAAGTCGTGTCGGCACGCTTTTGAAACATTTAGAACTTTCCGCTGACTAAACGCTTAGCGAAGAAAAGCCAAAGCAAACAGCCACCATATTGCCGCCGATCAGATGAAGAGTAGTTGCAGACGTAGCGGGGACCGAATACAAATAGAGGGGCCGAGGTTTCTTCGTCAAACTCAGAGCCTGCTCGAGCACTCCTCACATGACCGTGACCGCTTCGTCCTAGTCGTGGCTCCCAGCGTGGAGTTATAGTTCGAGTCATGTACGAGGCAAAATAATGCAAAACTTTCGCTTCGTCGCTGACGGCTCGTCTGCTCGCCTAGTACCACGAAATTGAACATACAAACCAGCACTATGTGTGCTGAACACCCAAAGGTGAACTCGACGCGAAGCCCTTGAAAATGTTCGTTGGCGCAGCGTGCCTTGCGCAAATGCCCCCATTCAAGCTGCACTTTTCAATAGCGCTGGTTACACGCACGTCGCCCCGCACGAGGGAGATAGAGAGGGTGGAGACAAAGGGAGCAATATGAGGCAACTTTCTGAAGACCTCTCGAAAACGTTTCATTAGACCGTGGTCTTGGATGAGCTTTTGCGAGCCCGCTTCTTGTACATTTCAATGGTCGGATAATGATGACAGCGGGTGAAAAAGAAAGATTAGCTCCCCAGGATTATCTGAACAGGCGGAGTGCTAGGATAAAAACGAACTCGAAGAAAGAGATAGAAAAAAAGCTACTACCTCTCCCATAACCGACAGCAGATGCAAGCATGAAACGGTTGTGTGTATAGCACATACACGGCGTAGGCAAGCTGTCTTCGCTGGGGCGCTTAACTTGCAAAGGAGCCGCTTTTCGCAAGACGCTTCCTACCTCACCTTTCTTCAGGCTCCATTGCTCGGCGTACGCCGCTGTGGAGCCTGATGCAGCTGATGGAGCACTTAAAAGTCATCGGCAGCAGGAACTAAAATCATTTCGTACTTATAATGACAAGAAGATCATCACCGCAACGTGAAACTGGACGATATCTGTTGAAGTAGCTTCCACTTCCGCCATGACGATGCACTGTATATGATACGTTCTGAGTGTGTCTAGTTCTGGAATAATCATTTTCATATTCCTACACATAATGAGCTGCCGGTTGATTCAGTTCAGTTCAGTCGTTCAGTCGTGTCCGACTCTTCGTGACCCTATGGACCATGTCAAGCCACGCTTTCCGGTCTTTCACCATCTTCCTAACATCACATAACTTCATCTGCAGTGCCTCGAGGATGCCATCTAACCATCGAATTCGCTGCCTACCCCTTCTCCGGCGACCCTCAACCTTTCCCAACATCAAATCTTTCTCCAGCGACTCCTCTCTTCTCATCAGATGACCAAAGTAGCTGAGCTTTAACTTTAGAATTTGACCCTCCAATGAGCAGTCAGGGTTTATGGTCGACAATATCGACTGATTTGATCTTCTGGCAGTCCAAGGAACTCTCAAGAATCTTCGCCAGCACCACAATTCAAATGCGTCAATTCTTCGGAGGTCAGCCTTTTTCACAGTCCAACTCTCGCATCCATACATCACAACTGGAAAGACCATAGCACGAGTTATACGGATCTTGGTTGGCAGACTAATGTCTCTGCTCTTTACTAGGCGGTCAAGGCTAACCATTGCTCTCTTTCCCAGAAGCAGGCGTCTCCTAATTTCATGGATACAGTCTCCTTCCGAGGTAATCTTGGAGCCCAAGAAGAGAAAATCTGTCACAGCTTCCACTTCTTGTCCATTGATGCTCCAGGACTTGATAGGGCAAGACGCCATGATCTTTGTCTTTTTAATGTTCAGTTTAAGCCCAAACTTCTCACTCTCTTCTTGTACGCGCATCAGAAGAGTCTTGAGATCCAATTCACTTTCTGCCATTAAAGTGGTATCATCCACATATCTAAGGTTGTTGATGCGTTTTCCAGCGATCTTCACTCCAGCTGAAGACTCGTCCAGACCGGCCTTCCTCATGATGCACTCTGCATATAGGTTAAATAGGCAGGGCGACAGTATGCAGCCTTGCCTCACTCCTTTCTCGATCGGAAACCAATCAGTAAGACCATGCCCAGTTCTGACTGTGGCCTCTTGCCCTTCATACAGGTTCCTGAGGAGACAGATGAGGCGAATTGGAACTCCCATCTCTTGGAGAGCTTGCCACAATCTGCTGTGATCTACGCAGTCAAACGCTTTTGCATAACCAATAAAGCAGAAGTAGATGGGTTTCTGGAACTCTCTTGCTTTTTCCATGATCCAGCGAAGGTTGGCAATTTGGTCTCTAGTTCCTCTGCCCTTGCAAAACCCAGCTTGCACGTCCGGAAGCTCCCGATCCTCATACTGCTGCAGCCTACCTTGGAGGATTTTCAACATCACCTTGCTAGCATGCGAAATAAGCGCGATCGTGCGGTAGTTGGAACAATCTTTGGCGCTGCCTTTCTTTGGGATGGGGATGTGCACTGACCTCATCCAATCCTGTGGCCACTGCAGGGTTGTCCAAATCTTCTGACATAATGTATGCAGAATGTTAACAGCGTCATGGTTGAGGTTTTGAAGCAACTCAGCTGGAATGCCATCAATTCCGCTAGCTTTATTCTTGGCAAGGCTGGCTAAGGCCCATTCAACTTCACTCTTCAGGATGCCCGGCTCGAGATCAGTAATCACAACTGTGTTATGTTGGGTTTGCACTTTCGGGTTCTTCTTGTACAGTTCTTCTGTGTATTCCTGCCACCTTTTCTTTATCTCTGAGACTTCAGTGAGGTCATTGCCTCGTTTGTCCTTTATCGCGCCCAGCTTAGCACAGAAGCTTCCTTTGATATCTTTGATTGTCTTATACAGAGCTCTTGTGTTCCTTAATTGGCTGTTGTCCTCAACTGCTTGGCACTGCATGTTCAGGAAGGCATTCTTATCTCTCCTTGCTATTTTCTGAAAATCCGCATTGAGAACCTTGTATCTTTCTCTTTCCCCCATAATTTTTGCCATCCTCCTTTCCTCAGCTATTTGCAAAGCCTCTTCAGATAACCAGTTTGCTTTCTTGCATTTCTTTTGCTTTGGAACTACCTTAGTAGCAACTTCTTGTATTATATCACGAACATCGGTCCACATCTCTTCGGGCTCTCTGTCTTCTAGATCTAATAGCCGGGTTGATAGCTGGGACGAAATTCGTGCCCAAAAGACGGCCGAGGTAGCAAGGCGCAGAGATCCTTTATTCTCCACGTAAAACAACCCTAGAGGGAAGGGAAGCATGTATAGATGGCAATCGGCACTGAGACGGTCAGACGTTTTTAGATGCAGAAGCGCCGGGCTGCCAGGCTTCTTGAGTGGCCGCCGCGACGACCTTGCCCGATTGCACCGTCTTCTCCAGCGCTCGCTGCTCCCGCTTAGGACGCGTTGCAAGCGAAGTATTGTCCGATCGCTTGCAGGAAGGGACACTGAAACCACAAAACGCGTGTATTTGCGCGGGCCGCGGGCCCGTTTCCATGATGACCAGCTCCAGATGACCCCTTTTCCAGATGGCCATGATGTCTGATTCATGGCCGACTCAAGATTCCGCAAGCAGTCTTGGAAGATCTACTGCGCAAGCAGTAGATTTCAATATAATCATCCGCTGATTTCAATATAATTCAATATATTCAATATATTGAAATATATTGAAATATATTCAATATATTCAATATATTTCAATATATTCAATATTCAATATATTCAATATATTTCAATCGCGCTGATTTCAATATAACCATCCATTCAGGGCAGAAGGCGGTATAGGCAGTTCGCAGCGCAGACTGTTTTCTATACACAAACTTAGCAGGGCGCTTAAGCTTCGCCTCATTCAGAGTAAACGCGATAGTGTGGGCGCTCAATGCCTCATTTGTTGCTACTTTGATGCTACTTTGATCGCTCCCGTTTATTTGCTTATTTACAAACGTATTTGACGTGCCCGCTCGTAATTTTTGGCTTTAAGGAATAACTCACAGCCCTGCGTTCCAGCTCGGCTTCCTCCGCGCACTTACGGCCCTTCGCTTCCGTTTCTAACGTTCGACCTCGGCATCTCGCCTTCGCTTCATCTGTCTAGCTGCCTCGTACGTAGCGTTGTTCTTCGCATTCTCGGCATCCGTCTTACGACTTTTTTCTGGTCCTCGAGCAGCACCATCACGACGAGAACATCCTCAAACGAAGCCACCACGCTTTTACACGCATCTTGTACAATGTCAAGCAACGTGGTCGCCCTATTACAGCCTGAGATCATCGCACAAGCTGAAATTCACCGACACACAAAAGAAATTATTGGTCTGCGCCACGCTGGTTTCATTCGCTAATCACCAATCGCTGCTCACTAATCAATCGGTCAAGCTATCACACTATTAACCGCCCCCAATCGAGCAACGAGCACTAAGTATATCCATGCACTCCATACAAGGCGTCTGTCATTTTTTCGACATTTCTTTCGACTTGAACTTGACGTGCGTACCATGTAGTGAGGATGCACAAGAGCGCGGATGCTGCCTTGTCGAACACGCAGTAGATCTTTAGTTCCGGGGCATGACGGCGTCACTAAAGTTGTTTGCGCCGAAAAACAATTGACTGCACCTTGAAAGCCACCTCTCAAATCGAAGTACGGCGACGGGTTTTAGACTCACGAGACTAGAACGCTATGCGTAAAATGTATGAAAAATACCGACCGCGAACAATTACCGACTTAAGTCGCCGGGCAGGAAAGCCATGGGAACGTTTTTTGTAACTATAGCCCTATTCTGATCGCCTTTCTGGCTTTTCAACTACACATGCCGTGGAGAGAAATTAAATGCAGTCTGTTTGGGTAAGGACTCGTTACTGGGGTCGGAGCTAGCGCATGTCAGAGGGACCAGGTAAATACGAATAATAAACCGTCCAGGCTACTCACTGTATGCGGAGACGGTTGAAGAACCCTCAATGTTAACACGTTCTGTTTTAATTTACATGTTAAGGCTACTATTGAATTAAGCGCACGGAGCTCCATGTCAACAGTTCCTATGCTTTTATGTGCGTTATCCAGTATCAGAATTTTGGTCTTTGTGGAAGCAAGCTTTCTGAATCTATCTGCTTACGAAGCCGCTGATTTCCTGGCAACGGTTCCTCCGCAATTAATTTTTTTTTTTGTAGTGTTAAGTGAATGAATGAGTAGACTGAAAGTTTTTTTCCGGTTCTACACATAAATTAGCTGTACTATTCACGAAGAAGGTATTTGCATTGCAACGGGTTCCATCGACAGCTTTTGTCGGAGTGGGACAGCGCATTCAATTTGCTCCGGAGCCATGACGCATCTCGAGCTGCGAGGCCATCGACATTGGTGTTTTATTTTGCTTGGGTTTTATTCATGATCCTGGTCACGGTTCAGGAACGTTTTGTCCAAATCCAGGTTAATCAGTTAGAATCGCGTCGTCCATACAGCACTGTTTGCAGCCTTAGCAGGTATTTTGAATAGATATTTAGAGCCGTCAACTATAGCCGTGCACGTGCACGCTGTGCAAAATAATAACGCTCCCGCAAGAAACTTACAGCGAGTAAAAACAGGTTGTTTTGAGAAAATAAATTTTACGAATATAAAGCTAAGTAGAGTAAATATAGGCGTTCTGCTTTCGGTTTTCTAGTTTGTGAAAACGTAACACATTTTTTTGTATTTATTTGCTAACGAAATTTTTAGCTTTTCGGCAATTTTTATTTTCCACAGAATAAATATTTCTTTTTTCTAGCTGCGTTTTTACGTGCGGGGTTGGGGTATATCTAATATGACAATTCTGAGCAAAATGCGTGGGAAATTTGTGAGTTCGAGTTGATCTCATATCTTAGTGCTTTGCATCACATGTGAGCTTAGTTTACGAGTATTCAGGGAACAATGACCATTAACTCTTAGTAAAGCACCTATAGTGGTGCTTGCACACGAAAATGCTATGCTCAATAAAAGAGTAGAGAGAGTCAAATGATCGAGCGTTTTCCCAAATAGATTTTTATTGGATAAGTTGGAGTACGAGTGTAAGGAGGCTGCGTTAGGTTGTGCAAATGGACGAGGCATTCCAATTTGAGTCTGGACTCCGGGGACGAATCTGATGCGCAACTTTCTCGCCAACCAGAAGATGACATTTTTTTTCTTGCCGCGTATGGGAGTTTTCGAGTGTTCTAAAAAGCAGTGTAAGGACACACGAACCAAGCAGCGAGCGGGTGATGACAGTAAACAACGCTAGTCTACAATAGATTACGCTTTTGCGAGGTTCGAGCTTCCAACTTAACAGAAGTAAGCAAGGTGGCGGAATAACATTCCAGAAGTAACAACGGCCCTAATTAAAGCAACCAAACCCCACTTCATCGCTCTCCTGACTTCGCACGCTGTTGATTTTCTCGCTTTGCCACGTAGTTGCTACTTCACAGTGGGGATGTGAGAGATAGCAAGACTCCAAGCTGGGCTTGTTGGTTCATAGTTACTAAAAAGATTTGCAGCGCTAAAAGACGACACAAAGCGCCATCCTGTGCTTCTTTTTTCTCTGTGTCGTCTTTTAGCGCTGCAAATCTTTTTAGTAAGATGTGAGAGATACTGCCCTTTTTCGCTGAAAGCCAAACGTCTAAAATTGAATTTAGGGCTCTTATATTCCGTATTTTATTTGTTCTGAGTTAAAGGTCTCACCCCTAACTACAGTTAAAATTGAAGGTCTTGTTAGGTAGGATTGCAAAATGTGCTTTACTGGAGTATACCAAGAATAATTCTTCAGGAAGTGGATACAAATTCCCGCATATATCGATAACTTCAGTTGTACTTAGCAATTAGAACATAACATAAAAAGAACTCACGAACTCATATCAAAACAAATTACCAATTAGGACCGCTTGCTGAGGTCAGAGCGAGCCGGGAACTTAATCCGATTTGACGAGGGTATAAAAAAGTAAGAGGGAAAAATATAGATTGACGCTTTTGTAAGTGATTAGAAAATTATGTTCTTCGCCCCACACGTTTACTGTGGCTTCCAGACAGCGAAGTTCAGTTGAGTGCACTGATGGGAAGATGAAAATAAGGAGAAGGAACGGCGCAGGGTTCTTAATCAGTAAAAATTCAGCTCGTTATACCTTACACCGGAGGGAAGGGCTGAACGAATACAAAGGTGGAGGAGAAAGGGAGTAGATGACAAAGGAAATCAGTAGTCGCACACACGCCGATGAGCAAGCCGTCGAATTGCCGGGTGCTCAAAATAAGAGACCACCGCATATACAGGATTCATACTTTTCTAGTCATTTACTGACATTATAGAGGGATGTAAGAGTAGGACATTGAGTCACTGTGGCCTGTAGTGATGCAAATATTTGAATATATTCCGGTCTTTCAGAAATTATAGCGCGCAGAGTTGATGTGGAGAAACATGTTGATTTAGTAGCTGGTATATATTTTTGGTATACGATGCGTCCAGCAGCTTTTCGAAACTGAGTTCAAGCGAATAATTGACAAATCTTTATTTTTGCGCATCTGCATAAGAATATGTGAGTACCCCTGCGTATGCCCAGTCATCGTTACACCTCGACTGTAAGAAACGTCTACGAGTCTTCAGCAGTCGAATCTTTCTAACACAGTAATAAACTCAACATAGACGTCAGCCGTATTTAAAGCATTAACATACCCTTCGCCGGCTGGGAGATAATATTTTCCTAATCGCAAAGTCTTCTCTACTTGTGCTTGTTGTCAAAGTCTTTTACACTCGAACACCAGTTGTGTCTTACAACGAACCTCGCTTACGCTAACATCAACTTTTCGCGCCGTTTTTACTACTTGCATCCTCTGAATTCACTGTGAGTGCAATTCTTTTATTCAGGGGTTACATGATAGGTTCTTCTTCCCTTTTAGGGCTTTCGTATTACCGAGGGGACGTTGCCATCATCGCTCACCGTCGCAGTGCAAGAAGAAAATCCCTATATAAATTCGTATCTATTCACTTGACACAGAGAAAGGCACTTTCGCAGGTCGGTCATGGCAAAAGAAAATAAAGCCCTGAGTTTCAACGAGAATCTTGGCAGTAGAAAAAAGGCATAAAACACAGCTGCAAAATAAAAATTTCAAAGTCGTCTCGATTCCAGAGTCACGCTCATTTTAAGAGTTTCTTCATAGCAACTTTTTTTTCCTCTTTCATTTTTTACGCCTTTCTACAGCAATGTGACCACCGCTGTCGTAAGCTGGATTTTCGCTCCGGATTTATAGGCCATGCTCAACAGCCCTGTGCCCCTGCTATGTCTAGAAAGAACAGCGAGCGGTGTCGCCCTCTGGGGCACTTTAGGGTCGAAAAAAGTAAGATTGCAATTTTTTCTGAACTGACCTCTGTCACTATGAAAGAGCGCGCATGCCTCTTACTCGGCTCTCCTCGCTCTTACAGCCTTCTTACTTGGCCGCTGTTGGCTTTTTGGCTGAATCTAGATGGTCGGCATGCCACAATCTTAGGAGGGCACCCGCGCATGCATTTCGTCTTCCCTAGTGCGCTGCACTGCTTCCAGGGCTAAGCCAGTGAGGCTTAGGGCTTGCCCCTCGGCAAGGTTCAGTTATAGGACGCAGTTATGAGTGCAACTGAAACGAAGGAAATCCTATGTTCAATGTAAAATAGGCAGAAATCGGAGCAGCACTCTCTAATAGAATTCCTAGGAGTATGTATATCTGGCGGACCAATCTGAAATCTACTGACACATTGCTTGCCGCATGCTTGCAGAATGCGTGCATTGTGGTTGAGGCCTGGGGCATGGGGTGGTTTTCTGTGCGAGAGTAGAAACGTAGCGTGACAGTTTCAATAATTTAATTCCTGATTACAGGCCAATCCCAACGCACCGCTTTTACAGGTTCAATATTGTACAACTCGAATAATAACAAAAAAAGAAAGCAACCCATATGCACGTCATCTTTACATGAAAAAGAAAAAAAAACGAAAAAATCACGACGGCAAAACGCACGTTAAGCAAAACCGACAACCGTGGCCTTCCGTATAGACCCGTTACGAAGAACTGCCGCACCACTAACTCGACATTTATGAAAATTACCGTCATCCTTGCATCCCAAGCGTGTTGCCGCGAGGACTTCTCATCTGACTTCGTTCCATGAATAATTCAACTAACGCCCGTGCTGTCCGAGGAACTCATTTCTCAGCGAGGGAGCACGCATATCGCACGTACGGCACCTATCAAGAGTCGTGCGGCACGAATTTCTTACTCGGCACAGAGTACTGATTTCACAGCTCTGCGCGCGAGGTTGTAAATTACACGCTACTCAGAAACGCTACGGCCGCAGTTTCTTTAAAGTATTCGGGCGAACTGTCTCACGCGTGGCGCTGCGCGCAACCATCGGGCCTCAGATATACGCACCGCACTCGGGCGGGCAGCGTCGTGTTGAAAAGCGGCTCCTCGATGCGTGGCTGCCACCGCTGCGCAGCCTTAAGGCGCATCCGGATCAAAGGGAGACACCGTGGAAATCCGCAATTTCACCGTGGGCACCATGCAGCCCCGTCTAGCGGCGGCACTATGTCGCTTTGAAAGCGGCCGCGGCTGTCAGGAAAGCCTGCGCTGCCTGCGGCCTTTGGGCCGTACACTGAAGTTTTGGTCTGGGGCGCTGTTATAATGCGAGGAAGATTTTTATCCATCACGTATATTTTGCTGCTAGTAGATATTGATCGTTCCAGAATTCCCCGGTGCGATACATTGTGCTTAATAAAATAAGATATAGGTATCCAAATCACTCAAAGCGATGTTCGAGCAATCAGGGCCCTCGTTGACGAGAAGCCTCAAATGTGTTCATGCGATTGCCAATACTGCTACGAGATGGAAACTTCAAGCGGCACTAATTCTGCAAAGGATGTATTGTACTTCATATATTTACGTGGCCCATGTTTCGCTTTTGTACTTTTCGTAAAACTCGTTTCGGAATCAATGAATGTTCAGAGGAGACGCGTGGCTGTTTATGAACTGTACGGGATATTTCTACTCATCCCAGGAGAAAACAGAAAAGAAGCAAATCAAAAGCAAATGCGAACTGTGGCCGAAAGTGACTAATGAAGCGCGTTTGACTCGCCAAAGTCTCTGCTTTCTCCGCACTCTCCGTACAATTTCACTTCTCGCCGCCCGGGAAAGAACGCGGTGCTTCTTCCACACCGTCAAAATTGAGATTGGGACCCCTGTAAGCACCCGCTTCACTAATACGTCATTAAATTTGAGCTATTTATTGCTTTAGGCTTCTCGCAGCATTTTTCTTTTTTGATGTCATCAGGTTGAGGAACTTTGCACAGCCTACTGGGATGTTTTACGAGTTTCAGTGGTCTCAGCCTTACGATACATACCTGCCAGCAGTTGGTATCCTTTCAGGCTACCCGGCAGCAGCAGTATAGCGAATGTTTCTATAAAAAAAAAAAATATATAAGGGAACACTCAAGCTTCGCCTTAAGATTAGACAGCATGGCGTCTTTAACATAGCCTATTAGTTCAGGTAATTCTACGTTAGTGACACAGCTGCTTATTAGCATAAAGTTGTGAGTCAAGACATGTACTGTCTGCTTGCCATTTCTACTATGGCGCGGTTTTTCCTATGTGCCCAGCATAATAATGTCGCTGATTTTCGCGTTACAAAAAGGGAGAACTACACGGAGTCCTTGCGCTACTGTGTAAAATCTGTCCACTCCATGTACTTGCAGAGAGCATTTCTATTTTCTTGGAAGGGCAGGTTATTTACATGAACATCTAAAGAGAGGTGAATGCCTGGAAGCGGAGCCGGTTGCTGTTTAGGACGTCTTGAAAAAATTACTTGCATTTAGAGGGTTGTTCTTTGCTACGTGCAACATTGGTTTTAATTTACCTTCTATAAAGAGCCAATCTTGCGAAATCTGCATAATTCTGCTCGGCAAGGACTGAAAATATTAGAGGAAGCCGGGTTCACTCGGAGAGAGCTGGGGATGACTGCGACACCTCTGTGCTATGCTTGGACGTACGTAGCCGTTCAAGTTCAGATCGCCTAATCGAAAGCACAGAGTCTAGTATCGCAGTAAACAGTTAGGACTAAAATGAGGGTTAGTAAACCGTTTATAATATTCGCGCAAAAATTCATTTGATGCACACTCGCACGATGAGCAGTTCTACCACGTTTTGTTTTAGTATTGGTCTAAAACTATTGATACATCCTTAAATTTGAAAACAACACAACGTAAAAAGTACCAGTATATTGGTTTTGCGCGATGTTTCGGTAGCAGACGATGCTACAATGGACGCTCACTTGCAGTATATTATGCCAATTTTTGCAGTAACCATAAACATGGGCTTTGTGAAATACTTAGCTTTTAACTTTTGTATGCCTAGCTTTGATTTGATAACGCTATATATTTAGGAACAAAACAACCAGGATGAAAATTACTGAAAACGCACAAACCTAGAGTAGAAATTTTAATAAAATGTGGTGAAGTCATTATGCGGTATATTTACGTACGTTGTCCTCTATCCAAATACAGGCTTACACAGTAAAAAAAAAAATGAAACGGGAAGCGACAAGAGCATAATTCGTATTTAATGAGGATCAAAATTGATCGCAGAAACTTCAATGCCCAAGAAAGCTTCAGAGGCACTTCAGAAATTTACCTTGAAATTCGTCAGAAGTTTACATCAGAATTTTTACGTACTTAAACTTTCTTGCATTCTCTGCGGTAGTAGCGAATTGGGGCTGAAGGTTTTACAAAATACGCCTTTAATGAGGACACCTGATTAGCGCCCTTAAAGTGCTTGAACCGTACTTTCAAAATTGTGTTCTCAGGAATTCCGTTAGGATACGCTCGGTAACCACATGGCATCACAGTTTCAATATAGATTAAATGCGTGCTATCTACACTATCGGTTGAAATAAAACATTTTAGACCGGTTGTTGAGAAACCCAAAAATTGATTGGAAAAATAATGAAGAAGACGAGCTTTTCTCTAAACCTTGCGCATTTCCTTGCTACCCTAATTAATGTTTCTTCCCTCAGTTCAGTCTTTTGCTTGTAGGACATTACTCAACAGTCCTTTTATACCAAAATTAGCCTGCGGCAACCAATCAGCTCTTAGTTTGGACCAATGACCTACCTAATTTGGACGCAATAGGCAGCATGACCCAACAATATAGGAGAAATAAATAAAAGGTGTAAAGTTGAAGATGTGCGTGCTAAGACACTTCCGTGTGCTGTCGCCAGTGACATCGCTATCGGTGTGTGCGCTGGACCTGTTTGTACGCGGACTGTTCCTGGCGGGCTTCTAGATCGCGTCCCAGTACCTCAATAAACCCTCATCTTACATTCAGTGGAGGTGCGGCGTAAAATATATCCTCTCGCCCTGGAACTCCGCAGCCGCGCGTTACCGCCTCCTGCGATGCCTGAGGACGCCAACGGCAACCACCATGCCGTACAAGTTGGCTCGGCCATCATCTGTCCCAGCTAGCTTCCTCCGCCAGTGAGACCCCGTCATATTCAATGACACTAACGATCATGACGTTGAGGATTGGCTCACATCCTATGAGCGGGTTAGCGTTTACAACAAATGGGACGCGGAAACTGAACTAAGCAACGTGATTTTCTATCTCACCGGCGTAGCAAATCTATGATTTCGGAACCATGAAGCGGACATTCCATCATGGTCCGTGTTGACAGCCAGCTTCTCTGAAGTTTTCGGCCGTCCGGCTGTGAGAAAACTCCGCGCTGAACAGCGCTTGCGTGCGCTGTCTCAGCAGGTTGGCGGGAATGTTACGAGTTATATATCGCGGACGTCGTCGACTTGTGCAAGCGCGTGAACGCACAGATGTCAAAGGCCAACAAAATCAAGCACGTTCTGCAAGGCATCAGTGACGACGCCTTTCAGATGCCGATAGCTCGAGATATCCGCACCGTCGCAGAAGGTGTCACACTATGTCAAAGTTTTGAAGAACTGCGCAAATAAAGGCCATACCTCGCGCGAACACCATGCACACTCAGTCGCTTGCTGGCCTGACAGATGCAGGTGAACATTCTGCGCTCCTGCCACAAATCAAGAGCTTCATTCGGGAAGAAGTTGCTCGACAGCTCTCCCTTATGTCCTGCTATGAAGAGCCTTCATCACACCTAGCTCCCAGTCTTTGCCAGGTTATTCAAGAACAGGTAGCTGAATCTCTTCCTCCAGCCCTTCAACCCATGCCTGTCGCAGCCCCGTTGACATATGCTGCTGTTGCTGCCCGACGACCACCTACATTTGCTCCGCCAAAACCTGCCTACGTTCAGTCGCCTCCCGGTCCTGCTAGAGAACCTGCGCAGTTTATTCGACCGGCTCCAAAACAACACATTACCTGGCGCACTACAGATAACCGGCCCATTTGCTACACTTGCGGGCTGGCTGGACACATTTCCCGTTATTGCCGAAACCGTCTCCCAGTGTTAGCACCACCTACTCAAGGTTCTGGGTACTGGTCTTCGACGCCTCAGTATTTCGCGCCTACTGAGCCTCCAGCAAGCCGTCGTTTTTCCCCAGACCGCTCAGCCATGTCTGACCGCCGATCACCGTCGCCACGACGCCGCTCTATCTCCGATGCGACGCCGACAGAACGCTTCACGCGAGGAAAATAGAAGCCGCAGTTCCTGAAGTGAGAACTGTGACTCTGTCGCACTTCCCAAGTCCTCATCTGTCGTCAGCCAATCTTATTGAAGTTTTCGTTGAGGGTGTTGCCGTCACAGCTCTAATTGACACTGGTGCTGAGATGTCGGTAATGGACGGAAAACTATGTAGCTCTTTAAAGAAAGTGAAGACGCTAATTGCAGGACTTCGTTGCGAACGGCCAGCGCCCAGCCAATCAAGCCTTTAGCAGCATGCACTGCTAGAGTTCGTCGTGCTGCCAAGTTGCCCACACGCTGTCATTTTAGGCTGAGATTTCCTGTCGCGTCATGCCGCTATAATCGATTGTGCTCGCGCTGAAGTCGGATTTCCTGCGCTGCCCGAGCCCGTGCCAGACAACGCTATTCTAGTCTCCTCGTCGCCGAAGACATCGAAATTCCCCTCTCTTCTGCCCTGCTTGTAAATATCACTTGTGGCTATGTGTCCGACCAAACTGTCCTCTTCCCGTCAGCACATACATTTCTGCACCGAAAGTTCCTTCCGTTGCCCTATGCTGTACTATCTATATCCGCTGGCTTCTCTGCGCTCTGGGTCTTTAACCCGTTTAACTACACCACTGCTTTGCGCTACGGTGAATGCCTCGGTAGCCTACAACCTATCGCATTTCTTCTCTGTGAAGAGACTGACGACGCACCGCGCCGCGCCATGATTGCGCTCAGCCCTCCACTTTCAATACCAGCTTCCTCTTCCACAGACCTGTTCCGCCAATCCATCGACGCCAGTATTCCCCCGCTTCAGCGAGCGCAACTTCTTGCGCTCCTTCAACAGTTCAGCTCCTACTTCTACTCCCATCAAAATTCTCTGGGCCAAAGTTTAACTGTCACTCACCAGATCGACACTGGAGACCACGCACCACTGCGACAGTGGCCCTACCGTGTCTCAGCAACAATGTGCCAAGTTACAGAAGATCAAGTAGACCAGATGCTCGAAAACGGAGTCATTCGTGCTGAAAAAAAAAATCTAGTCATGCTGCTTGTTGAATGTCTGTGCCCATAGCTCCTTTGTTACCCTCTTCCGGCCGTCGTAAACATAGATTCATTTCTGCAATCTATTATGTTCGAAATACCGTTTTTGGCGGCCTTACTATAGCATAACAACCGGTGAATGGCATATTTTGGATCCGAAATTTCGTTGTTCCAGACGGAGAATAGTTTTGCATTTTTTTATGAGATACAGTTCTTTCTGCTTGATGTTAGAATAACAATGCCTGTCGAAAAAGGCATGCACTCCAAGCTACAAAGGTCTTAAAAGCGTGGGCGCTTGTACTTTGCTGTCTTCAAAAAAGTCGCATAAGTATAGACTAACATCGATCTGTGAAGGAAGCGCGATGCGATGGCGCTTCTGTCGCCAGACTGAGCCAGCTGGGGGTGAAAACTAGGCTTAGCGCCCATAGAAATACATGGACCCGAAAAATTTCGAAGCAATTTTCTAATTTCATGGCGCACCTATGATCTCGTTATTCGGTACAGATCAACCATGGACATCCTAAAACAGATCACGAAAGTATGAAATCTCATTACCGAGGCGAATTATTTTTAAAATACCGCGAAACGTATGCGGGTTCGAGTTGAGAGGGCGACCCGTAGAAACACATGTAAACACAACTTACCGCAACATTTTACTCGGTTCAGCAGCGTTGAACCCTTCTCATTTTTTTATGAACGTCTTGTATCACGCCCCGACATCGTGTTGCATGGCACACTACATTCCCCTGCAAGTACTGCAAGTCTGACGACTTGCGGGATCGTTCACAGCACGATAAACTGACCGCGCACAGATGCAAACGATAACGCACTACCGGTGCTGTCGCTAGCACACGCTCCGGAGCGCGGTGGGTATCGCCAGCTGCGCTGACGTCTGCTGCAATGCGCGACTCTTGCTCGGTCCGTATTGTTGCAAGGCGTTTGACAACTGCCTTTTAAATGTAATTCTGCCTAGGATGTATCACTTGAGGGACAGTATTATCAAGCTAATTTACTCCATGCGGCAGCATATCAGACTGTAAACAAAACTACGTGATTCGCTACATGAACATTTTGAGGGTGTCTGGATCTCACAACATAGATTATTCGGGGAGTTTTAAAAGTAGACCGCCTCCGCAATGACGCAGCATACTTCTTCAAAGCGCTGGACAATGTTTAACGACCGGCCACCACTTCTGGTGCTTCTCGAAACGAGAAAAATATTGCGGTAAGTTGCGTTTACGGGTCGCCCTCCCAACTCGCACCCGCATACATTTCGCGGTCTTTTAAAAATACTTCGCCTCAGTCATGAGATTTCATACTTTCACGATCTGTTCTGGGATGTTCACGGTTGCTGTTCGCCGAATAAGAACATCATAGGTGTCTCGTGAAATTAAAAAACAGCTTAAAAATACTTCGGTTTCATGTATTCCTATAGGCACTAACCCTATTTTTTACCCCCAGTTGGCTGCGACGTCGCGAGCGCCCCTTTTGTTTGCAAACACGGTGTCGGTCTATAGAGCACAAAAAATCTCTAGCGAACACAAAATCAAGCGAAAATTTCTCCACATTCTTCCGTGTTTGCACTAAAGCCTGTATGGTCACTTATGATCCTCATCATCTAGTTCCTGTTCAAGAGTTCAATTTTCTCGGAACCTTTTTCTTTACATATCCCATAAAAGCGGATAGTAAACTCTCGAGCCTCAGTTTTTATTGCTTTTTCTTTCCTTTCACCTGATTGCCTAAAACCAGCACAAAACAAGAGCGGTTCTTCTAATTTATTTACTGCAAACTTTGCCTGAGACAAAGAAAGCTAGAAAAATATGGCAACATGGAGCAAAGGGAATAATGTTAAGGTTGAGCCGGTAAAAAGCAATACGACTTGAGATGACATCTCAGAGTCGTGAATGATGGCATTGTGGAAGCTGTGACCGAGGCCAGGTCTTACACACGAGGTGAGCCGGAAAACCTTACAAAACAGTGTTTTCTCCTTTTCTTGACTTTTTTTCTGAGGATCGTGCCTCGTCCTGCCCCGAAGCAAGTCACGTTCCTGCGAACTTAGGTGAACAGCAAATGAAGGCGGACACTGTGCAACAATTTGTTTCTGGAAAACAGCTGAAATGGTGTTTTCTTCACCTAAAGGTGGTTGCGTGAGAAGTGTGCAGATCAGTGTATACCCAATTAATCGAGACAACTTCGTATAGCCAGCTTCTTTTCAGATAGCAAATCTTCTAGCGCAAAGTGTGTGTGTGCGCGTGTGCGTCATATATAAAACACAATATATACATAATATATATATATATATATATATATATATATATATATATATATATATATATATATATACATAATATATATATATATATATATATATATATATATATATATATATATATATGTATGTATGTATGTATGTATATACAAATATTACTGAGAAACAACCTGTTGCGAAATTGAGGATTGATTGTAATTCATTCTGTTGAAATCCCTTAAAGGAAACACCCAAGCAAGAACGCCCGCGTTGCGGTCTTATAATATCACAAATTCTATGAGCTACCGTATAACACAGGTATCCTCGAGATTTTCTATTTATGTTGACCAGGGCAACGCCGACGCCACGTTTTTCGCAGCAAAGAACTTTATCTCTGCAACAGCGTAAGTAGAGCATACGCTGCTGAACAAGCTTCTGTGAGGTCTCACGTCATGAGTTCTTCACCCCTTAGCCGGCTCTTGGTCATATACGCCGCTCACTGGCATCCCAAGGCATAGGCCTGGAACTGGTCTGCAAAATGTAAATCAACCTGAATTGTTTACTGAGCGGCAGGCAGTGTGCTCAATCGACGCAGAGGCTGACTCATTATCGAATCGACCAGTTGTGCACGGTCCCGTTAGGTTTATAATTCATGATTGTTGTCCTGTATTTGTTGCAAAGTCGATATCCGCACAGTAACTCAGAATTTTATTGTGTAAAAGCTAGCAATTGCTTAATTGCTTAAGGGAGACCTTCGAGCGAAAATCCATGTCCTGGTATCTTGCACATGCTTAAATCCAGACGGGGAGCGGAAAACGTTATGAGCGAGGACCTTCATACAGAGGTGTTCGAAAATCAATCGAAGGCAACAGCCTTGATACTCTAAAAAAGTCGGAATGATGGTAATATCGGCCTCCAAATTGTGCGGGAGGCAGAATTGCAAGGCAAAGTACCTTCTGATGATATCGCGCGGTAAAACGTTCGTTCAGGCATGAGAGAACATCCTTGCCCTGTGTCCTAGTTTAAGAGGAAGCAAGTTTCGTGCACGGCTTTAATATCACATACAAAAAAACAACAACTATTTTCATATACTACATGCATCATGAAAAACTTGATGCCAAATGGTCGTTCCATTAGCCCTGCATGCCCTACAAGCATTATATACCAGCAAGACAAGCCATTTTGTCAAAATGTTGCCTAGGTTACTGGGGAAAACTCTCCGCCCTTCAATTTTATTTCCTATCTTGAGGAATTCCATATCCCTGCATTCTTTCTACTTCAAAACCCGAGGAAAGAGAGACATGGTATATGGCGTGATTGCTATGCTCCTTCGCGGTTCTGTAAAAAAAAGTGCAAATAAGTGCATGAACATGGATGACAATGCGCGCTCTGCATTAGAAATCCCGTGAATCTCCGAACTGCAAGAAAGCATTAGCCCAAGTGAGTCTGCTTTTTGAGAAACTGTCTGCGCCTAAAGAAATAAGCCCCCTTTTCACGAGACTGCAGTGAACGGGCTTTATAGCGTTGTCGTAACCTCTGAATCTCCATATGTAAAAAAATACTAGTTCGGCGCACTCTCTCTTCATACGATGCCAGAGATGGAACCTTACAGTGGTCTCTGTTGTGCGAAGGCGTTTCAGTCAGGTGTCTGTTCGCGTTGTATTGATCACTAGCTTGGCATAATTCATACGGTCTGCGACATTCATTGAAAGCTGCAGTGAGCCTCTTAACTCAACAATTTTAGCGATATCTGTAGTTTTTATTCTGAATGCATCATGGACGCTAGACTTCGTCCTTAGGCTTAACGTTTAATATTGATCCTTCCCGACATAATAGAAAGGTCCGAAGTTTCTCGTAGTCGTTTTTTTTTCTTTTAGGAATAGTGTCCACGTGTGGCGCGAACATGAACGAATTCGGAATGACGTAAGCTTGAGGTTATGGTGACCAGTTATAGTCAGTGGATGGAAAGATGGCTTTACACTCCTTGACTGAATTCGAGTACATGACAAACTGCCCAAGCATAAACAAGGCTAGCGAAAGCCGGTGTGAATTTCAGCAATTTTTTCGTGTTAAAGTTGTCTATGCGAATATATGAATAAAAAAAATATCAGCTACATTGATGTAGCAGAGACAGAGACTTGGTTTGTATTGTCCTTTCCAGGATTCACTACAGAACGCAGTAGTTGCAGTAAGTTCCACTCAGTCTAATATGGTTGAAAGTTTCTCAGTCGGCCAAACCGCGCGAATAGCGTTGACGGAGAACTCGCTATTGAAGGCGTAGCATCCGCACGAACGCGCAATCCCAATGTGTGCCCTTGGGTACTGAAGGCATGGGAATAAAAAAAAAATAAAAACTCCCTTTCCCCCCTTGTATATGTTTACAACACAATAATCCCTACACTTCGCCTGTAAGTTTCTGAAAGTCGTAATTTGAACCGCCTTTAATTTGATTGGAAGTACCCGGTCGCGACACAAACAAGTCTGCGAATTCGCCCGGCGTTCTAGGGATGCTTGCTTCGCTCCTTTCATTCGAAATAGAGCTCACTGCCTAAAGCCATGCTCTGAAGCCCCGCCGTAGACCTAAATGGGAGCCATAGTCCGGAAATTAGGGCTTCCTAATTACAAGAGCTAATTTTTTTTGAGCAATCTCATCGGAGAGTCTTCACGCGCATGTTTAAATTAGGTTAACGGCGCTCCCCGTGGTTAGAGATTTCCCTTCCGTCCCAAAGGCACGTCTAGAGCAGTGGCTTATCTATTCAGCAACAGGCCTGTTAAATAGAAGAAAGAGGCGGCACACTCTTACATATATACGCACACAATATACGCGTGAGCAGGCAGAGAAAGCGCACAGAATGCTCGGTCCCCAAGGGGTCCGTCTGCGAAACAAACCTGAATGAGCGGGCGTTCGGCAGTTAACGGCTTTGCGACTGGCGAGAATCGCTTCACTGCCGTTATGGGGGCTTCTGAACGGCAAACGGGGCACAGACCCCCGGCGCAGCCGTCGCCTCGATGTTTGGACACCCCTCTCTGCCCACGAACGTGCGTAGCAGTGGCGAAAGAAAGAGAGGGAGAGACAGAGGGCACCGGATTTACGAGCCGCGAACTGTTCCCTTTCGGCACGGGTATTTGGAGCAGCGATGGCTTCCATCGCCGCAGACGTCCCCTTTTGTGCCTTCCACCTTGTCAGCACTTTCTGCGCGTCTTCTACTTTTCTTTTCTCTCGCGCTATCTTGCGTGATGGGACACAGCAAGCCACGGGTTGCGCTCAGGCCTTTGGCAGCGCAACCAATACAACTGCCTACTTTGCCGGCACCTTATACTCCTTTCCTCTTCCTTTCTCATCGTTGAATCGGGGCCCAGGGCAAACGTGCCTATACTTTGTTCGACCGCAAATTTCGGCCGTGTTCATTTTTCTCTATCTTTTTGGAGAAATGCTTCTCGCGACAGCTAGCATTGAAAGCCGATTTTGTACGAAGGGGCACGTATTGGCATTTGACAAATGGCTTTTCGTCGTGTTCAGAGTGGTTTTAACCTTTAGCTGCTGTAAGCTTGGCTAGAGAAGAAACAAAAAAATATATGTCCGAATTCCGAAGCGAAAATGATATTGTCTGGGAATTCACAATAATTTCAGTAACGTAGAGGACAGCTGTTACAAACGATGCTTGGGGGACCTCGAAATCAAAGAAAGGGAAGAATACTCGTGGTTCGAGCTTATGGCGCCGCTCGGTAATATGCATTTTCGTTACAATGTGTTTTATGCGAAAGCCGGTAGAAACCATTCTCCATGGCCCGTCACATAAAGCAGTTCTACTGGTCATATTTGTGGTCATATATGCCACCCCTGTCACTCAAACAGCTCATGCAAACAGAGTCTACATTACATACAATTGCAGTAAAACTTAGCTGTTAGTAATTAACGGAAAACATTTATCCAAGCCTAGTGTCCCAGCACCTCTTTTCTGAAGCTTTACAGTTTATATATTTTATTGTCCGCTTCACAAAACCTTGTGCATTTAGCAGCAACAGTTCGAGCACTATAGTTAAATGCAGTATATGATTGCAGAATAATAAAACATTTTCACTGTACTATAAGGAAGACTATTTTCCTCAGCACTTTCAGAAATATTTGACATCTGCACTCAAACGTTTTAAATAATATGTGAAAGCGTTGAGGTGAAAATGTGTTAAAGATTAGAGGCCTCAAAGCCTAAAAACGATTAAGTTTTTGCATAGAGTACTATAGATTATTATTCTTGTTACACGATATATCTAAGGCAAGGCCACCGACTGAAGCTGGAAAGGCATTCGGCTCTTTTCATCTGCGGCGAGCTGCTTTTGTGCCGCGTCGGTTAAAGATGTAAATGGCTGAAATAACTGGTAGAACTAAAATAATATAACCTCCTGCTGAAGTTTGTAGATCTGATTACCAAATTACATTGGTTGTGAAGAGAAATTTAGCTGGATTTCTGAAGATGTACTATTGGAGCATACTGATCGTCAAAAAAGGAGAGCATCACACTCGCAATAATGACGAAGATTTACCTAATGTTACGTTTCGATCTTCAACGAGACGGTGTTGTCCAAATGGGCGTCTGTTTTTCTAGGACGACTTCACGCGACCACCTCGGAATTTGCGGCAACAAAACTACCCAGGAAGCCGCAACGTGGTGCCGCATGTCGGCAGCAGCTTCCCCAGTTTGTGTCCGGGGGGCACTGTTCACAGAGGCGCTAACGAACTCGCCGAAAAGCGGACGCGCCTGTGTTTGGAAACAGAGCGCCGCGGCGCCTTCGTGTTTTCTTTCTTTCAGAATGTAATTTTGGACTGGGAACGTCGTGTATACAAATTGCATACTGCTGCCACAGAGGCTCAGTACGCTAATTTGGAGGATATCTATTTTTCGGCAAAATAAATTGAGATTCACTTAAATGTTTATTTCTTTCTTTCTCTTTCAGTTATCCTGATGTGTGCTTCTCCAGACACAATAAGGGAGATCATGCTCGCCGCCCTCGATCTCAACATGGTCGGAAGTGGGGAGTACGTGTTCTTCTCAGTAGAGCTCTTCACAAGGTGAGGAAAGAATCGTTACTATTGCTCCTTCCTCTTTCCAACACTGCAAGATGAGCTATATTCGAATTGTCTCTTAATTTTACCGCTTACATACTTGCCCGTACTTCCCGCTGCTAGACATCTTAATCTATTTTGCTAAGGTTTCAGAAAGAGCCTCCACCGAGGATCGAAAAAGGTTCTAATTTAATGTTCTGCAGCCTCAAGAAATGCTGTCTTCGATCAGCATTAAAGCCCATTAGCAAGAGAAAATGATAAATCACTGTGCTTGCCATAGCTGATGAAGTGGCGCAGCCGCTCTCTACTAAGGCGACAAAAAAAACATATCGAAGATGCGTTCTTGGAGCACTAAGGTTTCTTTCTCACGCCTAACAGGTTTGTATAATGACAAACTGCTCCCTCCTCTTCCCCACTTCTCCCCGGACGCGAGCGTCCAGCCTCTAAACAAGTGTGTGACGCTTGACAATATCTACTGAATATTTGAGCTGTTTGTATGAAAATAAAAGCGCACAAGATAGTTATATTTATGCACAAATATTATAACCTGCTAGGGAAGAAAGGCAGCCAACATCAATTATCGTGCTGAGGATCAAGACGGCGTACCCCACCTCTTCAACTGGTGCGGAACTGGCTGCCTTACGTGCAGCTATTGAATACATCGGCCAGGAACTTCCAGGTGTCTGGTCCATTTTTACGGACTCGAAAGCAGCGCTTCAAGGCGTTCAAGCTGCGCTACGTCGTGGATAACATAAACAACTAACTGCAGAGATCCGCGTGCTATACCACGACGCTACATCAAAAAGTCATGATATAATTTTCCAGTGGCTACCTGGACATTGCGGTATTGAGGGAAACCACCAGGCAGACCAAGTTGCCCGTTCTGCACACAACGACGGAACTACAGTGACCATTTCTATATCTAGAGTTGACGCAGCTTGTCGACTTCGTTCCTTAGTGGCGGAGCTAACGCCTTCAGCTTGGAACAAAGGAGAATTTTCCAATCGACGCCTCAGGGAACTAGACCCTGGGCTGCGCCTTCGTGTTCCCCCTAACAAAGGGCGGCGCGAAACAACACTGATGTGCCGTATGTGGCTCGGTGTTGCATTCACCAAAAAATGCGCTTATGTGATGAGAATGGCGGATAGCCCTAACTGCGAAAGATGCGGCTGCGAAGAGACCACACAGCATCTTCTTTGCGAGTGCCCTGCTTTTTCAAGCGAAAGATATGCGCTGCATTCGGCTCTGGACCATCTTGACAGCCGTCCTTTCACAGAGGAGAAAATACTCGGCTCATGGCCACAGAAGGCCTCTAACGGCAACGCCTTAAAAGCACTTATGTGTTTTATGAGAGACACAAACTTGATTGAGAAACTGTGACTGTGCTCCTCGCCGCCTTACCTTTCCTATCATTCTCTTCTATCTTTCTCCTTTAAACTCCTCATTCCCCTTCCCCAGTGCAGGGTAGCAAACCGGAAGCTTTCCTGGTTAACCTCTCTGCCTTCTCTCTTTTTCTCTCTCTCTCTCTCAACATTAATTATCACTTGCTGACAGCTGTATTTGTGCCAAAGAAGTGATGATCAAGGGCCTAGTACCATATTCAGCTTTCGTCCGCTAAATATGTTCGTTTCATTTCCTCATTTTCAGTTGTCATCTTTGCCAGTTTCGTTGTAAAGTTAATCTGTCAGTGCCATGTTTAGTCGCACAGGCTTCATCTATTGTGTCATATGATACCCCTAGTGACTACATTAGCAACGATTTAGGTCAGAAAAAGAATGTACGCTTTTGACAAAGTGTCAAGATATAGGAAAAAACCCACAAAAGCAAAATTAAGGATTACATATAAGTACATATCGAGTACCCTTATTTGTGAGCGTACGGAAACAGTTCAAAGTACCAAAATAGGCCCCTGGAAGCCTGTAAAGCTTCATGAATGTTTTAATACGCACATTAATTGATATTTTTCGGTGGACACTCTAAAAATGCCGGCAGACCGGGCAAGCTCTTTTGGAGAGCCTTTTTCTTTTTATTTTTACACAGGGTACATGCGACCGTGGAGATATGGTCACCCTCGATTCCTTTCCGATTGTACATGCTCAGATTCCTGCGACTTTTGAAACACACTTTTATTAGATTACTTTAGGATAGCAGCTTTATGGAATGAGATACTTATTATGCTCGGTCGTACGCACTACCCACTTCGTGCATATCGGTAACATGCGCCCTTACCAATATTTCCGTCGTCTTTGTGTCACGTCGGGAAAAAATATTTATTGTAACTGATATGAATAAAACTATCATAATCCTTTTAAGAGGACGCAGAGAATATTGCCTTTGAACAAATATTAGAATGTTGATCGGGATAAACAAATACTTGTGTCTCGACGCCGTATAGCGCAAGGTAAATTTTTGTGGCAATTAAAATTTCGCGTCCTTGAAGTGTCCTTCCAGCAAAAACTGGGCAGTGTATTTAGTTTTTTGTCTTAACCTCTAAAAATGAAAAAACAAAAAACAAAAATTGGAAGAGTACTTCTTTCCAGCGTTTACAAACTTCTTGCAGGCTGTCAGCCATAAAATTCCGAGCGGCGACAATTTTGTTGGCGTTTTCTTGGCTTCGTTTATACAAGAACTGAGTGTTTAAAAAGATAATATTACACTTCATGGCTTGCAAAAAAGTAAAACCAAGTTCCACCTTTCCACAGCCTACCGACGGTGTTAGTGATTGTTGCGATGAGACACGTAGACAACGGCAGTCTTCTTTCACCACACACTGAAAGGCCGTTGTTTGAGCAATACCCATTAGCGCAGGGCTGTTGCTACCCGAAGGAGCGATAGGCGGCGCCACAACAAATCGGCCGAATCGCGATGGCAGTGACGTAATTGCATTTCGCAGTGATCAGCCCCTCGCACTGGCTCCCGGTAAATTAGTCTGGGTCTCGCCCGTGGGAATCCAACAATGAATGGAAAAGGAAAGATACAAAGGCTCAATTTCTGACGGTGCGATACAGGTTGGACGAGAGGCGCGTTTCTGGGAGTCTGACGTAAAAGGCATAGTGTCATTGGCGTGCGGGTCCAAGATAACGCGTCTCTCAATGCCACCATCATACAGAGTGCTAGAGTCACAGCTGGTGCATCTCTTGCCCTGGAGTACAGAGGAAGGGTCGGGCAAGGGATAACCGGATGATCAGCAAACGTAATGACGCTGAGGAGGGAAGGCACACAGCCGAATACAAAGACTTTGGTGTGACAGTAACTTAGTGGGCAGAAACAGCACGTGCGCGCAGATAATCTTGTCTCGAGCCTGCTGACGTACACGTATTTGTGTGGGCGGTTTTACGGAACCACAAATGAAAGGGGGAGAGCGGCTTTAATGAAAATACGGTGTCAGGTCACTTGGTTTGTTTTGCCAAAACGGTTGCATTTTAAGAGATTTAACTGATAAACTAGTTGCTTCTCATTCATTATGTTAGTCTAATTGGGCGCAAAACACTCATTAAAGAAATGTTCACACTAGACGATACACATGCGCTACCCAAAGTTTATTTTGATCTCAGTAGCACAAAGCTCTCACGAAATCAGAGGAGACTAGCACCTGTTTTTCGTACTGTGTGTTCCTTCCTTTTGTTTGGCGTACGCGCGTGCTTAACGTCAAAAGACTTAATTGTGTAGTGACGGTTTTTTTGTTTCTTCAATGTTCTTCAGTGAATTACGGTGGAAAACATTTCTAACTTTTTAACATGTCTTAACCTTTTAAAGTACCTGGACAGAGTTGTGAGATTGTAAAATTTGCGTTTAGTTTATGCGTGTATATAATATTGATACAAAAAGGCATTCTAAATAGAAATAATAAATGGCGGCTGCGTGGGTGCCAACTTCCGCGGAGGCGGATGGAGCGGGCTTGTGTTTGATCAAAGGCTAGAGTTACGACCGTAACCTCGCTGACACATCTGCGCCATCGCTCTCTTCCGCTGGACGTCAAAAGAGGACGCAAGCATGTGCTGTGGACGCTACCACACTGTGTCACTGAGCAAGGACAGTGCGCGCAGTAAAACGCGCTGATCTCTGTTTCAAGCCAGTTCCTTAGCTCACATCCGTTTCCTCAACTGAAAACTCTCACTCTTTTAATTTCAATACACGGCAACAATCGCTGCAACGAATGAATAAAAATAGGCGCTTGTCTGTCGCTGGAGCTTCAAGAAAAAAAAAAGTGCGAATGTCTCTAAAACACTGAATGCCAAATTTGTTTTCGCTACTCCTGGTTGCTCGTTAGGATGCGGAATAATTATTTTTTAATCCCTCAAATTGGCTTCTCACTCCGAAAGTACCATTTTGGTCCATAAATTCAAAATAAATATTCTAGGGTCACTTAAGCTGTGCTTTTAAAGTATGACGCGATAGTAGTCTCATTGGAACACAGTCGTACGGTATCACTTTACGTGAAGTATGCCTCAGTACATGCATAGAAAGCTACGCTTGTTTCAAATTTGTGTGACCTATTCCGCAGTCTGTCTAGCTCACATAGAGTTGTCGGTTGGAATACCTCTTAAACAACATGATTCACATTTTCTTTAAATGAAATTAATTCATTGTAAAATTCTATCACTTGACAATTCGACAACATTTACATTGTAGTCCGCATAATGCATTAATCATTACTGTGTCTATCGCATTTCAAAAGAGCGGTGCGGGATGTTTGAAATCACCCCCCTCTTCCCCCCTTACATGTGAGCTAATGTGCCTGTGACATCCTGATAATATTGAACAGAGTTTTGAGACACGACGCTGGTCGCCGACAGGACAACGCTAGGTTTCTCGTAATTTTGCAACCTTAAAGTACCTCTTTATAAAAGGATGATATGAAAAAAGAATTCCATGTTATTAGCACTTGAATGATTGTGGGACAATTCGGAGGTCCCCAGGCGGGACAGCACGAATAATTATGCGGCTCTTTTGTTCGATAGACGAAATAACTGAAGCGGGAAGGTCTGTGATAAATGGAGATAGATAGAAATAGGGATTCCGAAATTTATTATTCCTGACAGATTAAGTGCAGTAGAGAGGCCACTCACTTCATTTGTGTTCTGCGGCACTGAATGGGCAATGTGACTGCATCCCGGCGTTCAAATTGCCTCAGGAACCCTTACATTTGTATTCATTGTCCTGTAGTATGGTTAAAATCTTTTTAAGCACGTCGGTGAAGAAAGCTTTTCTTTTTTGGTACCGTCTTGCGGAACTTTCTTCTCGCAGCAATTCTCCCATTCTGCGGAGAGTTCGAGAGTCGTCTGGGCAAACGTTGGCCTCAGCATGCCTTTTCAACGAGTTGCTGAATCAGCGAGATTGAAAGTGGGCTAAAAGGCAGTCAGCTAAAATGAACAACGGAAACACGGATGGCACCTTTTGAAGCTGAATGCCTGCTTCTTATGTTTTCAGTATATCAATGCGCCTGAAGCAACAATCTTCTTTTGCTTACAGTCGTGTCTCCCGAGTTCAGTGCAAAAGAAAAAAAATTATCTTAATTTGTGCCCGGAACACAAGGTTCACCCGCAAGCCAATGAACGGGGGGAATCGTGGAAGCATTACTGAGCTGTCTGAAGGGCGAAACAAAGGTTTGGAAAACGTGGCCACGATTAGAAAACAGTGATGAACGCGAAAGAAAAAAAAATTGTAATAATTTGTCTTCACGAGGAAAGAGAAAGCAATAAGAAAAAAATAATGTGTTCTGATTTCTGAAGCACCGTTCGCTTTTCTTCGTTTGCCGATAAGCCCCACAATGCAGAAAGGACATTCGTCAACAGGTTCGAGAAACCGGAGCAGTCTGATAAAACTAAAACACAATGTTACTTCGTTGTCTGTGAAACTGTACGAGTCTTGTTTGCCTTGCGAAACAAGCAAACGGTGCGTGTGCTATGGGCAGTGTCATAGCTCATCTGCATGTGCCTTTGAAGGTACTGACTGTTTGCCGCGCATGGGCACTAGAGCGCAGGCTTACGTCACTCAGGTTATACTTCAGGCTAGAGGGCCGCAGCCATGGATGGATGGATGGAATATAGAAGCGTCCCCTTTGAAACGGGGTGGTAGCAGTAGCTATCATGCTCATTTTTCTCCCTATATCTCAAGCCATATCCGGCGTCTGGAGTGCCACCTCTCGGCCGTTCAACGGATCCTATCACCTTCGGCGCAGCCTGGTTACTTTTTGTTAGTATTGCACATTTACTGAAAGTAACTAATGAAGGGTAAATCACTTAACCTAATTTTGAAAATGCAGCTAATCACCATAATAAAACATGTATAAAACATATGCACGTAGAGCTCGCATACGTTTTCTGGTAGCCTATTTTGGCAGGGCTTCGCACTCTGCGAAGAACTCTCTCATCATGTCTACTGCGTGGCTGAGCCAAACGCTGTCGCCACAACTTTAACGATATTACACCAAGAAAACCGGTATCTGCTGCCAAGTGTCATGCCTCCCCCATTCTCTATGTTCGGTGCTTTGAAGGTTTGTAAGCTCTGGCTGAATTAATTGAATTATGTAAAATAGACACGTCATCAAAACAGAGACATTAATTAATGTTAGGACAGTGATATTGCGCCTATTTCAGGTATCAAAATTAGCTATCTCGCCCACAAATACAATATACACTTTGTGCTTCTTTTAGAGCTTCTGTCGAAGCGGGCAAAAATTGCGTACTGCGTCGAAAATTACCACTTGCAAAAGACGCACTCTGTGGACAGCTCTATCGCAGTGTCGCCAACGTGGTCGCGTCGACCCTGCTCACAAGTAGCAGAGGGTGAAGATAGATTGCCGTTCTTGACAAGCATCTCCCCGAGTCATGACAATTTAGTGTTACAGAGATTCCTAACTTGATATCTAGGAATATACACCGAAATAAAGCATTTGCCTCGATATCATGCTGCTGAAAACTTATAGAAGTTCGGCATGATTTCTTTAAAAAACAATTAACACTTACAGAAGACGCAGTGGGTGGACAGCTCTATCTCAGTGTCGCCAACGTGGTCGCGCCAACCCTGCTCACAAGTAGCAGAGGGTGAAGATTGATTGCCGTTCTTGACAAGCACCTGCACGAGTTAGGACAGTTTAATGTTAGAGATTTTTAACTTGATATCTGGGAATATTTACCGAAATAAAGCATTTACCTCGATATCATGCTGCTAAAAACTTATAGAAGTTCGGCATGATTTCTGAAAAAAAAAAAGAATCAATCATACATGTAGTGTATGTACTAAACGAATATGCGTCTAGTAAAATACCCACAAGCACTACCTCACTGTGTTCTAGCTTCTCTATATCAGATTTAAGATCTTGAAAGTCCTAAAGATATAAGGAGCGTAGTGACTATGGCAGTGCTAATGTGTAAAAGAAACAATTACTAAACGATTGGGGCCAAATGTTTCATTCGGTGGTAATAATAATTTCTCTCACTTACGACCTATACTGACTTATTGCTTCATGGAATTTCCGTCCCAAAGCGCCGCACATTGGCCGTGAAGGACAGCGTAGTGGAAACCTACGAACTAACATCCAGCACTACACGGGTGCCTTGCATTTACCCTCAATCAAAACGTGTTTGCCGCGGCCGGCATCGAATCAGAGTCTCCAGGCCCAGTAGTGATCACCATAACGACTGAGCAACCCTGACTGGGTACATAATGACTTCTGAGAAACGACAGCTAAGGTGCGGCATTTTTGATAACAATGTAATTATTTACGGCGATTAAACATTTTACATGCCTGGATTTTTTAATAAAAATGGTTTTTCTTTTGACTGTTTGGCAAAGATCAGTCTTTGTGAACGCTACATTTGAGCATATTTGCTAACTGAAAATATTACATCTTTTGTTTCAATGCTGAAAGAGGCTGCAGCTTGGTCGCTGCTGCGCCTGATGCAGTCTTGTAGTGGCTTTAAAAATTAGACTGCCTTTTCTTACATGATATCATTTTGTTTTATGATATTATTCCTGTGCTGCAGATTTCTTTCGCGTCTAAGCAAGCTTAACATCATAATCAGCTTGCGAAATTGCGGCGTGGAGCGAGGTACAAGCAGTGCTTAAATCTTTTTACTAACCCTTTCTGTAGCCGGAACGACAGCCGGAAGCCATGGTTCCGGAAAGGGGACCCGGACATTAAGAACGCCTTGGCCCAGAAGGCTTACGAAGCACTCCTCACTGTTATCGCCAGGACGCCCGAAACCGAAGACTTCATCAACTTCTCCCAGGAGGTCAAAAAACTGGCTCTAGAGAAATTCAACTTTTCATTCGGAAACGAAGAGGTAAGATGCAGTCGCCATTCCTTTTAACGGAAGGTGCATGGAATGACGTCGCTTACATTTCCCACGCAAAGCTCTCTGTCCTACAAACATAGTACCTTATTTTACTATTAACTTAGGCTCAGGAGAAGAAAGATTTCAGGTTGTTTATGTCCCTGGGTTGTGCGACCGATAACTAATTTCAGTTATTTTTTAGCACGCAAATCAGCATGTCGTACCTCTACTGGGCTGTTCAGTACAGTGGTGAAAGACGCACAAGAGATCGACTATGTAACAGAAATGGTTGAACGATGAAAAACAATATTGTCACCTGAGCTCATGTTCATCATCCGTCACAATTCGCAATATGATTTACATTCAAACTGAATACGAACAATGTAGCTGAAAACAGAATCGAAAGCGGTTCGGACACTTACAGCATCGACCGGAATACGAATCAAATACTGATAGCACCGAATGGTACGTGAATCGAATGAGTTTCCTACTTCTTCGCATATCTGAATAAAATAACCGTTAGTTCAAAACATCGACGCGACAGCTTCAGTGCTCTACTGCGGCTATTAGGCCCTGTAGTTAAGGCTATATTCCTTCAAGGATGCAACGCTAATCACTAATAAAGTGTCGCGACAGGAGGACAATATATTAAATCTAGTGTCGTCAAGTTGTATGCATATAAAATTAGCTTCTGCTATTGATGGCGAAAAACAATAAGCTAGCGCCACACCTCAGGGTATTATTAGAGAGACAGCGAAGTGTGGACCATATCCTCCTAATGTGGGAATCAGTGCAGGGTCCGCTAAACATTCCTAACCATTATTCCCTTGTCAAGTTTTAGAGGATATTCATGAGCGTTATTAAAGCCGCCGCACTATAGACAGCCTCGCGGCGCTGAAGTTTTCAGTCCACGCGCAAATGATTTCAATAGGATTGTAGGCGGCGAACCCTGCGCTGATTCCCACTATAGGAGGCCATGGCCCTTGCTTCGCTGTCTCTCTATTGAAACCCTGAGTCAGCCCTATAGCAAAAGTTCAGGAAGCCTTAGTCAAAACTCATGCCCATTATTGAAAAAGTATTCTGAATGCTGAATAAATATTCAATTCCTGTTTGAAAAATTTGAACATGCACCCTTTGTTTCTCTCGAATAAGCCTGCAGGAGCCTTTTTGTGTATGCTAATAAAAGTTTTCGCAATGTCCAAACCGGTGTTTTTAATAATGGTGCCCAGTATGCACATCATAACACTTTACTGAACTTTCAGATACGAAAAAGCAGCAGTTGCGCCAACATAGAAATACTAAAATGAAGAATGCTAAATTAACTCTGCATTGCGCCTTGCAAAAGTTTAGAATTTTTGTTGCGCATGAAACGCGGCAAGCATTTTAAAGTAAAGATGACCAGGATTACTTTCAGGTAATGTTAGAGCGCTCGTATTTACAGGTATTAAACTATCCGATAAGCGTTAGCATCCGCAGGACTAAAGTGTCAGAAATGCCCGAAGAACTGCAGATTGTGATAAACCCCTTGGTTCCAGACTTAAATAAAACATTGGTTCCAGTGCTTTTCTGCAGTCTCAGACGAAAAAAAAAATAGGTACAGAAGCGTGGGATAGGGAACACATGTGAGAGCAGCTATTTTCGCCTCAGTGATCAGGTGGGAAGATATAGAAGGCAAATGTCTGCGACATTTCAAGTTTCTGCGACAGAGAATAAATGCGCTTTGGGTCTTTCAAGTATCCTGAATAAATTGGATCAAACACGCTAGGTGCGATAATGCGTTCGCCCAAGCATCCACACTGGGATTTCAAACGACTGGCATAATCGCGTTAATAAGCGCATAATATGATGGTCTGCTTAAATCATTGTCGAGTTTTCAATAATTTCGCTTTCTTTTTTTCTTTTTTAGTGTTTCCTGCGTAGAGCTCCTCCGCAGATGAGAGTTGTCCGCCGTCATTTACGAAAACTCACTTATTCTTGCCCAACTTCCTGATTATGTATCCTTAGTATACCCATAAATATGTTGTTTGAAATTTCTATGAACCGTTGATAAAGTTAAATAATGATAGATGATGAAAAGTAAACACAAATAAATGTACTAATATCCTTACATATCAAGCGTAGGTAAAGTGGTAAAAATGAAGGTTTCCCTCGAATTAACTTGGATTTCATGCAATTACAGACAATTTATCCAACTAGACTGAAGGGTGGAGAAAGCTTGTCTCCACCAAAAGAAAGAGACGAAAAAACATTGAAAGCGGTGTTATCAATTAACAAGCACCGTTTCCTCTTCATTTTTTTCATTCAGGTTAACAACTTTGTAGCCGCTTTCCACGAGGCTGTCATACTGTACTCAATCGCCTTGAACGAAACACTGAGCGAAGGCGGAAGCATAATCAATGGTTCGGAAATCACCCGAAGAATGTGGAACCGCACGTTCACAGGTAAGCTTTTGTCTTTTCATAATTGCACCTAAGTCCTTTTCACAAAGTTTGTAGCCCAGTGTGTCGGACTCTAAGCGATATGGCGACACTCCTGCATCATTTCCGGAAGTCTCACCTGCTGGAGTGGGTATCACAAACATATTTTCTAGAGGTCTGGAATGTCGGAAATGCATTATGTGGCTCAGAAGCAAGGTCCTTGACCTCTAAAATCTTGACAAATGCGCTGTGCATACGTAGGAAAGGTGAGGCAGTCTTTGTAAAAAGCGATTGGCAAAAATGGTAAACTTCATTAGCGACTGAAAAATCACTACATTGGAAACTTTCAGCAATTAGGTTTTCGTTTTACGAGACTCCAGTTTTTTTAACTCCTTAAACATAGCACGTGCAATAATGCTATCAGCTGCGCTGGGCTCGGGTACGCACATTATCGTAGGCCTTTCTAGATGCCTTGCAAAAATACAAACAAAAAACGAGTGATCAAAGATGACCGCACTAGCTACAAAAACAGCCGGCAAAATGATTTTAATGACATTCCTTTATTTCTGCTTTGAACTTCATTAAGAGCTGGATTTAGGGATTACCTTCCTAAATAGTTTCCTGCACGCGCGCACTCCTTTGAACACAGTCGTGACTAATGCCGCAGCAAAAGCTTAATTTCTTTGTTATTTTTCAGTATAAATATTATCATTGGAAGGAGTTTATCCTTCAGTCTAGATGGATTTTCCTTCAGAGAGAATTTTATACTTAGGGATTGGTTATTCATTAAAGGTATTGATAGGATTGATGAAATAGCTTGCGTCATTACCGGCTGAAGGATAAACACAGAATCACAAACTGCGGGACAGCACTTCTGGAGGGGTGGAGCTAGTATATATGCTATTAAGCATGTCAGTTTTGGATCTGCTCGCGCTATTTAGTTAGCTATAAATCATAAAAGAAGACCTCACAAGAAGATTTGAAAGCAAGTACTCCCTTCAAGTGCCGGACTAATACCACGACGATGAATCACATCAGCGTCCTGACTTGCAGTTTTCTGGCACGTCTGAAGTTCTTCGCTAGCCACGTGATGTAAAGAAAACTATGCAAAGGACGTTATCACTAAATCATAGAGCCAGCGTCATGGGTCTCCGCCCTTATCCTTGTCCTTCTCTTATTATGCCCTGCTCAGAAATGGATACGACGCGTCTCGAAGGAGCAGGACGGGTATGAAAATATAACGAAGCAATGTGGACCACGTTCGTTTCTAATGCATTGGACCGCAGCTTCCCTTTTCGCCATAACAACATAACATTCCGCGCAACCGCTTACCCTTCGTTCGAGTCGCTGACAGCCCGCAGATGGCTAACGATATCGGGTCAGCCAAGCACAGCAGAAAACAAAAAGTATATGCTGCCGCAGCGCACATATCTCGAGGCACCGTGCATTCTCCCACAGAATGTCTGGCTCTTGTCCATCAAGGAGCGCCCGAGGGCGCGGCTGGATAGACGTATTACCGCCTTTCCATTTATGGCTGTCTGGACGGGCAGCGCTCGTTATGGGTTATATGGGATGCCTCTCTTTCTTGGCATGCTATGCATGCGTGCAGCACTGCTGAAAGAGCTCGTCGATTCCGAGAGAAAGTAAGCTTTGTGAGATGTCTGTGTTGTTATGCCACAGGAAATGGTTTTAAAAACCCCATTTTTTTGGCTCAGATAGGTTTGTGGGCTCCAGGAACAGCAAAGGTACTTAAAAGCTCTGTCTTGAGTCTAGAAATGTATGGTCGGCTGCTGAAAGCAGTGGTTCAAATCGTGAACTCAAATTAAGAGCTCCGAATGCTAAGACGAATACGTCTTGAGGAAATGGCAAGTTTTATCTTCAGGTGGTCTTATAACATCTGACAAAGTACACAAGCAAGGAAACGTTTTGCCGAATTTGCAGCTCTAAATATGTGTCAGCTATAAATTAACGAAATAAACATTGACTTCTTTTAAATTTTCATCACTTGGCAACTAAGTTTAATCAAAATCAATTAGTAATCATGAATTTAATCAGTTGCTTATTAATGACAAAATGCATTTGAAACTTGCTCCCTCGCTATGCAGTGTCAGCAAAAATTTTGTTCACGCGTCTGTTCACACCACTGCAAGACTACCCATAGGTAAAATACATCCGAAGGAATCCTGGCTCCAAACGAGCTTTGCATCTACGCGTTTAAGAGGTCCAACTATAACGAACCTGCTTAAGGGTCTAAATAGATATAGAACGCTGGTGAGTCGCTAAGTCTCCACTTTTGAAGGTATGGCGCGGGAGCGTTACTGCCTCTTGCCTGCAGCTATTCTTGAGTATTCCCATTCCCGTTCATGAAGTATCCTTCTCGCTAAATTCCCAGCCCTTTAGTTTGTGCCTCCATTATTCCGCATATACTATCAGCCTACGGTCATATAAAGTGCCACATTATCTAAAGACAATTCCACACAGATAAAAAACTTGTTTTAAACGAACCCGTACGAATGTTTGTGCCTATGTGTATAATTGTCACCCCTAAGAACGTGGGATGGCCAGTGCATACCAGCAGTCTAGGTAAGGACTACGGTATGCGCCTTGCAGAGGCACAAACTGAAGTTGAGTGCGCAGATCACAACCGGGTAACGAGGTTCCCCCTCGCCATCTGACTCAAACTAGCGCTCGCCGTTTCCCTGGTTGACGTTTCACCGCCAATCCCGTAGTCGCGACGCAGGCTGCTAGTTAAGAGTGCTATGCTCCGGGTCTTGTTACTCGTTGATGACATGCTCATTCGGGATCTAAAGGTTGTGGCTTTGACTTCCCCCTCCCCACTACCCCAATCTCAAAGGAGGAGTCTGAACTCGGCCATGTCCTGTGATCATGTCACGTCATACAACCCGCAGACTAATCAATGTCTGGATAGGTCACCTGTCAATTACCACCTGCCAGAGGCAGACTCGTCATTTTCCGGTCACAACGCCGAAGCCGAATGTTCTGAATAACGAGACCTTAAGAGCTATCGCATTAATATTCGAAGAGTACTGCCTACTATATGCGACAGTGTGATAGCACATAGGCAGCTGGTAGGAGTAAAACTAAGGATTAAAAAACAGGAACGAAAAAACTATGCAGCATATAAACGATGAAAAAAGACGTCGGCTCAGCGAGATTTTACGAATCAAAGAATGAAGGAGAACGGAGCCCAATAAAGATCGAAGAAAAGCCAGCAGCCTAGCTGTAGGATAAGGAAAAAAATAGGAAATGGAAGCGGATGGAAGAGGTAACAGGCAGATTCAAAGATTTCGTTATTAAGGTCTTACAAAAACACAGCGGGGCTGAAAGCCCCCTTTCCCCCCCCCCCCCCCTTCCCCCCCCTTCCTAGTCAACAACGCGTGGACATTTACGGGGTCGCCAAGTTCGAAGCCAACTCTGCGGCTAGAAGGATGCATGGTGACACTTTTTGCGTCATGATAGTCAAAAGCCCGCCACTCCACAACGACAGGTAGATGTGCAAGGATAACCGTATGTTAGCTGCCACGTGCCTTGCTCGCTCTTCTGCGCGATGCCACTGAATAAAAGAAACGAGGGAATAGTAGTGTGCCTACCCACAGCGCTAGGTTTTTACGCATGAACTCCAGTGTTTGTGTATTCCAGACGCCTCAAGGATTACACCGCAACTTTTTATGCTTATTTGACAGCTTTACCAAAAGTGGCATTAACAGGTAGTGTACTGTGAAACGTACACCCGCTGTGCCTTGCTGCTCAAGTTATGTTTTAGCAGTCAAAAAATTATTTGCGTGCTTCTGTGAGAAAACATTGAATGTCTTCAATGAAAGTGCGAGCAACTGTCTCGTTACAAGCGATACTGGCGTTATTTGACGCCCTCCTAAGTAGACTAGGTGAACTCGGTACTCTTTTGCGTCGCTTTTTTTTTTTTTCTTATTTGATCATCTTAACTATCGAACATTAGTTGTTTTGCTATTCGGAATTGGCCAAGAAGGAGAAATAGAGATGTTTGCTCTATTCCGAGATGAAAGAGATTTCTCTATAGGTATTTAAGGAGAGGTACCTACCCCTGGATAAGAGAACATCCTGTTTCCGCAGCCCTAGGAACAAAACTAAACAACGTGCTGACTAGAGTTGGGAATAAGTCACTGAAAAAGCAGAACGTTTAGAAGTTTTGTTACACAAACAGGTGCGCATCGTTTATGGCAAGGAATTCAATAGAAGATTCTACAGCAGAGAGCAGCCCTGCTTCGGATAAACAGCGATATCCTGGTAAACAGTAAGGAATCAAACTGAACAATTTTTTTTTCTTTAAATATTTGCAAACGTCATTTCGTCGGAATAAAAAATGACCCACCACTGCATATTTGTACCAAACGTTCAAAGCAGACACTGTCAGTACACGCCATAATTTCACTTCCGCTTGAAGAAACCGCGCTGGTGATGTGTGCTCCAAGCCTCCCCGATCTCTGCGGCACCGGAAATCTGCTAATGTAAACAGCTTCTGTTTTGCATTTGTTTGTTTGAAAATAGCACAACTCAATTTCCGATGTTTGTGGGTAGTCGATAGCACAGGCTGAAAATGGGGGGAAAACGTTGAGTTCAACTATGCTAGCCGAGAAACCCTTCTAATAAAAAATAAATTCAGGAACAGGTGGCGGTTAAGTAAATATGCAAGGTAACTTTTCTCTTTCTTTCCGTCCACTCTTTCATGAAAGCTTTAGCATCGCTTGGTGTTTGGGTATTTTATTCTGCACCTCTATCGAGACAAAAAAGTGTGCCAATATTTTCGGCCCTGTTTACACTTCAAACTTAAAGTTTGGGGAAATTCAAGCTCGCGCCGATCTGATTTTGAAGGTATGCGCTTGATTTACGAATCCGTTTCGGAACGCTCGCCTGGTGTGTTCACTCTTTCGGCTCATGCAGGAATCACGGGCACCGTCCGGATCAATGAGAACGGAGACAGAGACGCTGACTACTCTATACTGGACATGGATCCGGTCACCAAGGAGTTCCAGGTGAGTATATATGATGGTGCCGAGAAAGGAAATTCAATACAGGCAACAAATCCGCCTCGGGAGACCCCTAGAAAATGAGTGTGCGGTAACAAATATTATGAAAAAGGGCCCCATACTCCGGCACGGTATATTTCCCAAGATGCGCGCGCTAAAGGCGTCATACGGGAACCAGTCCCTCCGCGCTGCTCTTGAGTGCCTTATTTTCCCACGCATCAAAGCTATTTTGCCTTTAAATATTATGACTGCAAGAACTACGCGGCATGGTATTTTAGTACTGAAGCACTACTACCCGCATTCTCCCAAAAGCCTGATGTCTGGAGCCGATTTGACCTTTGACCTTTCCGAGTGTGGGCGGGTGACAGCCGTCTGTGTGCCAAACAATTTTACAAAATGTGATTATATATATCCAACGTAATCGCCAATAAAAGCATTAGTTTAAGACGATCGTCTCTGTGAAGCAGATACGATGTGTGGTCTGGAAGCATGGCCGCCTGACCAAGTCTGCAAAAAAAAGGTTTAATAATTTAGACACAAGCAACGCAATCATGTAACCCCCCATTCTGCTGCTCCACAATATTCCGTGATTAAACGGAGGTACACCGTCTAATTTCTAATAAAGCTTGCGTAAACAGTTTTGCACGACCGCCGTAGACAGATAAGTCTGAATACAGAGGCACCATGTGGAAGACACAACAAACAAATTTCAGTAGTCGGCATACATTAAGCGTGTACGTAACAGTTGAGCCCTTCAGGCGTTAGCCAATAGTACATTGAGCCCATTATTGCATATGCATTGTTCCTCGCTCATGGTTGTTCGACCTCACACCATTAGCCAAAGTGCTTATGTGAGTCGTAGGTCACGACGATATTTTACCTTGCGTTTGCTTGATTTTAGCACAGTGAGATCGTAGACTGTCCAAACAAGAAGTGGGCTATCACTGCGGAAGCAGGCATCCAACAGGCATTCCCTGTCAATTGCACATACATAAAATCACAACACAGCATACTGATAAAACGTTTGACAGTTCACTTTAAAAGGAGCGACGTAAATATTTCTGAAAGTTGTCCAGAAGTTCATCATGCGTGCCGAAAATGAATAATGGCTTGTCGCTTTTTATATACTCGGTGCAGGTGGTAGCTAACTACTTTGGGGTGAACAAGAGCTTCAGCGATGTCCCTGGTCGCTCGATCCACTGGCCGGGCGGCAAGAGAGTACCACCGCCCGACACGCCCCGGTGTGGCTTCGATGGATCCAAGTGCCCCGATGAAGGTGAGCGATAACACTTCTTGCCCAATCAGGAATGCTGAGTCTCAAGCCAAAACTTTGTTGATTTGATCAATCATACAGGATCATCATCATCATCATCATCATCATCATCATCATCATCATCATCATCATCATCATCATCATCATCATTCTGACTATACCCACAGCAGGGCGAAGGTCTCTCCCATATTACTCCAATTAACCCAAGCTATGATATCGGTATATGATAGCTTGAGGTATCATATATATAATACCTTGAGTAAGGTATCACAAGGTATTATGTAGGACACATTGTAGTAAAAAGCCAATGATCTCATCTGTTCCATGATCAGATAACAATGACGTTCCAAGACAATCTCAACCCCCTTCCTTTCCCTGTACGTCAGAATTTATTAATTTCAAAGGCTTTTCATGCTGCAAAAATATTTTGAATAGAAGGGGAGCTAGTTGAAAATAAGGTACATAACCAATTTTTCTAAGTTGACTAAAAAGCTGCATAGAAAGTGGAACATTACAATAAGTATCAACGAGCTAATACATTTATATACAACCCCTCACTGATTTGAGCCAACTAGCCTAGAGTTTCTCACTTCGAAGGGTATTGATCGCTTCGTTAAACACGCTGTGAATATGCCGAGCTTCCAAACGTTGCTACAAAGTTTGTGAATTTTATTAGGAGCTTTTACGGCTCCCCTCAGTAGGCCCCACTTCAGCACGGTGACGGAATCCTTGCGCGATCGAACAGCCTTTAATTATCTGCCAATGGTCTCCGTAAATATTTCACGTCTAACAAGCAACCCAATATCTCCATTGGCGAATTATTACTTTGTACTATCGACTAGTTGATGTGCCTGCACCCGCCTCTGAAATCGATAAGCTGATCTCAGTCATGCGCCTGGAAGTCAGCGCAACGCTACTTTTGAAACATTCAACCTAGGGTGGGTAATTTTAACGCAAGCCATCTCCTACTTCTTCCGCACCCGCTTTGTCCCAAGTAAATATTCAAGAACACACAAAACACTTTGTCCAACATTTTATTTTGTTTATTTGCTATCAGAACCTATCGCCGTGACATAGAGGAGTAGGTTGTAAGTAAAGTGTACTTGTATATTATTCGGCGGGAAAATCAAGAGGTTCATATAAGGTGTCTGGTGCAGTTACGGACATGACAAAGGCGGGCAGGCAGTTCTAGTCCATAGTATTCTTCGGAACAAAAATGAAAAATGAGGAGTGCAGCTTGACAAACTGAATTTTATTGCGTGCACTATGTGTGACTAAATCTACGTGAAGGATACAAAATGATGGTTGTAAGTCTTCATTGGGGGGTTAATTGTTTTAAAAGAACATAAAGTTAAAATACAACGGTTTAAGAAGAGCTCGCGCTGATTTTAAGTTTCTTCACGACTGCACACTCGCTAACTCAAAATAATTAGAAAGAATGAAGCAAGTGCATCAATGTTTGATAGCTTCGAGGGTTTTTATAATTGTTTTGCTTTGAGGATCGCAAAAAGAAGTGACATGCTCTAAATACGGCACTCAAGTAACGTATTTAAAAGCAGCTTCAAAAACACTAACTTCAACTAGCCGAAGCGCTATTTTATTATTCGCTCTTCTTGCAAAAAACGTAGGACATGAATTCGCTATATTGTGGCCAAGGTCCGAGCAGGAACGCTCTAATAAATGCAGAACCCTCCCGAAGCTGGTCTGAAAATTTTAAGTTTTGAACTTCGCATGTGTCGTCTAGGAGAATAAAACAAAGCATTTATTCCGGTGTTTCAAACACCGCTATCACCGTGAGTATGGCGGTATGACCTCCGAGGTATATGTAGCAGGAGCTTCATCTAAACGTAACTAAGATTTAAAAAATAAAAAGGACGAAATCTCCTAGCCATGAGAAACCAACTGTGAGGTGGTAATTGTCATCTGGAGAAATCTGCAGTATTTATTCCATTGCCTGAAGTTGAAGTTAGAGACTAACTAGCGAACTTTTTCATTATTGGATTAAGAAATAAACTGCTACCTAAAAAGTTTAAGGTTGTCCTGAAAGGTAAAAGACTTGCGCAAAAAGTAGATGAAGAAAGAGTCTCTTTCTTCATCTACTTTTTGCGCAAGTCTTTTACCTTTTGCTAATATGAACCGACTCGCCCAGAAGAAAGTACTTATTGTCCTGAAAAACAGCTGGCGGCGCTGATTGCATCTACGTATAATTTTGGCATTTTATATTGCTTCAAAGAAAGCTATTACATGAGGAGCTGCATGCTTACATGTCTTGCCCCAGGGAAAACTAGACTTTGTTCTCTTAAACAAGGGTCTCAAGACGCTGTACTAGCACGACGTCACGTGGAACCATTTTTTTTTTGTCCGGGTTGCTGTTTAAAGACTGTAAAAAGACAAGAAAAAAACTATACTTTACGCAAATGTAGCCTTATGCAAACACATCAGCCAGCTCGTTTTAAAGAAGATTACAACTTCTCTGTCCACACCTTGTTAATTAAGCCAAAATTGAAATATTGGCTGACTAGTATTTACTAATTATTAAATTTCAGAGAACGAACTGTTTGTACTAGAGACTAGTCTACACACCTCTCTACAGCCTTCAAATGACAGCCCTAGGCTACGGCAACCCGCCTTTTTCCGAACCTTTAATTAATAATGGCCCAACCGTTAAAATGCAGTAACCTTTAGTTGCGAAGGAAAAATATGCAGGCTGTGAGTAGTTTATACAGTGACTCATATCCATTACGTACATGAAGAGGGTCACAGCGTAAGTGGGCAATGTGTCTACTTAATCGATTTGGCACACTGTGGCTCCAAAGATGAGCCACTTATGGTTCTGTGAGCACTCGCTAGCAATTCCACAATAGCCCCAGCCAAAGCCACTGTTATTAGAGACAAGCAAGCACTCTAGGAAAAGCGTGTGTCGAAACTTCATTGCTTGAATTGCGTGCATATACTGCCTATATTGCAGAACTTCCTAAGTACGCCATCGTCAGCGGGGTCCTGAGTGGGCTGGTGGTGATCCTGTGCGTCGTCTTTTTCTTCATTTACAGGTAAGTTTCCACAGGCTCTCACGTTGTATCTAAAGAAAGCAATAACACTAGTAAGCTGACGCACCAAGCAATTTATGAATATGGGTTGCATGATTACGAAGCGAGACCGGGGTACTTAGAGCGTTGGCACAGGAATGGGCTCAGCCAAAGCAATATTCGTTCCAGATTGTGCCTCCAAGAAAGTGAGTATAAAGATGATGACATTTTATTGCTCACGACGTGGTAGCGGGCTTCCATAATGATCGTAGCAAGTCTTGCTTGTTTACGTTAGGGGGTGTAGTACTCCGGTACAACATAAAAGCGTACAATGTCTCCAACAGAACTCTTTCGCACAACGCGCGAGGTAAGAAACTTCGAACGTTTAATGTAATCCTCGTTTCTCTGCTTAAGTACGCACATAACCATAACACTGTTTCTGTGCGTATCGCGGACCAGGGCGCCTTATTTTTTTAACTAATTCCTAGAACAAGATAGACAATACGATGATTTTCTTTCATAACGCAACATTCTAAGAAAATACGCGGAAAAGGAATGCATCACAGCGAGACCACGAAATCTTCCAAGAGGCGCTCCCACATATCTTAGTACTTGTGAAGTTTGAACACACTTCCGCCGCTCTCCTAGAGACCATTCAGGAACTCTCAATAACGCATGTTTTTTTAACTATGGCGTTTTACTGCGTGAGCTGTCATGCGTAGCCCACCCTGATAATTCGCATTGATTGAGCCGTTATACGGAGCACACCATAACCTGTCATGCATATGTAGGCTGCGTTTGGTCTCCGATCGAAGCATACATGATTGAAAGATTAGAGAACGGAGATGAGTTGCGATAAGAGAAAGAAAGGAAAAAATGCAAAAAAACAATGTAACGAGGCAGTTAAGGAGCGACATATGTGAAAGAAGAAAAAAGATACCAGAGAGCGGCGGCTTCCCTCTTAATCACTTTCGCCCCTTGGTTTTGGTGCTACACCGGGCACACGAGTGACCTTATCGGTTATAAGAGTGCTGCAGGAGGTTTATTTTCCTCCGCTATCTTGTTCCTAGCTTTGTTTTGCAATCTCTTCATCACCTAGACGAACGGCTGCCGCTGGGAAGCTTATTTGCTCGAAGAATTCCGCGAGAGCGAGCCGGGCCATACTCCTGCACTGACGGCCAGAAAACACAAATAACAAACCGAAAACTCCTATTGCGCGCGGATTGCGCATTTGCAGTCGTGACGCAGCGATACGGCTGATGCGGAGGAAGGTCGTCGTGCGCTCGCGAGGCTCGTCGCCGTCGAAAAAAGATACTTGTGCTTACCGGCGAGCCGGAAGCCCGTGAACGGCCCGGCAAGACCGAGTAGGAATGGGGGCGACGAAGACGTCACCGTAGATTGAGCGGAACTGGTGACAAGCAATAGAGGATGGCCCTTAAATGTTCAGGGGCTGCTATGCACACAGAATGTTTGGCTTTGCTGAGTTTCCCCTTATTTTGATATTTTTTTTTTTTACTGCGATATCGGTAAATACTCGTTCTGCAGAAAATACGACACATTGGGTGTTGTCTGTGTTCTCAGCGAAGCTCCCGAGCATGGCACCGGCAGCTGAAACGTGACACGACCGGATACTGAGTGGTTTGCGGCTCGTGTGACGCCATCAAACCACATGATATGGCAGGTGCTGCCAACTGGGGCTTCTCCTTTGATCTGAGAGGGTGAGATGAGAATCGAACCTTGCAGGGTCCGTGGGGGACGGGCTAGAAACGCTAATCGTAGGCCGTGCATTCATACGAAGCCACACGGATGTGCCAGCGTGGCATATGCCTGTACATCTGGGCAAAATTTGGGCGTTATGGGTATCTATGTCTGGTAACCTTCGACGGAAGTGGCCATATTACGATTGCAGGATAAAAAGCGTGGGCCGCAAAACTGAGGCCCAAAATAAGGGGCCAGTGATCAAGCGAATACAAGAGCACAGGCACGCGAACGAAAATACTCAGACGGGAGCCCTTAACGCTATGACGTCATAGCCTTCAATGCCGAGATTGGGTGTTCCTCCGGCACCATTTGTAACGCACTAGCGTTGAAGATCCCGTTAACCGAAAATCGAGCGCCGGCGGCTGGCGGTGGCTACCATCCGCTGTGAGGCTGGCGTTGGAAATGGGAGCGGAAATTTACGAGCATGGCGGTGGCAGCTGGCGGTAGCTGGCAGCTGACATGGCCGTGCACTGAATGGACGTAGGGTTTCCTGTCATAACGTTTGGCAGAAGCTGCCAACTCGGGTCGCTCATTTCATATGGGAGGATGATATCAGAATCAGCCTGCCAGGACCGTTGCATTCAAGGTACCCCTAAACCTCGCAGGCACTTTTTTTTTTCCTTTATTGCATGGAAGTGCTTCGAGCAATTTAACCAGGTCGCATTCCGCAACCTGTCAATACACAGTTACACCAGCATCGAGCTCTCACTTTGATCACGCATTAAAATTCCGGGAGGCATATACATGCATCCAGTAAATGTAACCAGGCAGGAGGTCGATCCTGCGCAGCATATACTTCCGCCCCATAGCACATTGTTCTCTGCACAGACACTTCGACGAACGTGGTGGCTCTGCGTGGAGATCGGTCATGCGGCTCTTCCCAGACTGAAAGTCCCATGAGCACAAAAAGGTCACATGTAGCCTCAGAATCTTCTTGTGTAGGCGAAGACCTGATAGTATAGAGCGTAATATAAATGTCCTTTTTGAGAGTCCGTCGAAGAATGTCCCAAAAAACAGCATCACGGCAATACACAAAGCAATGATCTATTGTTTCTGGCTGCTGACACTGGCAACAGTCTCGCAGGCAGGCTCATACGGCTTGGATAAAGAGGGGCTTTATATTTGGGCTGGCGGCCTATGCTATCGCGTCATAACCGATAAAGCGGACCTTAGGTTTCCCCATAATTGTTTTAGTTCACCATTCGTTATGCTACCGTTTCGATGATATTAAAGTAAGGGGAAAAGAATTGCAGCCGATTTAGCTAAATTCTTCAAATGTTGCATTTCGTCGCGGAGCGGTTTCCAGGCAGGCGATTGAAAGTAAGGCTTCAGCGAAAAGTTCGCGAACGAGGAACGAGCGGAGAACTAGTACCGCTAGTACCCCGTGGGATGAGGGTAAAGGTGCTTCAACATTTCTAAATTTGTGCTAGAACAAAAGCTTGAAAACTTGGCTGTGTTATTTCTGAGTGAGCTCGTGTCAAGCAAAGCAAGCTTTATTGAAAACAACTGAGTAGATTTTAAGTAAACAAATAATAAATCTTGTAAACGAACTTTGGAAAGGTACATTAAAAGAAAAAGAACTGTGGCCATCAAAGCAACAGAAATTCACAGAAATGTTCTTTATTATACTCAGTATTGACTGAACTAGATAACTGTTCATGCATGATTCTTTCATGAAATGAAAAAACTTCAACCTTGACATTCAATTTGCAAGAACTTCTTCAGTGATATGCATATATATTAAAAATAATTTAGCTGGTATCCTGATTTCTCTAGTTAAGTAGATGTAGCAGGCATACATTTAAGTGTCCTGAGAGTTCCATTTTATTTCTCATTACGGTTGATGAGAAAATGTTCCTTATAGACGCCGTTTTTTTAGAAATTGCTTACACCTTGTTTTTGCCTTTTGATGACACTTCAATGCGCCTTGAGCATATTATTTGCCTTCATCGTGCTCATCTAATTTAGAAAACCATTTATCCTTGCTTGCCTAGGCTTTCCATGTTTTTTCGATTTTGTTAGGAAGCCAAGCATTGTCTACCCGGTTTAGGGATACAGTGCAGAGCTCCCCCAGCATTTTTCAAATTGCCAATAGGACTTTCTTCATTGTTTTATTTCATTGATATTAGTATCCAACTGCATGACCAGGTCATCAGTTGGCGAAAAGGTGTAGAAACTTTTCAAACTTGGAAAGATCGCGCAATGGGCATAAGTGTACGATGGTACTGCGAACGCGTTTTTATACGCTCGCTAAAAAAAAACGCTCAGCAAGCATAATTTGAAGTGCTTTAAAGGCCATCTGCCGGCAAAAATAAAGACTAGGACACCGAACAAACTCACCTATGATACTTCTGAAAATATTTATAACAGTGTTGCATATAAACTCTATAAAGATAACCATCTACACTGTGAGCCACGCCTCCTTTTTAAGGAGGTAGGTATCTTTGGTGGGACTTTTAAGTTTCTTCTGTTTCTCATTTCATCTCTTAATTTCAAAGATACTTTGTTGAGGTGTTGTACTATTTTTTATGGGAAAATTAGAAGAATAAAAAACAGTTGTTATGCAGATTTTGCCTGCCATTTTTCTTATATATCGCTCGGTTTACGGATGAAGGGAAATCGTTGTACAGGTGAAGCAGAGTTGATTCCCGGGTGCTCGATTTCGTCATTGGCTTTACGGCACGTTAAGGTAGCCGGCAACGGGAGCTTCTTGCTAGTCCGGATTTATGGATAACAATGACGACACACATGCTAGACATGGTATTGATTTCGTTCGTGGACGCCTCCGTTTCACTGTCTAGTGTGGTTAAATTTACCGCGGCTTCAGCCAAAAGCCCCCTTCTGTTGCCTTTCCTGGGTTTAGCGCCGTCGCTTTAGTTTAGTTATTCCACTATTCTCAATTAATGCGAAACGTACTCCAGACAAAAGGAACACACTGCACGAAACACTGACACCCGTGGTTTAAAATATGTGTTCTTTCTAACCTCGTATTTTGTTTTGCTAATTGTGGCTATTTTAAAGACTGGAAACCAAGTATATACCCCATAAGTTACCTCATCTCGAGGCTGTTTAGTTCCTGTGAAATTTGAAAACGTGAGCTTGGTTATCTTTGTGCGTACCATTCAATCATAAATAAGTACAGATAAAGAAGCCGAAATTATTTTAAATAACCGCTCTCTTTTACTTTCTCTCACTTGGCATACTGAAAGCGGCGAGTGTTAAGATATTACTAAAGTGGCGTGTATGGTGAACTCATGCATTGTAAACATCCGATCCAGACAGCACGGTAATCTCGTGTTCGTCGATGTAAAATTTTAATGGGCGATATTTTAATGCGGTCCTTTTCTAACGCATTAAAATATCGATCAGTTCATACCTTATTCATTGATTCATGTTAAGGGCAAAATTGAGTATAGATGAGCATTTTCACCGCGCTTTATTTAGGCTTTCACAAGTTTTATGTTGGAGTGTATGTTTATAAAATGTGTTACTGCGAGGCTCATGTCCTTGTGTGTGGCGTGTTCGCTATAGCATACTGCCTTGAGCCGGGTTTCCAACACTGAAAGCTCGTGTTTTCCTCTCGTAGCGGCACATGGCTGCTGTAATAACCAAAAAAGTACTCGGACTGTGCTCTCTTGCCGACGGGTTTCCGATCACGTATAATATGCGAATTCCAACGCACCTTTCATACGGCCGCAGAATGGCTACGACACGACGTTCGAAGGTTTATGGCGCTGTCACGAAAGATCGATGCAAGCCTGTCTTTTCATCGCAAAGTACGCGGCCAACATCCGCCCTCGCAATAAATGTGAGAGCAAATAGAACAAAGACTAGGTATTGGATGTTAACCGCTGATAATTATTGTACCGAATGCCCGTTTGTTTGGTGGCCAATACACAATTCCGCCTTTCAAAACTTTTACGGAACCTCTGCACGGTTGTTGCTAGGTGACGTAGTCCATAGTTTGGTGGCTCATATGTGCTGCATAGGCAGAGCATGCAATTGTTATGCTGCAAATGTTTTCGCCTTGACGCGCCATGCTCTAAGACTGCCATTTCTTTCCACGCGAAAACGGGGAAATGCATTTATACGTGAGCTTGTACGAAAATTATTTAAGCTCCAGAATTCGTATTTGATGCAATTACATCACTGATAATTGCTGTTGGTTTAGTCTGTACGAAATGCGGACATCAGTATTTAATTCGTGTAAAACGGAAGAAAAATAACGACTCCTGATCCATTTTCAGGCTATCGTGTTGCCTAAAGAAAAAATAACATTTGGAGTCTCACAACATTTGTTTTGTATTTTTCATATCCTTCGTATCATCAATCATGAATCGGTCACCGACTTCATTGGCTGGTAATATTAGACGACGGCGAGGAAAATAAAACATCATAAAGATGCGTCCTGCGGGGACGTGGTATACATAGTTTTTTCTTGGGACCGTGATCGAGCTCCTTGTTTATGCATGGTGTTTTCCTCCTTCTTTCCCACTACTTAGGATCCAAGACCAGTTCCGCGATGTTTCAAGTCATTTCGTTTTTCTTTGCATGCTGCTTCAATTCCGGAATTTTTTTTTTTACGTTTTGGACATTTTTCAAGGCACCGGAAACGGTGAGGTAAAAGACTTTCCAGAAGACTGCATCCGGTTCAGAACACGAATGAAGAAGCCGTATATTTTGCTTATTAACATTTCTTTCACCACAAAAAATAAAAATAAACCAGACGGCATGGCCCTGTGATTGCTTCATACATTGCCCTGCTTAGCGTTCAAATCATATCAGATCTGCGAAAAGACTGCTGAGTCTGATTAGTACATCTGCGTAAATTTGGCATAAGGCTCCCGCTTAATGCTTAAGAAATTACTGTTCCGTAATATCAATCTTCGCATTTGGTTAGGGTTCAGGTCTTAGCAAACAATATTAAATTATTTCGGCTGCACGTGTATGTGACTGTCATCACTGTGCTAAGGATCACCCTAGCGCTAGCATACTGGAAATATTCACTCTACGTTAGAACGGTTGCGCAAAATATAAATCCGGATGGCTATCGTGCCATCCTTGCAATTATTTTGTCGATACAACGCATGATATAAAAAAAAAATAACGTTCACACTCAGTTATTTTTAGCAGACCTACGCTAGGTTACAGCAGCATTTTGTTGGGAGCAGGTTTTACTGTTACGCATCTACGCAGCCTTTTAACAGCATCAAAGCATTAATTAATTGTCATCCCAATGGTTTCAGCTTTCATGTGGTCTGAAAACTCCCTGATCAACGGGATGATACGCCACGACACACATACAGCTGCAAGCAACAGGAATCGAACGACGAAAATACGCCTTTTTGCCCATAACCGCGCTATAGCTCTAAACGTTTCTGGCATGGCGCACCCTAAATTAACATGCACTTACACCTTTATCAATCAGTGTTTAATTACGCGCGAAGTGCTCACTCGGCGCTGAACAAGGGATTCAAGTACTCCATTGTATCCTTTATTCAGGTTGTCCTCCCCGACTTGATTACACCCATCCAGTTTGGAAACCGTGTGGCAAAGAATTCCTGCTGAAAATTTAGCTTTTAAATTTTTGGTGCTTCTGTGGCCCACGTTCGAAGGATTTCTGCCAAAAACATCGTGATGTCTACGTCACAAAAATATAACAACGTTACTAGCCATTCTCGTTCCTTGAAGCAGGAACAATTATAACTCTGGAGTTGCACGTATTACACATATTACGAAGTAAAGGAGCACAGTCCCTGTTTCACCTGTAAACACGCGGACAGGTGTCAACGCGAAAGCGTTAACACCCCGCTCTGTAGAAACTTCGGTATTATCATCGGCTTCGGCATTGTCGGTGTTGTGGGCGAAAGTATAGGGCGGTTGCTGGCTGGCAGGTGACAGGGCTGGCGACTGAATTTTCCACTTGGTGTGTGTGCGTCACGACAAGTCTGCATGACATTGCAGAATAGGCCAACTCACGTAGCTTCCCGGAGACAAGAGGGCACGATTAAAATTGAGCCTGGCCGATGCGTCCCAAATCGGACACGCTACTTTTAAGTCAAATAGGCTACCGCTCAAAATAAGTCAAATAATCAAAGTCAAATAAGTCAAAATAAGTACCGCTCGGTTGGAATTTCTTTTTGGTTTCGGTTGAATTAGTGGGTGTGCACATTACGCGGTAGCTTGCGACTGTACATTATTAAGAGTCTGCGAAAGGATATGTCTGAGATGTCACCGCAACTTCAATCGGAGCGTGACCCTTGGTCACAGAGTTGCGGTCGCGGTTTGCTCATTTTGCTTTCTTAAATAGTTCTAATTTGGTAAATTTAACAAACGACTCTTGTGCTGGATGGAAAGATCTCAAGAAGTGTCATGCGGTCATAAATGAAAATATCGAATCACAACACTGGAGTTCTTTAAGAATTTTGAAGCATTGCGTTTGAAACTGTCACAGTTCCATAATGTTCCCCCAGTTTCAGAAACGGATCAGTTATACCATCTTTCCACACAGTCGCGCAGGCTAAATCTCTTTCATACAGACTGCATGTCATAAACTGTAGGAAAAAAATGGTTTGAATCTATAACTCTCTCCTCGAGAAATTAATGCAATATTATAATTGATTCAGTGCGCCCGCTGCGGGACTTATTTCTCGCATGCCTTCTCACAACATCAGTATTCCTGAAGTATTCCTGAAGTACAGCAGTATTCCTGCTGAAGGAGCTTGAAATTCAGGGTCCACTGTTGCACAAGTGGGCTGCTAACAGACATTGACAGTCGCGAACGCATCCTGCAGGCTACAGCGTAGGGTGACAATGTTGGCTCGTAAAGCAACTGTAACCAAACCGGTTGCTTCAAGATTAACATGTTATACACGTTTAGCGGATCCTTCCGCCTCCTCTCGGTCGCTCACTTCACCTTGTGCTGTCCCAACTGTGAAGTCCTGACGCCGAAGCCCATTGTTCTTATTGCCTTCGAAGTATGTTTGGCACGAAGCTCATAGTGAAGAATTAGTACCGTCTCGCCCTCTCTTCAGAATGTCATATATCTTCATCAGCGGTAGCCTCTTTCATCACCGGCTGCAGTTGAACGATGAACGAGGTTCGTTCAAAACAGATATGTGGCGAAGAAGGGAAAGGAGGCTCTTGGTTTTGGACAAAACGCAGCCAACTGTTTCCTTAGCATGAATATATAACTGCTCAAATTCACCGGAGCATTAATATCATCCAATCGAGAAACCAAAACGTAGAAAATTGCGACATTTCCAGCCGATGTAAATTGCTTTCCAGTCCGCTCTTCATCACGGTCACAGCCATCCTGCTGTCAGCCGCTGATTTCACGTGACGGTTGGAACAGTTTGTGAGTCTTTGTTAGCGAGATGAGAAAGGCGCCTGGCTTAATCCGTTCGACGAAAGCAATTCTGCACTTGTACATTGGAATTGCATTTCATGCCCGTCCCCCGCTAAAAATAGCCTGGTTCCAAACGAGCAAAAGTACCAGGCGTGCAAAAAAATTTACAAACATATGTGCAGCTGAGACAAAACTGCAGCGGTGAGCGTCCTAAAGCTTGCCTGCCGGCTTTCGATAACTTCGCGGACGAGCTGGGCGAGAAAAAAAAAAGGAAAAACGAAGGAAGCAGACAGAAAGGACGGAGTTGAAAGCTCGAACAGACAGGTGCGAAGCTGAAAGTACATTCAGAGAGCGAGGCTCAGAAGCAACGAAGTGATTAGATTGCGAGCTTTGAATCATACGTGCGTCTATTTTTATTCTTAGCTCTTTCGTGTTCCTTGAAGAACAGCAATTCTTTAACGCAGTCTTCATTTAAAAGAAAGAAAAAGTGGTTTGAAACAAAGAAAGCAGTATGAAAAAAGAATTGGATTTCAAGCTCTCGACTTTTTTTCTCTACAGCCTGGAGGATCGTGACGAGACTTAATTTCCCCGTGCCACTCTTCTTCTGACGCAGTCCTGCCGCTTTCGTCAAGACAAATTAAATATAATGACAATGGCCCGGCACTGTTAAATTCGGAATAGAGACGTCGTGCGCCGCGGCCTTGTAGTGTGTTAAATTATGCACTTTCTATATGTAAGGTTCCTAAACTCAGAATTACACGTTGCCAATTGTCTTGCAAGAAGTGCGCAAAGGATAAGGAACTGATATTGCAAGCACGTGCTAAGCTGCAGAAAGCAGCCATTTGAACGTGCGCTAGTGAAGGCAATGAGAGCAGCACTTTTCCAGTGACGTCTCTTGTTTCGTACACCGTCTCCCCTTAAAGCGAGAGCAGCTGGTGCTATTTTTGGAGGATGCTTTTCAAATATTCCTCCTAATAAGTCAGAACATGGACGTAACGGTTCGATATTTAATTATATGTGGCTTGGGGCTCTAAACGCCACACGAGCACTGAGAAGCAAGCGTTTTTTAATCAATGGGCTAATTGTGCACTGTCACTCTTTTTGAAATCGCAAGGAATCAGCTATTTATTTCTTGCCACCCGAATGAATCTGGCTGGAGTTTATTTTTCTGAATTTTCTGCCAATCAGAGCTCTGTAGGTAATGAAGTGTGGTTCGTATACGCCATCGTCATCATCATCAGAGGCCGGCCTTCCCCATTATCGCGCCGAGAAGAATGAGATCGAACAGGAGCCGTTCGATGACAACTCTCGGAAGCTCACTTCTTTCCGAAGCCATTGTGAGGTGGCTACAGACAAACCTTTGGTGGGCGAAATGCGGCGGACGGATTGCAGACAGAACAGATGTGATGTGTGCTGTGTGCCAGATAGCAGAAGAGAATACAGAACATGTTATATATTTTGTCCAATATTCCAACTACAGCATCAGGCCGAAATGACTTTCAAACGTGAATTTGGATTTCCGCTCGACGTCTGTTTGACAGCGATCCGGCTGCCGATGTGCGGGGATGATAGGAGATACATCTGACATGTTTGGGGATGTGGAAGCAGCTGTGAAAACAACCACGCCTCGACTTCCGTTACGGAGGGAAATATTCGCATACCTAACAGACTGCAAGTTCACGTAGGTAATTAGGCTAGAAGACCTGCGGAAGTTTTGAAGCGATAGCTTCACTACGCCATGTTTCAAGCCGTCAGCGTGGCTGCGCCATGTCGGTGCCGGAGAGCATAGCAGTTGTCATGGAAACCGCCAGGGCCTCGCCTTACCTGGCACTTCGTGCGGTTAGCTTGGCTGCGGCGACCGTGTCAGTACCGGCGCTCCGCCATCTGCGCATGCGCAAGAGCGGAAAGGAGGCGGGGCGGTTGTATAAAAGAAGCGTTTGGCGGTCTTTCTCTCCCTCTTCTTTTTCTATCTTCTCTATTTTCTCTTCTGTCCGCACGAGGCAGCGGAGGTGGCTCAGCTACAGATACAGTAGCAGGCCCGTGCATTTTCTTTTCCTTGTTTCTACAGCCACAACAGCAGCAGCTCCAGATAGAGATGGACAAATCGGCTGGGCTGAAGGAAGCTAAAGACCGCCGTTGGAATGAAACCGTGCGGCGGCGACGATTTTGCAATATCAAGCGGCTTGGTTTTTATTCTGATACCAAAATGACACCAGTAGTGTATTTTTGTTGTAAGAGTAACAAGGAAGAAAGTTTGGCGAATAGTTGCCATTTTTTATGGATGAGCTTCTACAAAGCTCTAGTGCTCATTTCATCCACATTTTCGCGCTAGACAAGAGTTTCCCTGCCGTGCAGATCATCAAATCTGGTGGAAGAATTCTGAACTACAAGCTCACTTGCAGCCGAATGGCGTGTTCCAGCACCGTATCGAACTTTCGTAAACAAACGATGCGATCACATTCCTCGCGACAGCTGCAACAAAATCTCCTTCGCGCTTATCCGCATTCTACTTAAGGATGCAAAATTCTTGAATCGCGTGACAGCCAGACATAAGCTACTCTTCGTCATTCGTGGTTCTAAAATGGCCTTCTTATGCATCAATACTACTCCAATACGCTTCGCTTATGTTTACTTCAAAATCTGTGCCCTCTTTATACTCGTAAACTAAAATTACACTGCATCAGCGTAGATTATGCTAACAATTCATCTTTTACTTTAGATCTCCAAGTTGAAAGGCTTTGAAAATTTGCTCACTTCACTTTCGTGGTCAGTGAACGACAAAATAGAGCGTGGTACTTGTGATAACATGCACTAAGTATCCGCTCCCACTACAGGTTCGTCTTCTAATCATTCTAAATATTTAATCTCAAGCTTTTCACTTGTATTCGGCAGGCTATCAGAAAATTTCAGGTAGAGCCGTTTGAGCCTCATCGTGCAGGAGCGTCACCCTCTAAAGGCTCAACCCTCTTGCATAAGCCATTTTCACTCGAGCAATCAAATCGAGGGCCTTCCAAACGAAAACCCGATCAAATATTCCCTGCAGCCGTTAGTGTTCTGGCAGAAAATAAATTAGGGACAACATTTAACTCATGTCTCACCTCCTACGTCGCCTAGGTGCCTTTGTTTCCAGTGGTGACTACTTGAATCGGGCTGGGAGCGTGCTAGTAATTGCGTAGTTCTGTCACAGGTTCGAAGCTGCAACTGGAAGCAGTTATCTCGTGCGCTTTTAGCTGTCAAATAGCGGCGCTGAAGGTGTTAACGTGTGTTCTGAAACGCAAGCTGAAAAATCGGAACAAAAAAAGCATCGACATTTAGTCCAATTTAGCACAATAACCATGCGGCCATTTATTTATGCTTAAGGCCAGTGACTCGCAGCATCCCTTGCTGCTATCACCAGTCAGTGAGGCTCACTGCCTTTTCGAAGGAGCGAATTGCTCTCCAAAGGTTGCGATGGGTTAGAGGAAGTGACCCCACAGAGCAATTTTTGTGGTCCCATCATCGATCCTTGCAAGCAGCCTGGCGTTATCTTTCAGTTACCAATAAAGTTGTTTCTCCAACCTAAGGGCAATAAGTGCTATATTGGATCTTAGAGATGAATATTCATGTATTTACTTTTTTTCGAGGAACACCTCTATGACTCCGAACACGTCTGCTGTCCCGTTGATGTGGCATGTTGATGTGCCTGCGATGGTTTCGTTGCCCGGAGGTGGTGGGGGGGGGGGGGGGGGGGGGGGGGGGGGGAGGGGTTGGGGGAGAGAAGGGGGGGGAGAGTCCTGATTATGCTTTCTAGCTATGGAAATCACACATAGTGTAAATTTGTTATTTAGTAATTTTGAGTAAATATCTCAATTACAGAATTATTCATCGCCAAACAAAAATTATAATGGTGATGCACACGACGTAATTAGTTGCGAGATGTATGCAGAAGTGAAAAAATGCTTCCTGCTTTTCCACACACACACACACACACACACACACACACACACACACACACACACACACACACACACACACACACACACACACACACACACACACACACACACACACACACACACACACACACACACACACACACACACACACACACACACACACGCACGCACGCACGCACGCACGCACGCACGCACGCGCACGCACGCACGCACGCACACACACACACACACACACACACACACACACACACACACACAAATACACACACACACGCACGCACGCACACACACACACACACACACACACGCACGCACATGCACGCACGCACACACACACACACACACACACGCACGCACGCACGCACGCACGCGCACGCACGCGCACACACACACACACACACACACACAAATACACACACACACGCACGCACGCACACACACACACACACACACGCACATGCACGCACGCACACACACACACACATGCACGCACGCACACACACACACACATCTATATATATATATATTGTTACGTGGAAGATTTACAGTCCCAAAGCTGTCCGCACAACTAACGTTGATGAGGGCACCGATTTCACAACACTCAGCGTCGTCGTCTTCTCGGAGTCTGTTGCGCTTCTTCATCCTCATCACAAACAGCGAATACAGCTAAGTAACACTACCCCCCCCCCCGCGGGAAAAGCACAGTCCCGGTGCGGTCTATGTTAGCGAAATAGAACGTTGATGATAGGGCTTCAGACGGGACACATGCACTATTTCGGAGGTTGGAGCTGTGGACGTGGACTTCGGAACCACAGATTCAACTTCGTAGGTGACGTCGGTCACGGGGCGCAAAACACGGTAAGGGCCAGTGTAACGCGGCAAAAGTTTTTCACACAAGCCCACTCGACGGCACGGGAGCCACAGCAAAACGAGAGATCCAGGAGTGTAGTGGACATCACGGTGGCGGCTGTCGTACCGGATCTTTTGAGAGTCTTGGGATGCAGAGAGCCTGGCATGAGCTAACCGGCGGGCATCATGAGCACGGGTGACGGCATCACTGGTGTAAGTACTGGTGGCGTCTGCCGCGGGTAGAGAGGTGTCGAAGGGTAGTAACGGGTGTCGGCCAAATAATAAATAAAATGGGGAGTATCCAGCGGTAGAATGAACAGATGAATTGTAGGCGAATGTGACAAAGGGGAGATGAACGTCCCAATCTCGATGGTCGTCAGACACATACATGGCCAGCATGTCTGTGAGGGTACGGTTTAGACGTTCCGTGAGGCCGTTGGTCTGGGGGTGATAAGCGGTGGTGAATTTGGGGCGGACGGAGCACGAACGGAGAATTTCGTCAACCACTCGCGACAGGAAACAGCGGCCACGGTCAGTTAGTAGTTCGCGAGGAGCACCATGATGAAGAATTACGTTTTCTAGAAGGAAGTCAGCGACGTCTGTGGCGCAGCTGGTCGGGATGGCTCGGGTAATAGCGTACCGAGTAGCGTAATCGGTGGCGACGGCGATCCATTTGTTCCCCGAGGTGGAAACTGGAAAGGGGCCAAGGAGGTCAACGCCTATACGGGAAAATGGGTCAGTTGGTATGGGTATTGGCTGCATATGACCTGAAGGCAAAATTGTGGGCTTCTTCCGACGCTGACACAGTTCACACGCGGCAATGTACTGCTGGACAGAGCGGTAGAGCCCCGGCCAGTAGAAACGTCGGCGCAGGCTGTCGTATGTGCGAGAGACACCCAAGTGGCCAGCCGTGGGAGCATCATGGAACTGTTCAAGGAGGGTGGAACGCAGGTGTTGTGGAACGACGAGCAAAAGGTCTGTGCCATCTGGTCGCATATTACGTCGGTATAGGGTGTTCTCGTGGAGCACAAATAAGGCGAGAGATGGGTCAGGGCGGTCGGAGGTAAGACGGAGGATAATGGAATGCAGAGAAGGATCTAGGTGCTGTTCCTTGGCAATGTTGGCAAAGGCGGAGACAGATAAGACATATGCATCATCGTCAGAGTCTGTAGGACTAGGGGAGTCGACGGGATGACGTGACAAACAGTCGGCATCTTGGTGAAGCCGGCCGGACTTGTAGACGACGGAAAAGGTGTATTCTTGTAATCGTAGCGCCCAGCGCCCCAAACGGCCAGTAGGATCTTTGAGAGAGGAAAGCCAGCACAAGGCATGATGGTCTGTTATCACAGTAAAATGGCGGCCAAACAAATAAGGGCGGAATTTCGTAATAGCCCAGACAAGCGCCAGGCACTCTCGCTCTGTAATAGAATAATTTTGTTCGGGCGTTGACAGGAGGCGGCTGGCATACGCAATCACCCTTGTACGGCCGTGTTGTTGCTGAGCGAGAATAGCTCCTATTCCATGGCCACTTGCGTCGGTACGGAGTTCAGTATTGGCGAAAGGGTTGAAGTGGGCCAAGACTGGTGGAGTAGTAAGAGCAGCAATAAGCTTTGAGAAAGCTGCAACTTGTTCAGGCCCCCAATAGAATGAAACGTCTTTCTTGAGGAGTTGGGTGAGCGGACGAGCAAGGACTGCGAAGTTCGGGACGAATCGTCGGAAATAGGAACATAGGCCAATAAAGCTTCGGACATCGCTGGATGAACGCGGAGTGGGAAAATCTGTGACGGCACGTATCTTGTCAGGGTCAGGCTGAACACCGGAAGCATTAACCAAGTGACCAAGCACTTTGATTTCCCGATGGCCGAAACTGCATTTCTTTGAGTTGAGTTGAAGGCCGGCGCGGCGGAATAGCTCGAGAATGGTAGAAAGGCGAGAGAGGTGGCTGTCAAAAGTGGACGAGAAAACAATGACGTCGTCTAAGTAACAAAGACAAGTCGTCCACTTGAAGCCGCGCAGCAATGAGTCCATCATCCGTTCGAAAGTTGCAGGGGCGTTACATAGGCCAAAAGGCATGACTTTAAATTGATAGAGGCCGTCAGGGGTGATGAACGCTGTCTTTTCACGGTCTCTCTCGTCGACAGAAATCTGCCAGTAGCCGGAACGAAGGTCGATGGATGAAAAGTAGCTGGCTCCGTGCAAACTATCAAGCGCGTCGTCGATGCGCGGAAGAGGATATACATCTTTTTTGGTTATCTTATTCAAATGACGGTAGTCAACGCAGAATCTCCAACTGTTATCCTTCTTCTTGACCAGCACGACAGGGGATGGCCAGGGGCTACTGGAAGGCTCGATTATGTCGTTCGTTAACATCTTTTCGACCTCCGTTTGAATGACGCGTCGCTCGGCAAGCGAAACACGATAGGGCCGCCTGTGGATAGGACTGGCGTCCCCGGTGTCAATGCGGTGGGTTACAACTGTCGTTTGACCCAATGGGCGGGTGCCGAAGTCAAAAAGGTCACTGTAGGTAAACAAAAGCTTGTGTAAATCAGCGGCGAATTCAGGTTGCAGATCAGCTGATATCATGCTGTCAAGCGGATCAGGGCGCGATGTGGACGACGAGGGGGTGTTGGCAGGGACGGCAGTTGTATGATCTGTAGACAGAGCTGAAATGGCACAATCGGTCATCGGGGACAGCGAAGCTAATGAAATTCCCTCGGGCAGAACTTGAGTTGAAAAGCTGAAGTTGAGGACTGGGAGAGTGGTGCGGTTCTGGGAGATGTGCACAATTAGATGAGGAAGGGTGACGTGCCGCTGCAGCATGACATCAGTAATGGGACAAGCGAGATAGTCGCCATCTGGGACGGGTGGGAATGGCGACATAGGGATGTAAACGGCAGTTTATGGAGGAAGGCGGCTAAACTGTGCTGATCGAAGTCGGGGTGAGCAGGAGGGGTCTTCAGAGCAGAGCGGGAGGTCCAAGCGAAGTAGGCCACTAGAGCAGTCGATAAGGGCAGAGTGGGCTGTTAAGAAATCAATGCCAAGGATAACGTCGTGGGGGCATTCATGTAGGACGGTGAACAACACTGGGGCATGACGGTCAGCAATTGTAACTCGCGCCGTACACATGCCAACCACGGCAGCAGGGCTGCCATTGGCGACGCGAACTGTGGACGAGACGGCTGGCGTAAGGACTTTCTTGAGGCGACGACGAAATGAGGAGCTTAGAACGGACAGTTGGGCGCCTGTATCAATTAGAGCAGAAACGGGAACTCCATCCACAAGGACGTCGATACGGTTATTTTGTAGGGCAGGGGTCAACAGAGGCTTTTCAGTCCGGGTCATAAATGCAGCGTCACCTCCGGGAGCTGCATTGGCTAGTTTTCCGGTAAGTGGCCAGAGTAGGACGTTGGCGAACTGCGGCGAGGATGAGGAGAACGCGAACGTCGTGCTTGCGGGGATGGTGAACGGTTGGCAGGACGGACAGTGGAACCGGGGTCAGCAAGGGTCTGGTCGGGGCGAGGTGGGGAATAGCGAGGGGCATAGTCTCCGCGGCGGTCAACGTAGGTGTACTGACGAGATGGCGTGTACCAGCGACTACGGCAGTGGCGGGAAATGTGGCCAACGCGAGAACAAGTAAAACAGATGGGGCGATTGTCATGGGTACGCCATTCATTTGGGTTGCGGTAACGATATTGGGGCGAGAAACCGGCGTTGGTTGAGGTGGCAGCAATCACTGGAGGGGCAGGTCCTGAATCCGTGGTGTCGGTGGTGCTGGTAGAAGGGAGGCCTGTATTCGCAACCTCTTGGCGAACAACGGCCTTAATAAGTGATATGGTAGCCAGGGTGTTGTCGGGTGTATGCGACAGCGAGGCCGCGGGAGTCATTGCCTCAAGCTCTTGGCGGACAATGCGTGTCAAAGTGCTGTCTTTCGCAGGCGGTCGAGGAGTCGGGATATCGATACAGGAGGAGCTAGCAGCCGTGTTCGGCAGCCGGTCGAAACGGTGATATATGCGCCTCTGTTTCGCCTGCTCGAAACGTCGGCACACCTGCAGCACAGAGTCCACGGTGGAGCAATCCCTGCACAACAGGAGGTTGAAGGCATCGTCGGCAATGCCTTTTACTATATATAACCTCCGTAATATATATATAACCTCCGTAAACACCGCCGTGCCCCTCGTGGGCCAAACGTAGTTAGGATCAATCTCGCAGCCAGCGAAGGTGGTTCATTTTCATTCCGGCTCTCACTTTGAGCCTCTGCATCAACGGCACAGACAGAAACTTACCAAGAACAAAAAAGGGCCACATAATGGGCTTTCGGCACGCGAGGCGGACTTATTGTTGTCCGATGGCGGAACGGATCACTGTCCCATCTGCACAACTATTTGGGACCTATGACTCCTTTACCAAGCCTTACATCCCAAAGAGCCGAGCACTGGCCGGGGGAAAGCTTGTACTCGTTGGTACCTCACGAATACTATATATATATATATATAATAAAACTGGGGGGGGGGGGGGGATTGAGAGGCTCGTAAAGATGCACAAAGGCAAGAAGCCCATAGTCGGCGAGGTCAGGACAAGGGTTGGGGGGGGGAGGGGCGTTTTTTTTTCAATTTTTACTTTTGCAATTCGCCTGAGTTAGTCCTGTAATCAGTTTAGGGTGGAAGATATTCTAGTAGCAAAAGTAAAAAACAAAAATCCCCAACGTTTTCTTTGGCCTCGCCGACTGTCGGCTTCTTAAGTGCGTATACCGGATATCCGAGCAAGCTTTAGCCAAGGGTTAAAACAAAACATTCACGATAGGCCAGACAATCCACGTGTATACAGCTGAAAGCCATCTGACGCTCCACAGGCCATTTCTTTATTTTGCAATTAACTCATTATTACTTAAGATACTTTTTCTAATTTACGAGGTAATGCTTGCAGATAATAAATGTGATTTGCAAAGTTTGGAGAGCACCTTCTGAAACCCCCCTTCCATTTATATCCAATAAAAATATCTCAAGTGTATCGTTTTTTTTCAGCCTCTAAAGAAAGTCAGCAAATATATATATTGTTACGCAGCAAATATATATATATATATATATATATATATATATATATATATATATATATATATATATATATATATATATATATATATATATATATCACGTGACTAACGCATTCGTGCGACACGATTGGGATGCTCCTAATCTTGGTCTGAATGAACGAAATTAGCGGCGGCCATGATTCGATAGCCCAGCTTAGTGGTAGGCTGATATGTTGGCGATGGTTGCAGCCCACGCAGTGAACTTCCCGCGACTTATACCTCTGTCACACGGGCACGGCTGAACTCCTTTCAACTCCCTTCAACCAAGGTAGCCATTACCTCGAGGGAGATACGTGCCGTGTCACACGGCAGTCCATTATGGAAGGAAGTTAAATGGAGTTTTGAAGCAAAGGAGATCGACGATCTCCATTGATGGGCGAAGGGAGTACTCTCGTTTCCAATGTGCTTTGCTTCCGAGTCATTAAATAACATATTTCTTCAATAATGTAATTTTTACTCCTAAATATATTAGTTTTTATTGCATAAAATTGTATTCTAACTCGGTTAGTTGCGTTTAATTGTCGCTACTGCACCACGTATTGCACAACGCCGCGCATGGTGTCCAGCAGAGCGGAAAAAATGGCTATGTTTAGAGCATGGCCGTTGTTTTCAGCAAATGTGTGTTCTTTTATATTGATATGACTAAAGCTAATTGCATTTTGCGAGGAAAATAGTAGTATAAAAAATATTTCAGTTTGTTTTGGACATTATTTTTTATATCTTTGTGCAAAATAAACAGCGCCTAATGGCCCCCTGTTGGCTGCTCTGAGAAGCTCGTTGCAAGCCGTGTGACACGGGGACAACTCCTTTGAGGCGAAACTCCCTGCGACTCCCTTGCGCTCCTTTAGACCAAGGAAGTTCAAGGTAGTTCCGAGTCGGCCGTGTGACAGGGATATTACACCGTTATGTGCGCCGACTGCCTGAAGCGGACGAAGAAACCACCGTAGACATATCCGCCTGCCGCTGCAACGGGGTCTTGGAGCCAAGGCTGCAGCTGATTTCGTTCACTGAAACCCAGGTTGAGCGCAGCATAGTCGTGGCGCACGAATGCGTCAGTCAGGTGATATTTCTTGTGTATATGAAAGTGTGCCAAAATAATCCCAAAATTTGATTTCTTCCTTATCTATCTGGCTTGCCGAGTCCTAGATCACCGAGGACTATCGCCTTGATTTGTGAGGTGTCTATCATGTCACTCAGAAGCTCTAATGCAAAGGGGGCTTTGGCTACAGCACATTTTACAACTACGTGTTCTGACGAAGACTCCGATGACAGCGTTTTTACCTCCATGGCACACCAATACCACAATTATCGTTATAAAAGGTGGCGTGCACGTTTTGGTTCCAGGCACAAGAGGAGCTCTCATAACTGAAAAGCGTCTAGGCCCTATACGCTGGTACATATTCTCATCGGTCAACAGGCACTTGGGGCAATGTGCTGCTTCTGTTGTATGAATGAATGCCGCAACTATTGAGGTTGACACCCCTTAGCTTACAGATACGACAGCTACTAGCTACTAGCTGCGAGAGCAATGGGCAAAGGAAGAGCCAGAAATGCCCTCATATATGTTGTCGGAGCTCTGGTTCTAGTAAGAAGGGCAAAAATTGCACAATCACAACTCATAAAAACCTTGAGAGTCGAGACAAGAGTGGCGAATTGAGGGACTTGTTTCATAGGTGGACTCTAATGGTTCTAATTGAATCTAGTATTTGCTAAAATTATACGCTGCACTTGGACATGTAGGATTCTTCTTCTTCAGCATATTCACTGAACGTAGAGAAAGGGAAAAGCTAGTAGAAAGATAACCAGAGAAGATTTCTTGTTCATACCAAGCAGAGATTAGGCAATCAGGCGTGTAGTCGACCGCGTACGTTATGCCGTCAGAATGCTTCCGAGTACAGCTTGTGAGATAGAGGACTAAGAAAGCATTGTACCAAGGAGGAGCATCAGAAGTTGATTGTGAGAAATTTGACGGAAGAAGCAATATGTGCTTAGAAAGGGACCGAAAACAATGAATATAAAATATAGGATCGAGGGAAACTTGGCTGTTATTACAGAAATTAGCTTACATTTAGGTGCTCAATCTTAATTTGTTTGCGCGGTATGCCATGAAAAAGAAATACGACCTCAGGCGAGACAGTCATCGAAAGTAACGAGAGGTCGCGTGGTACACGTCGCCATGTTTATGACACTCTCGTTAAGCCTTGGTGATGTAAACGTCAGATTTCAAACTAGACTAGCACTTTTTTGACAGTTAACACCGGCCGGCAAAAAGCCGTAGTTTCCCTGGTACGATATGTAAGAAGCTCTACCAGCGTCCAACTGCAGCCATGGTTGGCTTCGGCAGATTCGGCAGACTGCGCCCCAGCATTCCAACAATGCATTAGAACTGATTTTCCAATTCGGTGACTGGAAAACCACCAGTGGTTCTACCAAGTTTCTCCAGGCTACTTGCTTCTGTAGCACCAATTATTCATCTTGCTGACAACTGAGGCATACAAAAGCTTCCAGCCTTGTCTATGAGATCCAAATCAACACACCGTGCAGAGATACTGGCCATAGTAAATGCGTGCAAAGCAAGTACAGCAATAATTCTTTAACTGTCCTAGAGAACAAATAATAAACAAGGCTGTCTTTTCAAACAAGGCAAGCAAGCGATCACTTGGCTAGAGTCAGGTCTAACCTTAATTGTACTCCTGTGCTCAAGCACGCACTTAGGTACCGTACGAAAGTCTCCTTTGATAAACATTCTTCTTTTAGGCAAATTTCTGGACATGAGATCCTTTATTAAAGACGGCGAAAAGCATTTCATCGGATTAAAGGTATTTCTCCTTATCCTGGTTTCTTGATGGCGAAAGTAGGCGCAGTTTCAAAACAGACATGAAAGGCAATATTAAAAGCGAAATATAATTTCTCGTTATGCTGGCTTGTTTACGCGCATGTAGAATGTCATGCCTTTTATCTAAACGAGCTAAGCGTTTCGAACTTCACACTCAGTTGGACTTAAGCTCGTTGAGTACGCAATTATCGAAGGCTTATAGTGAGACTGAAGAGTTTCTTCTTTTCTATGCTGGCTTAGCTTTTACCATTTCCCTCATGTCTGCCTACCTTGGACTTTACTTTTCTTCTATTTTTATTCTTTGCCATCCGCGGAACCCAAGCCCGAGCATTCTGGTCTTCCGCTTATTCCGTTACTCATTGTTTAGCTGTTTCTCCGAGCGTGAAACCATCACAATGAATATAACTGCCGTTAGCGACACGGAGGTGCGTCGCTTCAATCGGATTTGTCCGTCCAAGAACCAAATTGGATGCAGAACCAATATAAGGACGCTGCCGTACCCGCTTTGTGGGCACGCGCCTTCCATATATTATGTTCGGATGTCACCTCTGTTGAGCACGGTCGGAGCTTGAAAAGGCGCAAAAGCACGCAAAGTTCCCATGACACCAGGGGCAGGATGCTTGTTTCTGTCTGCGCTGGGTGGCTTTATTATTTCCTGCCCACAGGTGACGCGTCCCCGCGGCGGCTTCTCCCAGGTCGATACGAGAGAGCATGCAATATTCATCACGGTCAAGTGCTTCTCTGTCAGGCAGGGAGCGGCGACGAAAGGGCCAAGTATAAAGAAGGTGATACACGCTTCGTCAATATGAACACAGCTCGGAAGGAACGTGGGTCTGAGAAGCGCCGCGAAGTAATAAATACAACGGGCCTTTCCATCGTTCCGTGTCTTTCGCGCCGTCGGCAAATATCCGCGTCGTAAGCGGCGCCACTTACATCCCTGAGATCGGGACGTCCTGCGGTTTCTAATTTCGGAGAAAAATGCGCTAATGGAATCTTGTTTTCTCTGGTATTCTCGCGGTTTCTCGCTGCTGGCCACCGTCCAAGCGATTCATCCTCTCACGGCATACCTGCGAAACAGGCGAGGCAATGACTATCTTGGCGTGGCCACGGTGATAAGTACGAGCCTTTTGAAAACGCTGCTAATGCGTGGTTTTCTTCGCAGTAAGCACAAGAATGCCGCAGAGAAAGCGTAAAAAAAAAAAAAAAACGGTGAAAGCAAGAACATTTGCGACGCGTCCAGTCTAACCTGTATCTTGAATCGGTAAATCAAGCAAATGGGCTCGGATGGAACGGGCAAACGGTGAAAAACTATTTGCTTTATGCGCTCGTGCTACGAGGCTTGTTTGTGCACTTTGTTTGTGAGACGAACGCCGTCATTCTTCGTTCTCCTCGGGAAGCAGTTTCGTTATCCGCTTCGCGTTTTGTTTTTCTTCTGAGGCTGGTCATTTTCCGAATTGATCGCTGGGTGAAGCCCTTGAGTGTGGTTTGCCCTGCGGAACCTTCCGTATGTCGGTGGTGTGTGGCTTCTTCGGGAGTCTCTAGGGGCATCCGCTGAAGCCGTAGCATTCCCGTGCTTGGAAAAAAAAAAAGACGAAGCTTGGGAAATAGATGGCATCCGTTATGAACAAGGCACAGTCTCACTTATTTGATATCGGAGAAAGCCTTGACCGCAATACGGGCAAAAAGAGAGCTTGCGAAGTTCCATCGAGGTCTCGCCTTTATTCAGAAAATTTGTTAAGCTAACGATTAATTTGGTTGCTGAAGGCAATCTCAAGTGCGCCATCTCGCCGCGAAGCATTGATTTTGAACAGTTAAGAGGTTTACAAGTAAGATATGGAGGCAATATGCCATGTTTCTTCCTTGATATGCAATCACACATTATTACTGCGTTCCTAAGTAAATGTATAAAGATACCTTCAATATCACCCTCTTCAGTGATGGTACTATAGACACAAAACTGGCAGAGATAAAGACTGCCTAAAGAAGTTCAAATTTTCCAAGGATTGGGTAGATAACAAAGTTGTCAGATTAGATAGATACAGTAAGCAAAGCCATCAGATGTTACTTCAAAACTTAGAACAGTACATTCGGGCAAAAATGATGATCTGTTTGGTGGTTTTCGGTACAACCAACACTGAAAATGTATGCCAGCAACAATACGTGCGACATTAGTCAAATGGATGGTTCAGAGCGGCTCGTGCTTATGTTGATCTGTCTCTATGGGACTGCAATACTCTCTTTGTAAACAGATCGATGGGTATCAGCGTCCGACGGGTGATTACAAAATGCTGGATATGGTAAGCGCATGAATATGCAAGAGACTCTGCATTTGTTATTTCGTGATGGTACAGATCGTTGAGTTGAATTTAAAGTACTCCTGTATTGGAAATAAATGCGAACTGCGGAGTGCTTGTTAAGGCGGTCTGCCTGTTGCCATCAGAGATAGGCCCGCTCATGTGGTTCTCGATAGTTTTGCTTCTGCTTTCTTTTACGTTAGTTTTCTCTTTTTGCTACGGGAGCGCGGCATTCATTCTTTACAGAGGTCGCGAGATGCTTTGCGCTGTTTCGCTGGTGGCAGCGGCTGTGGCCCAGGTGGTTGAAGCGAGCGCGCTGACGGAAGCAACATTAATGACCCGCATGGGGCACAGCCGTTGCCGCTAGCGAAACAGCGCCGCGCAAGTCGCCATAAAGAACCAATGTGGCGCTCTCGTGGCAAAACGAACGTGAAAGAAAACAAGATGGTCGCGGAACGAATGAGCGCGCCTATACCTGTGATGGCGGCCGGCATGGTGGTTGAGCTGAACTTGTCCATGAGCACCGCTATTCGCATTTCTTTCTATCACGGTAGTGCAGGCCTTTGAAAACGTTATAACAGAGACTTTTTTTTAAAAGGAATTTTGTCCAAACACTCCCAAGAAACACTACAGACACGGTCGAATATAAAACAGGGGACTTTCGCTTGGGTCTAGGCCCGGACGAAAACACAGTTCCCACCCGCAGCGGATGTATTTATACTTTGCTGCAGAACAATTCTGCTCAAAACACAAGTTGAATAATAGTGACTAAACTTCTCAACTTAATAAGTTCGGGGGTCAGTGTAACGGGAACTTCGAGGCCGTCGGCAAGGCAATGTTCTATCAGTTTTTTAAGCTAATAAAATCTTATTTACGGAAGCGTTGCAGAGCAAGAACAATGAGTGCTTTTTTACCAGAACATCGAAATTATTTGCATTAGACAAGCCATGAAGCTTAGGCCAGAAGGGAGGTCCGTTGATCACGAGCTGCAGCGATAATACGGTGCAAAATACGAACTTCCTGCTCCACTGCTCTACTCTACCGTACCACGCACATTATTTCGCTCGGCCGCTCTCACGACGTACAGGGTCAACCACTTCTAGCTATAACACGGTCACTGCTTTCAAAGCAACACCGCGTCTGACGCAGGCATATATTGATGCAAAGTGATGCAAGCACATAGGGACCCGGGCATGCTACTTCAATCGCCTGCCACATAGCTTTATTGCATGGCCGGGTCGGACGCAATGACGCTTCGAAAGCAGTAACCGTGTTATAGCTACAATTGGACGAGGCTGTACAACACGCAGTTGGTAATGGCTGACCTTTCTAGCACCAAGCTGAAAAGAAAAAGAATGTAGTACATGACGTGGCTCAGGAACCCTTGCTGTTCGCACGGGGTTCGAAATGAGCGCTGTAGACGCAGCAACACGGCATCACCGGACGCCGCATTTATACCTTGCTCTGTGTGCACCAGTCACGGTGGCACCAGTATATTTCCCTCACTTTCGGTTTTGTGCGAAAGGAAAGTGCCGCGAACTTTCGCGTCGAAGACTTGAAGGGCTTTAACAGCTGCATTTTTTTGTAGCTTAAAAAACGCCTCGCAGGCGTCGAAATTCCCGATTGGCACTGAAAACCGAACCGCATTAACTACAGCAGTGAAATAGCATATTCTAGCTAATAACTTGAATAATTTAGAAATTTTTCGAAGTTTCATTACGGAGGCTGAGAGTTTGTCCGCAAATATTTTGTTTTCTAATATGGAGTATATAATTTCTGAATTTTTCAGGACGCGCTGAAACATTCTGTACATTAGTATTCATTTCGGTTTACATCGCAAAGCTGCATACCACAGTTCTTTTTTCTTCCAGAACATGCAAACTGAGCTTTGAGTCTGAAGAACGTGCTGTGTCCCAATGTGAAGTGATGTGCTCATTAGCAGTCACAAATTGTTGACAGGCACTGGATACTTCGTTAATTAAGCAACACCCATGAGACTGTACCACTTCCCTAGCCATCTGACTGGCTCCGAAGCGTGCTACAACCGAGCACTTGTGGAAACCGCCGCCTGGGGGCTATGGCTTCCCCTTCATCACCGTCGTCGCTGCTAGGCAGAGCACGACCAGTGTATGACAGAGCATGGCCAGTTTTTACGACAGTTTCGCCATACTCTTCTGCCCGATAGTGCGACATTTCTCACTGCGGCTTTGACATGCTGGCTCCTTTCTCCTCGTCGCTGATTTAACGTCACGTTTGCTCGCCAACGCGATGCGACAGCTCGTCGCGAACTACGCTAGGCGACAAGTCTGCCTTTGCGCGGTTCTGCTGCTTGTCTCGCGAACGCGGGGCCCACCATCGGAAACCCGCCATGTTGCATTTTTTCCGCGTCCGTGCATAATCACAGGTGGCAGATGCCGATCGAAAGACCGCGAAAGCCACAGAAGCAGGACTGGCAGCAATAGTAAGCTCCTTTTTCGTGCACCACGAAAAGGAGGAACTGACGTTTTTCAGTGCAGTTTACGCAACGCTCCTGTTATCTTTTTTATTTTGCCTATATGCCACGTGGTTCCACTTTTCTTTGTAGTCTAAATTTTCCAGAGCGACGCCATTTGAGATATTCGATGGTATCTATAGAGTTGCGAAATATTTGCAGAAGTGAATGTGAAAAAAAGGCGAAGAGAGATCGAAGCAAGAGAAAGTATTGCAGATTGTCGTACTGCGAATGCAGATATTTTGCTTGGTCTAACCATCCCACCATTCATAGCGTCGCCTATATTAAAGTTTGCCCTCCGTGGCGCATTTTTTGTCCCACAACTTCTCGTTTTATGCCAAATGTAGGCGACCATGCTGCCAAACTAGCAGCATTACGGGCACAACGCACGATATGTTGTACGTCTGGTGGCACGGCAGCATGCCTTATACATAAAGCATGAGCTGCAAGAAAAAGAAAACTTCCCTACACGTGCAAGTCTAGGCATTTAACCTACTAGTGTGTGTTGTGTGTAGCCTAACACTGATTGACGTCCAGCACACTTATATCGCAACAATCGCCTCTTCTCCCCGCTCTTTTGTGCCATGTGGCCAGGAAGATATATTCTTGCTCCCAGAAAATTTTATGAAATATGTACAGGTGACTGGTGAAGCAGGAGACTGCCGTCTCTTTATTAGAAATGGCTTGATGGATACGGCTTTGGTATGCGCGACGATTTTTATCCCGACGCGTAAGGCCAGATTCGTCTGGAGCCTTTTCACTCACGAATTTTCCCGCGCCTGAAAAGCATGCAGCCGCGCCGGTGAACTAGTCCTTATTCCGACCTTTTTTCGCGTCCCTCATGGTGCAAGATGGCGGTGCGGCCGCGTCGGTTTCATACGCGGAGCGGAGTCAAGAAAAACATTGCACTCAGTGCAGGTTAGGTTTTACACATTTCAGAAGGTTTCTGCAGCTTTTCGGGAAACTAGCAATGATTGTGATTTGATTAACAGGAAAGTCTGGGTAGCTGCTTCACTTTAGCTGTTAGCTAGAACGTTCTGATGAACAAATCTCTTGGAAGGAGAAAAATGAATGAGTCAGTAAAAAGTGTCGGTGCTACCAAGCACTGTTTGTCGGTGGGCATGACTATTCCTGGGTGAAAGCGCGATATCATGACGCGGAAGTGAAATCAAGATTGAGGTACATAGCTTCACTTCAGAAATGTGTCCAGTCTTGTGATGCTCAAGGAAGAAAGGAGACAAGATACAGGTTTTGGCAACCAAATGAGACAAATAATGGAAGCAAGTTTTTGAGTTAGTCTTATTCTCTGCTGTGCCCGTGTCTAGCACGAGTTGCCCTGAACATGCCTCGAAATCATTCGCATGCGAGTTTTTAAATGGGCGAAGTGTAGCAAAGTTGGCCTTCTCACGGGTCATTGAAGAGTCGATAAAACGTATTTCTGTAAGCCACACACCGTCCTCATCCTGCCTGACTCCAAATGTGCTCAAGAGAACCTTGGCGAGGGACTGCCGTTATTAAATAGTGTGCCAGACCTCTAACCTGGCTCAAGAAGCCAAATCACAAACTTACAGTTTTCTTCCTGTAGGAACTATCTCACGTCACGGTAGCTGTTAACACGGCGGCTTACCTTCTTGCCCAAGAATCCCGGTTATATCTATCGTCACTGAGTGTTCCAAATGCCCACAACCTCCCAGGGCAGCTAGTGGTGCATCACTTCTCTGCACTTCAGCCGTCTATGCTTCACTCTTACGTTACACGAGCTTTGCCACCCAACTCAGATAATGCTTTATCGCGTCTGCGCGAACAATGTCTGTACGCCGGTATGCATGCACAAGAGTCACTGTTCGACTTCGCTTTTATATGTCAATGTTGTTGGTAGGGGTGAAGCGAACTATTTCCTTTTAGTGCGAAATCACTTATCAGGAGGCTGACACTTGTAACAAAATATTGTCTTTCGTGTGGAGCAGCTGCATAGCAACGCGGTGCTATCCATAGGGTCTGCATAACAATGACGTAACAACGCGTTGCCGAGGCAACGGCAAGACTGGCCGTATAACGTTCCAGTCGCGCGGCCAATTAATTGAAGCGGATATTTAATTTGTGACATATGCATGATTCATTGCAGCCAACTACAAAATGCTAAGTGAGAGAAGAGCAAGACCTGAGCAACACTGCTACGCACGATATTATATTACTGCCAAAATTATCTACGTTTTTTGTGAGCGTGCATTAAGCGACTCCTGGGCAACGAGAGGAGAATGAACGATCTACTGGAATATGCCTCAGTATCGCGCACTTTGAGGGCTCCAGAACTGAGCAGAAAACAGGGTCAAAAACACTCTTTATGCTATTAGGGAAGATTGGTCTTATGCAACACTGCAACAGGAATCATTCAAACAGGGCCTCAGATAGAGGTATTGGCGAAAGCCAACTAATAAGGCTAATTCCGACTTTACGCGAAAACTGCCAACACTACCTGTCACGATTAGCTCTCTTAGTTATACAAAGACACCAGGCGCCTGCGACAGGCAAAACAAGCAAGTTTTGTTGGCCAATTGAGGCAAATGGAAGGAATTGTACAGCAATTTATCGTGTTATCATTTTCTGAGCCTCAGGTGGTTGCCTAAGACTTGGCAAAACGCTTGTTCATGGCCAAAGTGTGATCAATGCTACTGTGCATTTTAATTAAAAAATAATGATCAACAGTACATGACAAGGGCCGATGACTGCCTGAGCGCAAGACGAGCCATATCTATCCAGGCGAAATTTTATATTCTCTGCCTAGCATCAGCCGCTATGACAATCCCTCCTGGACATTGGCCGGACACTGCCGAGGCGGAGTTGTTGTGTTTCTTCTAATTTCGAATAAGTTTTCTTTATGTCGAAACCTTAGAAGTATGCTCAATCTTCGCTCAACTGATTTTGTTTACCTGCATGCTAGTTTCTTTTTTTCTGAAAACTGTAGGAGGTATGGAATGCCAAAGAACTGTGTCATGGTTAACATCATACTGTCAATCATTGAAAACATCAGGAGGATCACGAGAAAAAATAATAATTTCTTGGTGTCGAGGGAATACCTAGTATCACGGGCATAGAGAAGAAAAAAACGTGCTGTAGCCGGTCATCTCATGTGTTGTAGTGTTGAAGACAAACGTATAAATGGCAGTATTGTATCCCAGTTCTTGTGGTCTGATGCAATGTACATCCAGTTTCCTGCAGGTCGTTCCTGCAAAAAAAAAAAAAAGGCTGGCATATGGAACCATGTATAGTTATTACTGAAAAGTGGGCTATAAAGTTCTGTGCAATTTTAATTTAATTTTATTTTGCAACTGTCATGTGAATTTTGAAATAAATAAGATGAACAATTTGCGCTACATTTTGATTTTCTTTTTTCTCTCTCTGTTTAACATTTGCCAACATCAAATTAAGAAAATCCCCTATGGGTTTCTTTTCAGTGGCTTTTGGTATCCATTTATTGTATAATTCCGCTATTTTCTCCACACTTGTTTGCTGATTAACCTGCTGCAAGTCATACATCTTTGGGCTAGCTTTTAAATGGTACCGCAGTTGCTGGCTGAAACTAGGACCGCCTTCATGCTTACCACAGTGCGCAGGGCCAGGTGGGGGTGTACGATAACGTTATGTATGGATGCGGTGCATTTGCAAAACAGAAAAGCTTGCTTTGCAGAAATAAAGCCAACTCCACAGAAAGCAAAGCACTTGAAGCGCTGCTTTACGGCGTCCGACACACAACACGGTGTCGGCAAAGGCTGTGGATATTAAAGCGCCATCCTCCGGGACATCATCACTGAGCGTCTCAACACTTTTGAGGTGCACTGAGGAGAAGCCGAAGCTCGAATAGTCGACTCAGTTGTTTCGTATACCGGTATAAAAAAATTGTTGCCATGCATTACGAAACGCCAGTATGGATTCGAATCCTTGAATACCGTGAAAGGTTTCAAGGTTTCAAAGAGTAATGCTGTGTCTCAATTCCGACACCGAAATTTTACGTTTATGGCCTCTTATGCCTTAACAACTACTTCATTTCCACGAAATCGGAGCCTTTATCGAAATAATGTATCAATTAAGGTCAATCTCAATTCCCCCTTGACGTCAAATTTTGTTTAGTTTTGTTTTATGAGGATTAAGACCTCGAAGTCACTCACGCGGTAAGGAACCCCGCATCAGAAGGCTCCGGATTGTTTCGACCTACTAGGGTTCGTCCCATGAAAGACTTTCCGATTCCTGCGATCCTGCAGCCCGGATAAAATCCAGGCACTCCTCTTTGCAGTCTAGTGCCCTAGCAACTGAGCCATCGGATCCGCGCGCAGTTTCTTTTACAGAGCTTCATTTCGTCATTCCTTGATCCGGCATGTATAAGGCTTCTATGCCTGCATACGCAGCTTGACACTGAGGCTTCGTGATTACTTGAGTCTCCAGCACATGCGGGTGCCCTTTACCTTCCATACTGCACTTTGCCAGGTTGACTACAATGCCTAAAACCTGCAAATTGTTTTGAATTACGCGTCGTTATGGAATGATTAACTAACTACGCCATTTCGGCGTGAACATCCTTGCCCAGCATTATGAATGCAATACGAAGGCAGCCATAATGGCTTCCGATATTGAGGCTTTGTCCATCAGTTAACCAAACTTGCATTGAGCCGCACTGCCCATGTAAGAGTTGCAGGAACCTTTCCGTCACAGGCATATTCCATTTAAAGGCACAAAAGAACATTGTGCTTGCTCTCTATAGATGCAACAACGTAGCTGCGAGATCGAACGCATTGCGTAGCTGTGCGGTACTATTGCGACACTGAGAGCTCGTCTGAAAATGTCACGGTCTCTGCGCCTTGGCTATCTCTGCGAACAGAGGGCATGCCGTATGCCAAACAACCGTGGCTGCGAGAAACGCAGCGCGCGCAAGTTGAACCACTTTTGTATCAGCGAGGGACCACGCGTCTGGCTCAGACCGTGAAAAAGATGCTTTGTGCGAGAACCGCTGTGTGATAGTACGGAAATATGATACTCCAAATACATATTTGACTTTCCAACCAGACTGACGAAGCGAGAGTGCTCCTGATTTCAGATTTTATGAAAGCATGTCTTATATTCGTCTTTCGCACATGGCGCCAAATTTGACACCCACATTACCCTGACGTGTTTTAGAGGCCTCTGTTCATTGCGAAAAATTCGCATTCGAAGTGGAGAAGTGACCAACTCTGGCATACTCGGAGAATTAAAAAGAATGCAATGAAGATATATTTACTCCACTAATTGCCAAATAAAGAACACTTTATGGTGCGCGCGCTTTTTATCATCATGCGGATATAGAAAAAAAAAAAGGTACGGCCCTTTTTGCATCGTGGTTAAAAATAAAGCAGACATTTTTCCTACAATTTAAATATAATTCAACGACAGCTAACAAGAATATGTATGATTGTGATAAGCAATAAAAATTGAGCGTACAAAGAAATAACCAGGAAAATAATCAATTATTTATTAGTACATGTAACAAGAACAACAATGAATGAATGAATGAATGAATGAATGAATGAATGAATGAATGAATGAATGAATGAATGAATTAATGAATGAATGAATGAATGAATGAATGAATGAATGAATGAATGAATTATTTCTGGGAAAATATGCGGTAACGTCGCGCTATAGCGGCCTCTGGACAGTCGTCTTCTCTCCTAACCTCGACTCTCGTCGACCCGGGATTCTGTGCACTCGCAGACACTTCAAACTCGAGGCGGAGCTGGCCTCGATGACGTGGAAGATCCGATGGGAGGAGATTTCAAGCTCGCCGCCAGGCCACTTCAAGAAATTCGGTTCCCGCATGAGCCTGACGAGGGCCAGCCTGGCTGTGAGTCGAGTGGAGCCTTCCCTTTCTTCCTCCATTTTTCGTGTGCATGCTTCCAATTATCGCTTTGCACCGGCCGACGCGGGCGGTCCTTTTGAGCTTCCAGTGAGAGCGAAATGAGAGATTCGTTGGCTCCAGCTGCCGCAGATTTCTAGCTTTGGTGTGCGTCCGGTGGGCTGACACTCCATACTTTTTTTTTTTTTTCGGCTGTGTAGTGCTAACTTCAGAGCCGGTAATAAGGCATTTCTCATGGGGATCAGAGGCTGTAATGCAGTTAAGCGATTTCATCTAGCGATTTAGTTATAGGGGCTAGTTGATTTGTGGATAACGTAACTTAAGCTCGGAAATATAACACACACTCACTGCTAAAACGGGAATAAAATAAGCTTGAACCGTGTACTAGTTTTTCGTGTATCTCCTTGTAGCTGTGGGAAAACACACAAGTCGAGCTGGGAACTTTGACTGCAGTAGTTGAACATTGGTAGAGCACAAAGTCAGTTCAATTAAACGCATGTCTAGCTTCTCTGACGCACATTTTCGTCACTACCCATGTTCAGACCGACCTAGGGCTTAAAACAGTAGCCCAAATTATAAAATGTTATGTAACGGAGTTTAAAGAACATGTCTCTCATAGCCTGAGTTGCTTTCGGACGTTAAACCCACAAACCAACCAACATTTCAACAATTCATCTTTTTTCCTTATGTATAACCAAATGGCGAACAGTTTCAACTACGCGCATCAAGTCTCGACTGCTATATGAGATGCTCTTTAAATAAATGAGACTAATAGCTAATTACCACAGCCAAGCGTTCGTGTTTTTTTTTTTTTTTTTTGGCTGGAGTGGCAATAGGAATGTGGCAACGTTGTTACATAGATGTCTTATGTCACTGCCGCTAACCTAGGATTGGTGGCAGAGGCGAACAGTTAGAAGCGAATTTGAAGCGAACAATGAATATTATGATCTGGAGGTATATTTTTCTACTTCGACTTTAGACAAAACCGATGCTTCTTAAATATTTAGACACGCATTTCTAACGAAGACGCCTGTAGTTGTTCCGCCTATCCGCTCGGTGTTGACACTCACTTATCACAAGACAAACATAGAGCGTAAATATGGTCGGCCGTAACACATGTGCATTTAGTTGACGTATCCTTAAATGTGCGGCAGTAATAACCGGAAAACTACAGTCACATACGTAGGGCAGCAGCAGGCAGCATAAGCACAAACTAGGCTCGTTTCAGCAGAGAAAGATATTTAAGTGTTTACGGTTCGGTAATATCGCAATGCAATAACAAGTGTCTCTCCAAGCTATAATGCATGCACTTACTAGAGGTTCCGTTCTTTCAAACTATGTTCGGCTGCCAAAACAAAATAATAAGTTATCTTGACAGCAACAAAATAGTACAGTGAGAATCGTAGAGCACCGATGATCATCGCAGATTGTACGCATTGCTATGGGGAACATATTTATCACATTTCAATGCTCTGTAATAAACATCATCATGTGGAAATGGCTGTTTTAGAAAGCTATACGCTCTCTCCAAACGGTGAATGCATAAGGTCCTTAAAACATTGTTCATGTGTAATTGTTCGGTCTCCACTTAAAGAGAAAACAATTAGTAATGTTTGTTCGAGTTGTGAGTACTTCACCCTTTTCGCCTCTATTTTTTCTGGTGTAGTGAGGTCTAACAGGACAAATGTATATATTTCAGCCTTTAGGGTTTCGGTGTTGGTCGTTGTCAGTGGCGTTTTTTGTTCATGGAAACGGTTTCGTAATCAATGCCTGCCCTCTTCCGCCTGGATTCTAGTGTTTTCATCTTCTCGAATTTACAAAATTTAGCATTTCCTTTTCTAGAATCTAATACCATTTTCATTATTTTCGTACTGATTAATTATATAATTAGGAAGAAACAAAAGTCAACAATGGCAACTTGCGTCAACTCGTAAATTTCTTGCGTTAGTGAAGCACGTGTCTCTTGGGAGGCATTTAAAAGCGCAAAATAGCCTCAATTTCCTTTACTGACTTCAAGGAAAACTGATCAAGTCGGCATTAACCAAGCCTCATGTACGCCCCACTTGTCTCTTTCATCCTCTATGACTAGTTAATTTTATTTGCCATAATATCTACATTTGCCAAAGAACAACTTGATGGCTCCACCAAGAACTGCTGCTTACATGACGCCCCCAAACGAAAGGAGATCAACTTAATTTGAGGCCCACGCAGCCATCTGTGGAGCGGAAATATCGTAGACGTAACGTTAAGAGATAGGAAGCGTGCTGAAGGGGTCAGAGAACAAACGCAAGCAAATTACATTCGAGTAGTAATCACGAAGATGAAATCAGCATAGGGAGGTCATGCAGTGCGAAGGAAAAATAACCGGCGGCCGTAAAGGTAAGATTTTAGATTCCAAAGGGATGCAAGCGTAGCAGCAGGGGGCAGAAAATTAGGTGGCCGGGTGAGATTAGGAAGTTTGCTGGTTGCAAATGGATACAACTGGCATAGGACCGGATTACTTGAAAAAGTATGGGAGTGGAATTTACCTTGTTATCGATTTAGTCAGGCTGGTGATGATGATGAACATTGACTGACATTCGTATGCGATCTTCTACGTTTTGGACTGCCTCATTCCGTAGTACACCTCGTGCCTTGTTAGTGATAACACATGATGACTATGAATATTATGAAAATGTCAGCATAGTGTCAGCGTGAAGAGGGAATTTGAAAACGGAAGCTTTACTAGCACCATTATGCGAAAAATCCAGTCTTCAGCTTGTGGACCCCATGGTACCCAACGACTTCACAGGGCCTGCTTGCACGAAAAAATACCAAGACTATCTTAGCTAAGTCTAGACTTAACAGTCTGAGGGATAGGCCGCTAGCATGGCCGCATAAGACTGGAGTCGAGATTGGACTTCAGTTCTGACTGCAATAAGTCGCTTGCACTATTACGACTGTAGTGCCGTCTTGGTTAAGACATAAGGACGCGAAGTACCTAAGTAGAAAAATTAGGGAAATACGGGGATGCGCTGGCCCAGTCCCCGTTTTAAAATGCAAATATTCCGTCAATTGCGCTGCGTAAGATCCATGCCATTGCTTTTTGCGGCTTAAGATTGTATTACAAAGCAAAATGCCTCAAGTGGTGTTCAAGGAAGCCACTCTGATGAGCAAGAGCCGAACCGAAGCGTCTGGTCTTATTAACGACACCTTTAAGTCGGGACTTATCTCGGACTTTATCGTACAAGCCAGGTGCCCAAAGAAACAAGTGTGACAGATACTGCGCCTTTCTCTTTCTGTGAACCAATTAATAAGGCGAAATCCTTTCCAAGCTCATGATGAACATCTCGCTTTGGCGAGATTTATCCGCAAGATGCGTCAGCGAGATTCCGCGAGTGACATATACTGCACCTTTCCTTTCCTGTAAACAAATTGTATGCAGCCAATGAACTTCGATGCGTTCAGTGGAACGCTGGTTGTTTTCGAGAAGGGCGGGCGATATGCCGTGTACAGTAGCAACGCTCAGGCTTTCGCATTTCTCCACTGCAGATTCTGCAATGCTCTCGAAACTGCCAGCTCTATGTCAGCGTGAAGAGGGAATTCTTTTATTACGTTTTTAGAGGTTTTGTCTACTCACTGAACGATGGAAAACAATCAAGCCGGTCTGAACAACTTCTGAGCGAACACTGTTTGTTTATTCATTTATTTACCGTGCCTATGTACAGCAAATGCCCTGCTCCACAATACACACTCATAACTAGAAACAAAATTGGAATTCATCTTGAGTGGGTGCGAAAAATCAATAACATTATCATAATTTCGGTTAACCAAACTGCTATACAATACAATTGTATGACCCGGTTAGCCTAGCATACCTTTGACAGAAATAGAAGGAAAAGAGCGTTATAGCAGTGATGCCTCTTTGTTGCTGCATTGAAACACAAGGTTTAAAGACGTAAGAACAATCTATCAGGGCATGTATAGATTTATAAAAGAATATCAAATCTCGTTTGTTTCTCCTAGCTGACAAATTTTCAAGGTTGCACTTTCTTAGCCTTCTTCTATACTCGTAATACAAGAGCTGGCTGACGTAGCTGTCATAGGACATGCGTACGAAACGGCGCTAAACATTTTTGATTCTGTCTTTAAGAACAATGTCAATGTATTTCCAAATTACCCGAGCAAATTCAAGCTTAGGGCGCACAATGGACCAAAACAGACGTATCATACAATGGAAATCACTGAGTCCGTGCGCGTGATCCTTACTGAGGAGGTAGAATCAATGACATAGTTAACATGCTCATGAAATCTCAAGCACGAGTTCTTCTGAGCACCAGTATCCTGAATACAGGTCTCTTTTTTTGGTGATTGTATCGCGGAGAGAGTAACAAAAATCAACACAAATATAATTCCTAGCGAACCAACCGATTTTGTCTCAGGCGAGTTTAATATAAGGCTGTTTCTAGTGCACTATATTTCAACATTATGGATATATTATTTTAACTCAGCACATAAATTCGATCGGAATCAGACATAAATTAAAATGTAATTTCATCTGCATATTGAAGCGTATGTGCCCTTTCGATAGCAGCAGACAAATCATTGACAAAAATACTACAAAACAAAGGAGCAAGCAGTGAGCCCTGTGGAACACCGTGAACTACTGTGTACGTCATTTCACACCGAAAATGCAGACCTACTTTCTGGTTTATCGCAGGTAGTTAAGTTCTTTTACACTCATTCTCCATAAGATTCAAGTTTTCTAATTAGTAAGGAGTGATTTACTCAATCGAAAGCTTTAGAAGGATCAAGATGTATAGTAAACTAGCCCTCCGTTCCCAAATACTGGAGTAACGTTAGCGACATTCAATCGATCTTCCTTTCATAATGTCATCTTCAGATCGAGCAACATAATCGCTCAAAATTGTTCAAAATAAAGAGGAAAAATAAAAAGACAGACACACAAAGCACTTGGTTCCAACTGATTTTCTCTTGGGCGAGGAAGGAAAATTTGTAACCTTGGCTTTTTGCTAGGCTTTCTTAGAAAGCTCTTACCACAGTGTTATGAACATCGGTATTTCTTCTTTGCTTCATTCTAATCGGCCAGCGTCCAGACCGCGATATAAGGTAAAACATTTTTCTGACAGCGCAATTGAGAGAGGACCTATGCAATCATCCCGAGCTCACGCTATTTCCAAAGCTTCAACCATTCCTTTTCTGATTTTCATGCTCCCTCTTGAAAAGAAACTTTCGCACTTTTTTGTTATCCACATTTTAGTGATATCAACCTGACCTTTAGTTTGAACTTCTTCCTCTCTGTCCTCTATATCATTTACAACGCAAACGCACTTTGCAAACAACTTCTAGTGCCTGATTTTGCAACCAGCCCTTGTGTTCCCTGAAATGCTTTGTCAGTGTAGCTCACTCAACCTATTTGGGGCAGAAAATACATTGTTTTTAATCCCAGTGCCGTTTTTTGATATATTATGCGCAACTCGCTGTTTTTAAAGTATAGCTGTCACCTTTTTTTTTTTTTTCTGCATGGTTTCTCTCTTCGCTCTTTTTGGACAAGCGCTTCGATTACTGAGACGGCATATACAGTAGATAATCTGGCTACAAGCTATCTTTTTGACCGTAAAGAAAGGCTTATTTAAGTTGCACGTGGACATAATACTTTAGGGGGTTTGTGGACACTAATTATGCAATTTTTTTGCTTGATTATCTTAGAATGTGCATAATGAAGAGAAAGGAGCTATTTTATACCTGACAGGCTGACAGAATAGATGCAGCTGCTGTAGTCCTGTGAGAAATTTAACTTCATATGAAGAAAGCATATGCTGTAGTTATTGGGAAGCTAATGCGTGAGAAGTGCCTATGAGTAGTGAGGTGACAAATTAAAAAAACACTGTACGCAGCCTGATTGAGGGCAATTGATCTGGCACGCTATTTAATATTGTATCAACAAAATGACGGACATTTAAAAACTCTAAAAGCTTCAATGCAATATAAAATCAACCTACTACATTTAGCTAAAGAGAGATTATTTATAATTTCATCGGCGCTGAACCATATGTATATGTTTTGTTTGTATACAAAGAGGCCATTTTATACTCTATTCAGGTACAGGAAACCGAAAATAAGGTACCAGCACAGGTTTTATATAAAATGCCTCTGACCTGTGGTAAATGTAATATATAGGTCGGAAAGGAAGTCTTTAAAGCGAGAGGCTACGTGCCCATGAATACAACGGGAAGAACAGAAGAGGGAGCGTATTAGTAGTCATTACGCCTCTGCAAAAGATACAGAGAGTGAATATTGTCCTGCTTTTCCCCAATGTGAAGGGCTTTTCAAACACCAAAAAATCATGCAAGAAATCGCAGAAGCATTCAATAGCGTGTGCTGGCGACCACTGCGGAAGTGCTCTTTAAATATTTCTGTCGAAAAAATAAAAACCTTTGAACTTTCATTGGGGTCCCATGGAACGTTTTATAATGGGCGCTGCCATTTTGTGTAGGTGGTCCTATCTATCGGATAAGTCGAGAAGAACCACCATGCTGGTATGCGCGATCGCATACGCGGAACAAGAGACAAGTAGCGCACATAGGCATTTCGAAGCTTTTGCATTCAAATATTTTGCGTTCTGATAATACTTTTTTAGCAGCCGTTACGCCATACAGTAAAAAATGACTTAAAATTATGAGCTTGATCTGTTAGGCGGAAAACTGCAAGCCTGATTACACTTCCCACGTAATTCTAGCACTTAATGTTCTAGTCCTCCGCGAAATTTGACTTAATGAACATTTATTTTATAGTCCATTTCGTGTCGCAAAATTTGATTCCTTGAATGAATGGCTGTTGCACCGGTCGAACAGGAAAATGAACAACTGGGGGCAATCCCGAGGAAAGCCTACAACTGCGCTCTTTGACTACCGGTCAAAACCTCGACGGAAAAATTCTCAAACTGGGCATAAACAACACAGTGCAAGAGCACATCGAGGCCCACCTTCTCGCGCAGAAAATGAGACTCATGCAGAAGCAAACGGGAAGGAACACGCTGAATATACTGGGCATGAGAGATGCTTGCACATATATGAATAGCACGGGGAGCATACCGAAGGAGATAAGACAGATCATTAAGGTCAACCCGATTCCGAAAAACAGGCATCCGAAAATACACAAGGACAGAAGAGAGGCAAGATCGGAGGCACACAAAAGAAGCTTCGCAGGAAAAAAAATATTGTTCTTCGACGCGACCACATACAAAGAACAATACGGAGCTGTAGCCAGGGTGGTTGATCACCAGCTTAGGGAAATCAACTGCGCCCCGATCAAGAGCAACAACATTCCCGAGGCTGAGGAAGCGGCGATCGTTGTCGCTATCATCCACCAAGGCGAGGAGGCTAATATATAAATAATTACAGACTCGCCAGAAGCCAGCAGAAGGTATCGCAGCGGACACATATCCACTGTGGCCATTCGCATACTCAAGGAAAGAAAAATCACCTTTTCAAGATGCTTCATAACGTGGGCACCAGGCCATGAGACTGTCAAAGGTGACCAACGTGCCGACACAAATGCCCGAGCATATGCCAACCAAGAAGCGCACAATGACGGGGAACTGGCAGAAGTCACTAGAAGCTATGGAGCTATCCTTGAAGATCAAAGAGCCTTAAGGGTGATCTACCCACCTCCCCACGAATACCTTAATAGAGAGCAGTCGGTTGCCTGGAGACAGCTACAGACAGCTACTCCAACCTGAGTCTACTCAGTAAAATCGATCCCACAACATATGAGAATAAATGCTCACTACCATGTTACATGGGCGTGTCAAAACACACACGTAGTGACAATAAACACCACACCAACACCGGAGCAGTGGGAGGCTGCGCTGTCCTGCTCGACGCCTGATGACAAGCTCAAACTGATCGACAGAGCGCGCAAGACGGCAAAGGCCACTGGGGCCCTGGACTGACGGCCCCATCCACACCGGGAAAATTCCCTTTTTTTAAATAAGGTTTTTCATTCATTCATACATTCCCGTGATGACTCTCAAACGTTTCGGCAGTAAAAGCTTGCGCGATGGGCGCTGTCAGAAAAAAAAAAAGGACAGTCTTGGCAGACTGATTCTGTTATCACCCGCCCATGTCGAAGCAGGGGCCAGAGTTGGCAGCTCCTGCCAAACGTAATGTCAAGCAACCCTACGTCCAGCCAGTGCTCGGCCATGTGAGCTGCCAGCTACCACAGCCTGCCAGGGCCGTGCCTTTACTACACCGTAGACAGGCACTTGCGTTTCACCTCCATAAAAACATGGCGGCCGCAGCTGGAATCGAAGGCTTATCTTCAGGATAAGCAAATCAGCGCACTAATCACTGAACCAGCGCGGTAGGATAATGACTCACATAGTAAACGTAAGTGCAAAATAAAATTTACAGAAAGCACAGACATGTTTTTTTTTATTCACATAACAACAAATCACACTTAGAACAGTTTAAACAATGCTTATAAAGCCTTACTTCATCATTTATGTCGTTTTTAAAACTACATGGTAAATTAAATTAATGACTGCAAAATCAGCGCAATGAGATCATCATAAGTTTCCTCTATTTTAACACTTCAGGTATTTAGCGCCTGCTTTTAAAGACGTACTTGAAGTTTTCGTAACATGAAGCATTTAAGCTGACGCATTTAAGCTCGAATGAGTGCCTTAGTTTAAAATAATGTGCATTAGTATTTGAGGAGCCCAAATTTCAACACACTTTTGTAAGGTGCTCGAACAAGCAGGAATTGGATTGGAAAACATTTATTTCGTCAAATTGCAGATGCCGACGGTCTGCTCTAGATGGCCTCCAGTCCATGGCTGGCGGCGACCTTAGTGGCCCACTCGATGGCCAAGGCCGGGTCCGAGCTGACCAGAGCGGCCTCCCATCGCTCAAGAGAAGGAATTTGTACTAGATCTTCCGGTGGAGGTTCTTCTTTACATTGCCATAGTATGTGATCATACGTGGCTGTTTCACCTCAGAACCTGCACGCGGGGTTAAAGTCATCCGGGTACATTTTTGCTAATAGGTAAGGGCTAAGAAAGGATCTCGTCTGGAGCCTCCTCCAAGCGGTCTCCTGTGCCTTATCCAACGTTTTGTCAGGTGATGGAAATTTGTGCCGTTCCAATCTGTAATGACTGGTGATATCGTGAAAGATGCCCCCCTCCCCCCCCCCCCCCCCTCCCTGGAGTAACCCATGGATACGAAGAACCCACCTACTCGGTTGACGAAACCTCGAGCCATGTTGTGGGCCGCCTCATTTCTCGGATTCCACGAGTGAGCCGGCACCCATATCACCTCAATTTCTCTGTATTGTTGCCTGGTCAGTTTCATTGTTTTCTGCGCTGCAGTTGAGATTATTCCCCCCGTAAATCTACGGACAGCAAATTTAGAATCGGAGAAGATTGTATCCGCGTTGGTGCTAGCTATGGCTAGTGCAACAGCTGCCTCTTCCGCGGTTTCCGAAGATTTTGTCACTACCGACCCTGATGCCAGTAGCCGCCCGTGCACGTCCACCACCGCCAGTGCGAACGCTCCTCTTGTTGCGTATTCTGCCGCGTCAACATAGATAGCTCCTTCGCTCGTTGCGTATTTTTCGTGTAGAGCTATTGCCCTAGCTTTCCTCCTTCCTTCGTGGTAAGAGGGTTGAATATTCTTTGGTAGTTATTTGATCGTCAGTCGCTTGCGAAGGAGTTTGGGTAGCTGTGTTTTCGTGTCGTCGAATGGAAGTTCCACGCCTATATCTAGGCGCTCCATTATGGCTCTGCCTGCCTTAGTGTGCTTAAGCCGTTCTTTTTGCATTGTGAGGTGAGCCTCCTTGAGCTCCTTGAGCTCCTTTAGTGTATTATGTATTCCCAGACCCATGAGTCTTTCTGTCAAAGTGTAGTTCGGCAGCCCCAGGGCTGCTTTGTATGCTTGCCTAATTATTGTCTCGGCTTTGCCTTTCTCCGCAGCATCTAGTTTTGGGTATTAAGTTTAGGTAATTAAGGAGCTACCTCCTTTGGCATGTGTACAACCTTATCTCTCCGTTACCCTGCTCCCTGCTTTCTGGGTGATCATCTTTAATGTTACACTTGGAGCGTTGCTCGACGATTCATATTTCACGTCTTTTAAATCTGTTTTTTTTTTTTTTATGACTCCATTGCAGAGCTCAAATTCTTCTGAAGCCATGTTCTTCGGTGACCGCCGCCAAGTGTTTATCGGCACAGGCTTCTATAAGGTAAGAAACAAAAACAAACAGAGCTTTTTAGCGCATGTCAGTGAGCAGTTTCTGAGCGCAATGTTCATGGTAAATGCCTGTCCTATACAGGGAATGGTGGTTGCAATAAGACCGTTTAACAAGATGAAATTGGAAATTACTCGGTCTCTCCTAATGGAATTGAAAAACGTGAGTACGTTTCTTACATATATATATTATGGCCTATTTATACACCACTGTTTAATGCGTCTGTTGCAGGTACGCACTTCAAATATACCAAGAAAAAATTACAATTGTTTTGTGTGTGCTCTGTTGGCAAAACTCTGTAACGAATATGTAAACTTTCGCTGTGGCACCAACGTATTCGGCGAAAGCTTGATGAAAATTTTAAACAGTTGAGAAGTCTGAGGATTTTAACATATTTATGTTATATAATATCAAATTTTAGTCAATCCCATGTTTTAACAAAATTAGCAGCTGCAAACACAACCTTTGTCTCAACCACCATCTAAAGTGATTTTGTTTGTATATTTCAGATGAAAGATTTACAGCACGATCACATTGTGCGCTTTCTCGGAATCTGCGAGGAGCCGCCTCACTGTTGCCTAGTTACAGAGTACTGCCCACGAGGAAGCCTCCAGGTCAGTAGTCCTCGATACCATGTAATAGCTGATATTCGCCGAAGTATTATGCGAGTAAGCATAAGAGATGAAAAATGTAACACTGTAGAACTGCACATGTGAGACGGCATCAACAATAATACGACTCTTATAATTTATTTCTCAGTGCAAGAATAAAACGCTGGTTATAAGAGGGGTGTTTATTAACAGAGTTCGATGGTCTTCAGCGCCCAGCACGCTTTGCCAAATCCAACACACACTCTCGGCTTCTGACTCCTCGTTCTTCACAAGCCACAAAGCTGCCACTGTGTCATTTTCGTAGCTACAATCATCCCCGGGCGGAGGGAGAGCCATCTAGCGACTGAAGGGGGGGGGGGGGGGGGACAATACGGAAGGGTCGTTAAAGGGCTTCAAGCGCTGAATGTGAATAGTCTCATGCAATTGGCAGCGCATATCGGAAGAAAGTGTATCAGGCTTGACGACGTAGTTGACTTGTGACGTCTGCTAAATAACTCGGTACGGGCTTTGTCACTTGACCAGCAGTTTGCGGGAGAAGTATTGGCTTCCTGCAGGAACCCACAACCAAACAAGTGAGCCGGGTTCAAAGGGGCAGATCTTGTCGAGAGTGTGGGTGCGAGTTTGCTGACGAATTTGGTTCTCCCTAGTGAACGATCAGGCTAGGCGGCGGAAATCTTCAGCATGCTTTGCGGCCAGGGAAACGGCCGTACATTCGTAGCTGTCAGGGTGGGAAAGGAACATTGTGTCCGATATGCTTGAGGGCTGCTATTCATGGAGAAGGAAGGACGGCGAATATCCTGTAGTGGCCTGCGTGGCGGTATTGTAAGCAAAATAACGAAGGGAGGGACAGCGTCCTGGTTGTTGCGGTCAGATATAATATACTTAGACATCATGTCGCCGACCGTTTGGTTGAATTACTCAGTGAGATCGTTAGTTTGCGGTTGATAGACACTCGGGGTACGGTGGATAACATGATATTGTGTCAGAATAGCTTCAAGTACTTCGAATAAGAGAACTCGTCCGCTGTCACTCAAGACCTCACATCGTTAGATGTGGGGGAGCGCCGGGGCCGCTACACTAAGCCACCGCTGCTACCAGTGTTAGAAGTGAGGTGTCGGTGCCGCTTGGATCATCATCGAAGACGACGCCCGACTAAACCGGAGCGAGAACACCATGATCACGATTGTAATCCGTGTATCCATTCTCCGATTTCACGAGACGAGTTGAACAAAATGTGACTTTATACATTACTTACAGGCAAGATGCAGGATAGAATAACATCGGCACGAGGGCCGAAAGCTACTGGTCACCCTTGACTGTCTTCGCACAGCGCCGGCCAGGGAGATTCAGCCACGTCCCCTCCGGGCGAGCAGCACCCCTCTCGATGGATACGCACGTCGGGCTCGCCCGAAAACTGGCAGTCCATCTCCATTTGTATCTCCATTTGTAAGCCAGGAAGCCATTGACATTTGAGCTGTCCAATCCGGAGGCAGCAGTTCGCTGCGGCTCTTTGGCCCAATAGCGAGCGTGCTGGTTTACCGTCGTAGATCTGCCATGGCGTAAGAGTGAGAGAAGGGCGCGCCTCTGCGCCACCGCCGAAGGGGGTTCAAGCGCCAAGGAATGTGGCAAACGTGTCCAGACGTGTCCGGAGACGAGGCGTCTCCTTAGGGCTCTTGTGTCATGCGGATCAGCACCGAGGCTTGTAAAAGGGCGTCAGGGGTTCGACGGTATATGCTCGGCTCCACTCGACCGCTGCAGGAGTCGCGCGAACCGCTGCTAGGAGCCCGATCCTAACAACGAGGTGCGCTGTGGCGCAAGATGAACCGGTGAAGATTTAAATACGCTTCATCTCCGATCGAGGCTGCCAGCAGCGCTACGGTTTCGGCATATCTTATCTGGTAATCACCAGCCACAATTATCCAACGATTGCCGGCGGCGATGTACGGAAGGGGGCATACAAGTCGATGCCAACACGGCCAAAGGATCTACCGGGACAATTGATTGGCTGCAACGGAGGAGCAAAATGACTCGGGAGAGAATTGCGGCGTTAATACGCGCTCCAGGATAGGACGCGTTTCGTAAAAGTGCACATGCCGCTCTCGTTGTCTAGGATGCGAAGCCGTTCGTACGTATTGCACAATGCGGCACGAGCGTTCCAAGGATTGTGGTAAAAGGCATCGCGCATTGCGCAAGGCACAGAGAACCATAAGTAACCGTTTTTGCTCATCAGGAAAGTTCAGGTTCCAAGTTATAAAAGCTTGTCTCGAATGGCAAAATGGAGTGGTTAATGGCGCAGTGCTCGGGGTGCAGATGATGAGGACCGGTGTCAATAAAGCAAGACTAAAGGCGATCCAGGGGATCATTGCGCTACTCGGATACGAGGAGGTCGAGAGAAAGAGAAGACAAGATCGGCTTCCGAGGACGGAGGGGTTGATGTGGTCGTGGTTGTAGAAGAACGGGAAAGATCACCTGCGCCTGCATCTTGGCGGCCAGACATGTCGATAAAGCGGATGAAAAATTCTTGGAGGTGCGAATCCCAACGAGCAACGCAGGCGGAGGGATCCTTCAGGGATGATAACCTGCATGACGCGTGATGGCCCGTGACAACGGAAAATGGTTGGCTCTATAAGTAAAAACAAAATGAGTGAAGTTCCTAGACGATGGCCAGGCACTCTTTTTTGGTGAGAGTGTAGTTGGTCTCCGCTTTGTTAGAGTTCGGATAGCGTACGCGCCGACATATTCACGAACCACGACTTGATGTTGAGTAAGCACTGCGCCGAGGTCAACAAGACTAGCATCTGTGTGCACCTCAATGGGAGCGTTGGGGTCAAAAGGCATGGTGTAAGCCATTACGTTACGTTATTTTATGTTAGGCGTTTATCTGCTTTTCATTTATACTAAAATGGCTTAAGCCCGGCAAAGCTTTGCTGATCCGGGCTCCCTATCTATTTCGGTTAGGTATTTCTTTATGAGAGCACAAATAAATGGGTGGTGCAGGCGTTGTCGCAGTCCAAAGACTTTCCAGGCAGAGCCGGGCCAGTGTAAAGAAGTCGGGTCAGTGGCGCAGGGATCTACGAGAAATTCTGCATGAACCGATGGAAATAGAAACAGAGGCCAATAAAGCTGTGAAGTTCATTCGCAGTTTTCGGCATCGGGAAATATTATACAGCACGCTGTTTGGCTGATTAAGAGGTACGCCATCTTTGGACTCAAAATAGTCTATTGGCATGCGGCGAAGCGACAGTTCTTTGAATTAGGTTGTAGGTCAGCCTCGGAGAAACATTTCAGAACGGTCTCGAGGCGGATTAAGGCTTCGCGAAATCGGGAAAGACGAAATCATCGAGGCAACAAAGGCAAATCTTCCATTTGAAGCCGCGCAATACCATATCCATCATATGCTCAAATGTCGCCGGGGCGTTACAGAATCCCAATGGCATGAGGTTGAATTCAAGTAAGCAGTTCGGAGACAGCATTTGTGAGGCTCTCTGCGGGTGGTCAGTGTGGGCTACTGGAACTTGTCATTATTCGGAGCGCAAATTCAACGATGAAAAGAATTCTGCGCCATGAAGCCAGTCAAAGACATATTGAACCCGAGAAAGTGGGTAAACACCTTAATGAGAGATCTTGTTTAGTTGGCGATAATCGACACGGAAACAAATAGATCCGTCTTTCTTCTTGACCTAGATAGCCGGGGAAGCCCAAGGGCTTATAGACGGCTGAACGACATGGCTACTTAGTATATCGTAGACCTGCTCCTCGATGACCCGAAGCCCGGCGCGGAAAACACGATAACTGCGTTACCGTACTGGAGCGTGAGCAACGGTGTGTATCGCACGAGTGGCAGTCACGTTGCGGCCCAAGGATGTCAGCTGAACATCGAAGGAAGAATGAAACTGGTTCCGCAGTGTAAAAAACTGGATTCATTGACTAGGATCAAGGATGTCGTCAGCGCTCACGTTCGTCTTGCATTTCTATTGTTCTGTCTGTTAGCGCTAACCAATATGTTGGTGATGTCGTCACTCCTTGTTGCTAATACGATGAAGTGATGGAATCAGAAGCAGAAAAAGGCGCGATGAAGTCATTCAGCGTCAGTTCATCGGACGTAGAGGGAAATGAGATTAAAAGAGCGCAGACGACCGGATCGGCACGTCCGAGGAAGCTAGCAACAATCAGGATACAGTGAGAAGAAAACGAATTAGATACAGTAGTTTTGGTAACAGAGTGGGTCACAGTGAGCAGAATAAACTGCGGGAAGCAAAAACGCCGGATGGGGTGAACAGGATGGCAAAATCGGGTGTAGGGTTACAAGAAAATATGACGATGACAAAAGGGTGCGGGGGAATCCTTTTGTCATAGTTTAGTTAGTTTTAGTTTAGTTTTCCACATACAGGTGCCACGGCGCCCACGGGAACCTAAGGAAAAGTACAACAATCAATCTCGGGGCGTTGGCAGTCGATAACGGCGTTGTATTGAGAGAGGAAGTCCCAACTCGAAATAATGTCATCAGTGCACGATGGCAATACAACAATTCATTTGTGTACAGAAAGGCCTGAGTCTAAACACGAGCTGTGCACAAGGTTCACGGCTTGACTGGGTGCTCTGCTGCAGTACGCAAAGAAACACCAGGCAACAAAGTGGTTAATTTACGCAGTGAACGGCAAAGACATGCGAAGTAACGAAAACGGTGGCACAAGTATCAACAAGGGCTTGTGTAGCGATAGCTTCGGCAAATATTTTTATCACACTGGCAGGCGACGTAGAAAGACTCCAGACTACTGTCGTGGGATCAGGTACTTCACAACCGTTACCAATTGTAAGAGCGGGTTTATTTACAGTGTCATGGTCCGAGCGTTGATCGCGCTGTCAGCAATCCAACACACAACCTCGGCATCTGCCTCCTTGTTCTTCACTATCCCCACAGAGCTGCTCTTGCATCATTTTCGTCACTACACCTGGTAAAATGTTTAGCGAAGAGACTAAACAATTTCTTCGCTAAGGAAAAGTACTCTCAACAGTGTGACAAATAATTTTATGCTGATACCATTACGATGACAAAGTTTGCTGCTGCAAATGTAATTCCCAGGTTAGAGTTCGTAATGACTCCGTGACGGTCATTACGATAAACCTTTGAATAATTACGTATTGAGCAGAACAATTATGCTTCTTTATTACATCTTGCAGGACATCCTAGAAAACGACGAGATCAAGCTTGACTGGATGTTTCGATATTCTCTCATGCATGATATTGTGAAGGTAAGCCCCTATATTACAACAACCTCTAGCATCCTTTGAAGATGAAATTTCAGTTTTAGCTATTACACCACACGTGAAAATGAACAAAGGTGATCAAGTGTGCATTACATTGTGAACCTGCCACTTCACAGTTTTCGTTATATTCTCTTCATACCTGAGCAAAGGTTAAATTCATAAGCTGAAGATTATTGAAGATACATTTCTGTTCTATACGTGTCCCCAAACATTCACAATAATATTACGTAGCCATAATGTCGGCAGGAATGTCTCCTAACTTTGTCTCGATATTCTTTGCTAGAGGTTTCTAAAACGTAAGAAGCATTCCAGAACATCTTGGAAGGAGTATTTACTTAAATACTTGGAAGGACGGTAATTAAACTGAACATTATGCATAGTCTACTGTTAAGTCAGAAGCTTTGACATGTTCGCATATGTTTTAAGTATATAGAAAAAGCATTTTTGTTGGTGGTTTTAGTGTTTTGGGTTTGCTGCTATTTGTTCATGTTGCTTACATTTCCTTTAGTTGCTTTTCCTGCCTCCCCTTTCCTGGTGTATACATTAACTGCTATTGAATAAAAGCACCAATTGATGATCAGCGCATTCTGCCTTATACGTCTCTATATCCCTTTGGTTTGTGATGTGTTTTGTACTTAGATCCTGTGGATACTATCACCAGATATACTGACAATTATAAGGAAGCTGAGAGGCAGGAAACTTGTATAAAGAAAGCAACGATTTGGGAGGTTTCCTCAATAAGCCGTAAGGCTATACCGTTTTCAAAAAGGAGGGGACGTCAGAGCTTAGTGGCTACTCTGATAGCCAATGACAAAAAGGGGCTTCAGACAAAATGAATGTTTGTTAAATGCTGCCAAAAAAAGGACCTATTGTACAGTAATGGTACAAGAAGATCACGCTATTTGGACACGCTTTTTTATACATGTAATGACGTGGACCATGTACATAAAAAAGAATCTCACTCGCTAGCTAAGGATTAAAACAGAGGTAATCCGGTTAGCAGACCACGACTCCATCTGTCACATTCAGATGATTTATGGAATTTTAATGCAGACAGATGAATTGATCTAGGTATCAGGCTTAGCAATCAGTGAAACGCAGCTACAGAAAAGAAATATATAAATCTCCGTCATATTAGTGTGTCCAGGTATAGGTGAATTGCACGCCTTCACTTTATATTCTCAACAGCCCCACCTCATACATTCCTTTTACCTCCTGCAAAATAGCACACAACCGTCGCTTGTAGTCCTAAGTCTGACGAAAACTTTCTGATTAAAGCGCACAGCATGAAAACTGAGTGAAAGATTTCATAATGCAAATGTATCCTCACGATGTTTCTTCTAACCGGCGTCAGAGTAATTTTCATTTATTTTAGTACAAATTGAAATAAAATATAATTCTTCATACCATGCAAAGAGATCGCAATATCATACATACAACAGTGATTGAAAATGACCAATGTTCCACATTTTAGTAAGAAAAATATTTGCAATCTATCTGCTAGTGCATAATTGCGATAAAGATCGAATAACACGCACCTTGGTGATGCACGATATCTGAATATGGCGAGTTTTATTCATGAGCCTCTTTCCTGTAATATTCCTCTCAGCGGGCAAAGAGATTACTCATCAACAAATGGAGCTGCAGGTCCATCCTAGATAAACGAAATACCTACCAAATTCGAGCTGAAGTTGCGTTGTCATGCGTACAGATATGCACGCCTTCTCTACAGATGTGGTACCTGAGATGGCCTGAAAGGATAATGATTCAAATTTTAGAGTCATCCTGAGTTCAACTTAACCTGTTGTACGCGCTTGAGAAACGCATGCATCTCTCGTCGTCTTAGGTGTAATAGAAATATATAAATAATAAAATTCGGCTTATGGAGGAGAGCAATTAGCAATCTTTTTTTGGTTAGTTTTTATCTTCCTTCCTCTGCAAGCGCTGTTCTTTTTACTTTTCCGTTGAACAATTACGAAGTTTTCTTTAACGCCCCCAATGTACTCTTTACGTACGTTTGAAGCTTTGTCAACTCCCTCGACATACAGTCGCCAAAGCATACGACAGCATGTGCACGTGATTTAATTGTTGTTTAAAACTTGCAGGGTATGGCGTACCTGCACAACAGCGTAATTCACAGCCACGGAAACCTCAAATCTTCGAACTGTGTCGTGGACAGTCGCTTCGTGCTGAAGATTACCGATTTCGGCCTCCATTCTCTGCGCTCATCTGACACGAATGAGAACCACGATTCGTACGCCTACTGGAGACGTAAGTAACAGATCTGAAACCTAGCTTTGTGTTTGAGTTTGCCATATGGAATGCGTGATAACCATTCACCCAAAGAGTAGGATTTCTCTGTTTTAATCGGAAAGCAAGTAATTCTTATATGAAGCCTCCCTTTGTCACCGCCTTCCTGAAACCGGCCTCAAGTATATATATTGACAGCACCTGAAACTTGGAGCAGTTGGAGCAACGCTCAGTAGCGTGGCCTAAATGAAAAGTATTGGCTCAAGTGGAAACATTTAATGTGAGTTGGCTGGAGTCAGAAGCTTTTAACTTAAATGAAAAGTACACGTAAAGCCGTTACTTGTAACGTAAAAGAAAGCAATAAAGACCGAACACAGAGCTCTTTGGGCAATCCCATACCGCAGCTATTCGTAATAAAAAACACTAGCAGGTGTCTCCAAACGTGTGTATACTTCATCTGATGGGATAGATTAAAGGTTATTTCATAAAGAAGAAGAAATAGCGTGTTTTACAATGGCGGATAGAATATCACCATTGTTACTTAAAAAGATTTCACAAAGATTGTCGGGGCTTGCTAAAGCTTAGAAAACCTGTAAACACCACGTCTTGCTATACTCCCACACATAAGTAGTACACGTAGAACATTCTTTTACAGTATATCTTACTAGGTGCGTGTGACCGGCTTACCAGGTCAATAGTATAGGAGAAAAGGAGACAAGAAAATTAAGATGCGGCTTTCCAGACGAGTTGTACTGAGACTCAAATGCCAATTCCAGTTTGTCACCTTCGGCGCCGCTCGTTTCTTGTTTGCTCCATTTAACGGCGTGCATTTATTGAGCAGCGAGAAAGACAATCAAGGACGCACGCTACGTTTCATCGATAACACCAAAGCGAAGGAAGTGCCGTTCGCGAACTGAAAACCCAATTCAAAACGAAAGCTAAATGAAACCTTAATCTTTGCTACTTTTGTTTTTTCCTTAACGTCCCCCCCCCCCATTTTTTCCCCCCCTAGCTGAGCTGCTCCTTACATAATGAAGCTGAAGGAACGCGACTGAAATTTCATTTTACTCACGATCCGGCGTGTTGACGATTCTTTCTTTGGAATAGAATCATGATCTACAGACATAGAAAACGCGCGCAGCAACCTATCTCAAATACCAAGCGGAGTTTGAAACCTACGAATAATCATATACGCTATCATTCCAGGGCTGCGCCTTCTGCCATTATGTCGTTACTTTTAGTAGAGCGATTATATTTAAAACATTCGGATTCATGGGCTGTTTCTACACAATTGGTATACGCTTGTGGATTCCGTTCGCCCTAGTTAGCACTAGTTCGCACTAGTTCGCACTGTTTCATGGATTAGAATATTCACGGATCAAATCATAACTCTTATTAGTCAATTTTTGCTTTCAATTTTAGATTTGCATGTAATATTTCGGACACATTAAATATATTCGAACAGCTGAATTAGCTAGAAGGGGTTCGTGTGGGTTCCGACCATTTCAGCGCTTTAAGAGGGCAGCAATATAGCTTGCTTTGCTGCCATTAATTAATCAGGTGGAGTTCCTTCAAAATTAGTCGCATGTCTTGTGATCCATATGCTCTATGCTAAGCCGCAGTGCTTCCTTAAGCACCAGTGTAGGCGAATACCCTCCGCACCTTCCCCCTTCTCTCTTCTACTTAAAAGCTTCTTAATAAGAGAGAAATATGTTAACAGGCAACCACATTTATAGTTTTTGTTAAAGTAATGATCGCTTCAAACAGCCATAAAATAGCTATATATTCATAGTTTACATGCTGCCATTTAAAATTTTGTTCGTTTGGTTTAAACGAGCATTATTAGTTCGCAAGACGTTATGCTTGAGCGATCTAGTCAATTCCAAGCAATCAAATAGAGAAACGGGGGGAGAGGGGGGGGGGGGGTTACTCTCATACTTATAGCAAACTACGGATAACTGCGGCAAAGCTCTTCACAAAATACTTTCTTTTCCTTCTACCGTGCTTTAGGGTCATTTGGTTATTTTTTTGTACTGTCACTGCTGAAAGGAAGCAGTTGTGAGTAAAGAAATTTATGACGTACGAGGAGAGTAAACTCCCTCGGCAGTCTGTGATTGTTCTGCCTCTTATTAGCCCTGATCTCGATTCTTTCGGCAGAGCAGTGCATTGTTATGGTCGCAAGATTCCTGGCTATTGCCCTGGATTGATGGGCTTGTCGGCTCTGCGAAAAGTTCTCACACTCCGCTAATCTAATTCTCGACTGCAGTAAAGAAATTGAGAGAAGTAGCGTAAGAGAAGGCCGCCACTTACACTAGGACATAAAAAAAGAAATGCATACTTGTGCACTGCAACGCCCTAGCTGATTTCTGTATCCACCTGGAAGATAGAACAGAAATAGAAAGAATTTCTACACGCATACAAAATGAACTGACAACAAGGGCCACCGTTCCTACAGGCCGTAGGTAAAAGTAGTATGTTGAAGGCCCATCCACATTTCTTGTGCAAACCAACGGTCTATTTTTTTTTATCTTCGCAAGAAAGAAGAACGCAGCAGATACTTAGTTCATCGTCCGGAGTGCCACTCGTTAGATTGCCCATCTGAGCCTTCCTCAAATAACGACCGGACTGTCAGCACAGCCTACAGGAACAGAGGTTCAGTGCTGCTGTCTTCGGTAGAAATGATACGTTCTCGTGCAACGTCATTACAGTTGTCGGAGAAAAATAGAGCTTCGAGCAAGGAAGAGTCCTCGGTACACAAGATGTAATACCTCAATAGCTATCCGAGCTGTATGCACCCACTATTGCGATGTCCTGCACTACGAATTTCGTTGCGGATACAACGCGTCTCGTAAATATTTCCTACGCTTCCTGTTTATCTTCAGGAAACAGGATAAGCCCTGCGTTCCATCGAATCAACAAGTTTCCTTCAATGCGTCCATACGTTTCATAATACAATATTTCATTGCACTCATAAGTAACTGGCAAAGAGGGTTTGTAGCGATCACTAAAGAACTAGTAAGCTCTCATCGCTTTGCTCCAAACGAGTCGTTAAGCCGGATGTTCCAGGCAACTTCAGCCGAGAGCAAAAACTTTAAATTTTTAGGCACGTAGAAAAGTCGGTTGCATATGTGGCTACCAGCTACCTTGCGACCATAGGTAACTTTTCGTTTAGGAATGAAATAATTAGCTGGCAAATAAATGTTAGTTACTAAGTATGCATTTTAATGAATAAATAATATTAGCAGCGTTGTCGAACACTTTCAAAAACAGCATTTCATTATTTTCGGTAAAGGAACCCTCTCGTATATCCTTTTTTCCCTAGTCCAAAAATATGCCCACTAAATAGAAGAAAAAAACAACGTAACTACCGCGTTTGTCTGCCGTGGTCGTGCTGCTCTCAACGATGTCTTTCAGGTGCGCAAGCTGGCTGGCAGCGGTGGCAGGCTAGGAAATGCTGGGTTTCCTAGCCTGCCCTTAATGTCTTTTTTTTTTTTTTTTTTTACATTTGGCTTACGTTAGCTGGCTCAACGGGTAGGTATATATTCAAGATGATGATGGAAACGATAATATATTTCTTCTGAAGCGTCAAATTTTAAGAATGCTCACTGCAAGTGTCTTTATTTATTACACATAACTTCTTGCTACAGCTGTAATTGCTGATGTGTGTCATGCTCCCTTTAAATGTAGGGGAAGCTCTGCGCGCACTAAACAAGCCACACAACACCATAAACTTCTACAACTTCGAATGGCAGGGAAAGCGCTGGACACCGTTCCCCGCGAATAACACAGTGCTAATGTAAGATATATAGAATAATGCTCATTTTGTATTTTAAATTTTAGGCTGGTAAAGAGTTCTGGTGGCCGTTTGGTAATAATAGCAAGCCTCGAAATCAATTCCCGTGAACGTTCAATCAGCAAAAAGTTTAAGAGTCGGTGATGCGCACTTGACACTTCGCAGGGAATGAGAAGAAGTTGCGTGATAGCATTGGAGTTCCTGTGCCATTAAAACCACACCACCACTACGGACAAAAATTTCCGATCGATCGAGACAGCGAGGACGTAATTCACGGCAGGTGATCATGAAGAACCACTGACAGACAGCCAACCTCAAAGCGTTTAAATTAAAAAGAGGTCCCTTGGTACAAGCCGAAAACTTCAGTGGGCTATCCCTAGCACCGGAGGGGGTCAGCTCATGTACTAACGAAACGAGCACCAACGGTAAGGCGAGCGCCTCAAACAAAGTCGCTTGAGAACTAGAATGCTACGCATCATCTCCGCAGAAGTCTTAGTAGGTCTTGTGGTTCTCGTGGCTTTTTTTGAAGTCACCCACAGTTTGGCAGCAGTGTCAGTAGAGAAATAAAATAAAGTGTGCAATGCATAATAGCATAATATATTCGAAGCCAACGAGTGCCTACCGATGATTTTCCGTGGTAAATTAGCTAACTCTAAAAGCTGCCACTTTTTGTCAGGCGCTGATATTTGTTTTATAGACGAAAGCATATGCGCATATTCGTTATCTCGTAGGCTTCGTACTACTTAAGTTTTCTCTCCAAGTCCAGGAGAAAGTTGACAACTAAGATCCCTTTAATCAGGTCAACGATGCAGATTTGGTCGTACATTCTCAGGGAATAGCTTACTCCGAGAATGCAGGTTCATCAAAACACTTAATAGGTCTAGCATGCCCATAATTGCACTGCAGGTCACGGCAGAATTCACCCACTGTTAGGCCGCTGCACTCTTTTTCCGGGACACGACTCCTGTAGCTTTGCTCAGAAAATAGGCCCCCAAAATTGATGGAGCATCCGTGTCTTGTCGGAGGCATTCTTCGGTTGTCACCTGGGCTGAAGAAGGGGTCACGCCTTTTATCGTGCAAAAATTCAAGCAATTGCTTTTTTGCTAGAGGCGGAACATTGAACCTGTCGCTTTAGAAGAAGCAATCATGTCTCTTCCCGAACATCCTTCACGTGTCCCCGATGTGGAATGCGAAATTGAATCTTTTCCTTTTCTTTCAGAGTGGCAACCAAAAATTGGAGATGATAAAGGCATTGCTCATTTCTAATTTTGGGAACGGCGGCGCACGCCTGAAAAACGAAAACGACTTCCCAACGCGATCCTTTTGCCTGAGCGTGTCCGGTTTCCCCCTTCTGTTAACGCCCGGCGGCGGGTGGGACAGAACAAATGTGAGGAATTTCACAGGACACAGAAATGTGGAGGGGGCGACAGCGTGGGGGATGAAAGTGGGAAGGAGGCCCTGAACCCTGAAGGGAGAAGGCGCGGCCCTTCTCACCGGAGAGGGTAAAATTTTTTTTTTTTTTTTGATGGCTTTGTTCGGTCAGCGCGGCCCTAGGTTCGAGGCTGAGCTCAACCTACAGTGCAGTGCCCGCCCTCCTCGACCTTTTTTTGATTGGTTACCTGGCACAAGGGGTGGCCACCAAAAATGACCATCCCTATCTCTTTGTCTACCAGTGAATTAAAAAGTGATGGCGACTGAAGAGAAGTCAATCAAGACTGAGGCTGTGTGCTCAGCACGTAACTTTAGAAAGCCTAGGCTTTAACTGAAACGCTCAGACGATACGCAAGGTCCTTTTGGCAGTATCTCTGTGCGAGATTGTTTTTCTTTGTAAGTTAGAGCTGTTTCCTTGGTCTGTGTGACGTTGCATCTGTAACCTGCAGTCAGCCCTTGTATTTCTGTAAATACTGTTAATATACTTCATCTTCGGCATCATCGCCTCCTGCTTCAACATCGCCGAATCACCCCGTTTGGAGAAGATTGCACCCCTATCCGAAGAGAGAAGAACCAGTATTGAAAATTACTTTCACTAGCAATTATTTGCAAGCAGCGAGTGTGAAATGAGATGTGGTTGTATTTATCATCTACGATGCTCCTCATGCATATATCCAGACGGTATATATTCCCATATATACCCCTAATATCGAGCTTTTTCTTTTTTGGGGGGTATTTTGTCTTACATCTTACAACGGCGAGATAATTACAATAAAACTATCGAATCTCAACCCTACACTAGCGAAACCAACGTTGACTGGAATGACATCGAAGCACACATAACCGAATACAGAGCTTTATCAATTTATTCCTCAGAACTAGATATGAACGCAGGAAAGCAGCAAATATTTACTTCAGGAGATTTGACTAGTTTTTTTTTTCTCTCGATTCTCGCATTTTCATTATTCCTCCTACTATACTGTGACTGCGTGTTGCATTCTTGTTTTGTATTATTTTTGGCCCTTAAATCAGAATGATTTCACTGCTACAGCGTTAAGGCTTCCAAGCTGGCGGCTGACGGCGTGCAGAGGGCGAAGTAATCAGGGTACAACCGGCTACTTAAGCCGCGAATAGAAAATCTTCGAAACACTTTAGGTGGAGCAGCACTTTAAACAATATTTGTTTTGCATTTTTCAGGCTACGGAAAAAGGAGGATGCTTATCAGTTCTAAGCTCTTGTGTGAACTACTCAGCGTATTGTATCATAGCGCTTTCGTCGCTTTTTTCAGAAGAAAAAGAAGGCACCCAATTTAGAGAACAGATGTACAGTGCATTCTGCGGGGAACCGGGAACAATAGATCATTTCTTGCTATTTTGCCGCCGTTTTACCAAGATGGGAAAACGGTATTTGGAGAAGCCGTTGCAACAGCTGGATCTTAATTTGAGCAGCCAGATTTTATTATCGTTCGGTGCCACCATGCTTGGGTACAGCCACAGGTCTGTTTTTAACGCCATTAAAAACTTCTTAATAGAAACATAATGTCTGCCTCGCTAATATGCTTTGAATTTTAATTCTGTACATATAAATCTCAGTATTCTCCTCCTGCGTGCGTTAGTAATTGCCCTTTTTAATTTTGGTTTTTCAAATTTACATTTCCTTCCCTGTTCCCTAGCAATTATTTCTATATATTTATTTTTTGCAATGTAATTATACATATCAAAATCCAATATCTCTGCACCCTAATTCTTGGCCGATCCCCCTGTATGGGTATGTGCTATCAAATTAGAGGAGAACAACAACAACAGTGCGTATAGTTGCCAATACTTCCATTTATTACTTGATAGTGCTTTTGGATGCGAAGTTGAACACATTGCGTCCTTGAAATTGATAATGTTATCACTTATGTATTTCTTGCTGCTGACTATTTTTGTACTGTGCAGGCATGCTGTGGACAGCGCCCGAGCTCCAACGGCGCTGCGAGCCCCTGGCTGCGGGCACGCAAAAGGGAGACGTGTACTCGTTCGCCATCATCGCGCACGAGATTGTTCTTCGGCAAGGGCCTTTCTATCTGGGCCCTCTGCAGCTTTGTCCAAAAGGTGCACACCATTTAGTGGTTTCCTGCTAATTAGTGCGCGTTAGCAATATGACGCCATGTGCTATACTACCCTGCTTGATTTCAATAAGAGTTTTGCACACCCACTAATAAATTTTTTGAGCTTGCATAAATGAGAAATGAAAGCAAGCGTGATGCAAATATAGCAGGGAGATATAATTTGTACATGCTTTTCAAAATACTGAAAATGGTACTCGACACCTCCTGGATTGTCATCTTCGCCATTTGAATGCTCCACACTGTAGACATTTTTAAACGTATTGAAGAACTATTTGATACAAGTGTGTTTAACGATACAAAGGAAAAGTGCACAGAAAGATAGAAAGTATAGCATCAGGTAAAACATTTCATTGAGAAAATCTTAATTTTCCTTCACCCGACGATCAAGTTCTTATTTTGTAAAACATTTTGGCTAGTGAATTATTTATTTATAACAGTTATGCTTTGCTTTTATCAGTTGTCCGTTAAGCTGCTTGGTTAAGGGTGCACTTATGGATATGCGTAAAGATACCACGCATACCTTGAAAGGCTTACCGTCCAAAAAGCAACCAATGCCTCCGTGAGGGCGAAGTGTTTATGACCGGTGTGTTTTGTACCTTCTTAGCTCCGCAACGAAGACTTATAGAGACGCTTATAGATTTCAGCACTTTCAAATTGTCGTTATTGACATATACATATATTTTACATATATATTTAACGCTGCCGTGATGCGCGTGCTCTCGTAATGCGAGAACTGAATAGTGTGATCTTTCAAGAACCAAAAATACTCTATACTAGCATAAAGCGCTGCTTGCTCTCATTACCTCGCGTGGACGAAAACATTCGTCCATTTTAACAACTGCGAGAAGCAGTAAAAGTTATTGTACTTCACCTAGTTAGGCAGTAACGATAGTAGCCGCTCTCGTAATAACATTATTATTTTATTAAGAAATGAATGTACCGCATAAGAAAGCAATAGATTGAAATGCCTGTGCTCTCGCTCATTTCCTATATCCGCATCGACATCGCTTGCCTACCTCACGTTGTACTAGCCTTTTTAACCTCTAGCTTTTCTCTGCCTTCCCTTTAGCGTGCTTCCATCTACCCTTCGCGTATTGTAAACTGCAGGTTTAACGTCCTCAAACGGGATATGAGGTATGACGGACGTACAATTGAAGACCGATATTAGATTGATTTAACCTATTTGAGGTCTTTACGCGTTCCCATACGTTCCCAATGTCAGTAAAAACTGTTCGGTGTTCTCTGAAAGCATTCGAACACAGCAAGCTACCTGTAGACTTGCCGCCTACCACCGGTGGTTAGTGGCACGGTGGAGAGAAGGAAGTCCCCCTCTCTACATTTGTGACAGAGGAGGGAACAGCCGGGAGTAGGCTGCCAAGAAAACAACGTGGCGTGTGCTATGCCTAGAGGGAGACGTTTAGGAGAAAACTGAGCCAAGAAGTGGAGCGGGTGTATCAAAGCAGCGACGTGGTTGTGTGGGGGCTTTCCATGAGAGTTTAAATGTGCTATGCGGTGATTGGGAGTTTGCCTCACGAAAGCGGGACCTGCAACGAGCTGCACACAAAGCGTGGAATACGTGCGGCAGGTCCAACCAGCCGGACAGCCAGCCGGACAGCCACGCCTTCGGATATCGATTTAGCCAGACAGGAAATTTGGCTCTCAGGTGTAAAGCAACGAAAACCTTCTCTGGTCAGAACATGTGAATTCAGTAAAACGTAGTACTGCTCAAATGTTAGGGCTTCTGAACGGAATTCAAGCTTACCTTCCGAATAACGTTAATTGTCAGCTTTATTTGCCCTAATTCATTCCCGGTTACTGTACTGGTTTCTTGATTGGGGCGTAACTTCAAAATCTAACTTAAGAAGTATACCTGTTTAAAAAGAAAGGTTCAAGATTTATTCGTGACATATCGTCTTAAGAACAGATGTCCGAATAGTTGCAAAAGACGGAAGCGTTGTATTAACAACGGCTCTACGAAATTATTTAAACGTGAAAGTGAACACCGAACTTTTCTATCTACACTAAGAATGTACCCTGTTGTACACGTTGAGGCACCACTCCTTCTTGAAACTTTCCATGGCATGCAAGTAATCAACTGACAAATTGCTAACTGCTTCAATCTTTTTCCTTTTTTAATCGAGATGCTCGATAGGACTTCTTTCCTGCTTTCCGAAAGGAAAAAGGCGAAATCTTACTTTGTGCATAATGTGTAAGCCTAGTTACAAGCTTTGGTCATCAATGCTGGTTATCAATAGCATATAATAATCCAGTGTCGTCCTGTGATTTTATAATTTTCCACAGCGTGAAATACTCCTAGTGATTTGTTTTATTTTTCATTATTCAAAACACACTGTTAATCTGTTTAGTATACATATGATACACAATTTTTTTATTTGATTACCTATTGCTGGTATCAACGTTGCTCTTTTTTGTTTCCCTCTGTAAACGATAGATTCCCTCTGTTTATCTTTAATTTTGATTTATATGCAATCATTGGCTATGTATTGGGCTTTTGTGCTGCAATGTTTTGCTGGGAGACTGGCTTAGTCAGACAATCTATGTTATCGTCTTCTGCCTCTGCCTCCTAGCTCTACTTATGTATTGTCTAAAGCATAACGAACGAACGGGTGAACGAACGAACAAAGAAATAAGCAAGCAAGCAAACAAACAAACAAACAAACAAACAAACAAACAAACAAACAAACAAACAAACAAACAAACAAACAAACAAATAAAACATGCAAGTTCGAAGAAATATATAAAACCTTAGGTGTGCACTAAAGATGAATATAAATAAGTGTGTGGGATGCGTCATCTTGCAAGGCAGAATGAAAGTCTAATGCTACGCATTTCCCCCGGATCGGCCCATCAATCGCTTGTCAGTTTTTTTCACAATCTGACAACGTGCAGCATGCCGGCGTTTTTCGCAGTAAGTCCATACAGATGCGGCCAGCAAGGCCAGAACCTCGTTCTTGGAAAACAGCTAACGTAAGCCAAAGCTACCGAGCCAGCATGGCATTTCCACTCCATTCTTTGTTTTGTTTGATGCTTTGTCTGTCAGGCTCTTGATTGATGCAAGGACGGAAGCCAGCATGGGAAAGTACTGCGCGCCAGACGGCGGAGTTGATTTTATCGAACGGCAAAGATACGTACCCAAATACTCAAAACTATATCGCACATTCTTATTAGCGTCAAGTACTAAGCTGCCACGGCATCCAGCTACCGATTGTAGGAGGCCTTGGAGCCAATGAAGGGCTTGCCGATGTTTTATAGCTTACCAGCACGTTCTGCATTATTTGCAAGTGCGAGAATTGAGGTTTAAACTCTGTCATCCTCCATTTGTTCTCGTCCAGGGGTCACAAGCGAAGACCCTGCGTTCGCAGATTGCCTTCAGGGTGAAAGGCCGCCTAATAATCGACACATACTTTACCACTTGTGTATTATTCACTGTAAGATGAAGCGCCTGACAGGCATGATATTACACAAAACAAAGGTTGGTATAAAGCCCTCCGCGATGCCGAGGTCGCCAGAGCACGCCGCTGAAGGAACGGAGGGCGTAAGTCTGATATTCACCCATGTCCGCGGCGGCCACATCTCAATGGAGTTGAAACCAAGGCACCCGTGTATAATTTCTTTTTTATGTAAGTGTGCGCAAAAAACTTAGATGGTGAAAATTACCGTTGGCCTCCCCTACGACATCCAGAATCTCTGGCCACTTTCGGACGCAAACTTCCATATACTCCCCCATGCACGATAGCAGGACATTAAGTACAATGAAGCAATGCATTCTCCTTAGCCTCGACTATACCAAGACCGCCCGAAAAAGTGCACATGATTTTCGTGTAGGCCTCTTTTTTTCAAAGTCACTGGAACTCCAAATTACTGCAATCAGCGTTTTGCGCGCGGGAAACATCCAGCAGTCATTGCCAGAAATGGTTCAACGTGACGAACGTGTCATCTGTTAGGCGAAGAAAGCTCCACGATACCTCGTGGTGTCTCCCCTGCAGCCACCTCTTTGATCATTTTTGCGGGGAAAATAAATAATGAAAGTATTTAAGAATGAAATCCTAGATGAGATGAGGGCTTACGAAAGCATTTAAAGAGTTGGAAGACTGCTCCACAGCACTGATCGTGTCCCTCATTCTTCGGGCGTGCGCGTAGCAAGATGAAGGCTTGTTCTACAGCGCTTCAGTTGTTGCTGGGCGGGTTACTATGCCTGATATAATCGAAGCGAGTCACTTTAACAGGCTCGCAAATGTATGTTTTTGGGACCAGGCGAACTGTTTACAGCAGCCACATATGCTGTGTTCATGTCAAAGCTCGCCTGGATATTTGAAGCGCACACAGTTCTCTTAGCACTTGCTGTTTCATGTCCGTCTGTACTTCCCTGGATATTTGATGCATAGACAGTTCTCTATGCGCTTGCTCTTTCATGTCAGTCTGTACTTCCCTTCGTCTTGTCGCGCGCCAGTCGGAATGGGTTGTTAGGCGGTCTCAAGGACGCTGGCGCTAGGCGAACGCTCTGAATTTACGGCTAGATGTCGGCCCGATAAAACCTTTTCGCTAGTACTTAGAAGTAGTAGAGGAAATGAGGAGAAACGCAGCTTAGTGGCACAGCAATCGCCAATCCGAGGAGAACGTTTTTAGGGAGGCCTTGGCGTACAAGCGCGCTTTGCGAATAAACACGCGCGGCTATCGGAAGACTCCAGCAACCGTGGCGGTATGAGACGCTCTCGAAGTGACTGAAGAGACCAGTGCGCGACCCGTGCTCATCAACATGTTTGCAAGGCATTAGTCGCACAGCAAGCTATTTGTGAAGCTCAACGCTCATTCCCATCTCTCAAGCCATCATACCCGGAAAGTAGCGCGATGCTCCCCCTCATTACCTTTCCTTGCTGAACAGTAACTATTTACTGTCGGTACCTAATACTAGAGCACGTAAAAAAAAACCAAGGTAATTTTATTTAACTCAGAATACTCACGTTGGGCACCCTGCATTGCCAGTATGTCAATTTGGGATTTTTTTTTTTTTTACCTAAGGTAAACCATTCAAACGTGCAACCTATATTACCAAAGCACATATATAGTTGCGAGCCTCACTAGTCAATATGAATGACCGTAAGAAAAATATCGCATGACACATCTCCGAATCTATAGCGGTCACGGGAAAAATCTATAACGAAACATGCATTGGAGACTTGCTAGGGGCGTCCAACTAACCAGTAATGCACAGAATAAGGGATTTAGTGCCTTTGGTAACACCTAATGGGTTCTAACAATTCTTACCGCGCAAGGCCAGGTCTCCTTCGTTGGAACAAATGTTTCGAGTCGAATGCGATGCAGCCAGACTACTCTTCTTTGTTTGCCAAATTTTCCGCTCGAGATAATAAAAATGCTTTGTCTTTTTCTCTTCTGCTGCAATATCTGAAGAATGCTCGGTGATCAAAAGCGACCACATTGTGCGTGTTTCATTCACACAGAGAGATATGGAACAAACTTAGTCGGATGGGGTGTCCGACTACCGCCGAAGCACTGCGCTGACCTAGTCGTCTGCTCTAGTGGACCATTCATGGCGGGGCTTGACCACGTGATCACAACTGGCCAATGGGCGACTCCGCGCAAAGAGGAAACAACGGCGACACTTTCAATGATCCAGTGACTTTTGTTTCTTTTAAATCAGCATGTACGAAAATTATGACGGCGGTTGAGGACACTGCTCAAAAACGTTTACTAAGAGCTTAAAAGAGACGTCTTACCCGACACGTGTCCAAATGTTTCATATGTCACAGGTATTCAAACCTGCGTAAAGCCTACTAAACACCAGCATTCGTGAAACGCTATCTCAAGCTACGTTGAATATAAAGTAAGTAAATTATTTTTCCTCCCTACCAATACGTAAACGGGGAAGAAAAACGAATATTTAGATGAACGAGTTAAAAAGTAAAATTGCCTTTTATATATCCCACTCATGTTTTCATTGAAAGACCCACCTGCTGGAATGAGTCTAAATGGTTGCACGCACGCGTGCACACACACACACACACACACACACACACACACACACACACACACACACACACACACACACACACACACACACACACACACACACACACACACACACACACACACACACACACACACACACACACACACACACACACACACACACACACACACACACACACACACACACACACACACACACACACACACACACACACACACACACACACACACACACACAAAGACGTTTTTGCACACGTATATAGGCATAGCACAGAAGCCCTGTTTAGTGTTTCAACGCACCGAAATTGAAGTGAACTGATTGGCTAAAAAGCTTTTCCCCCACTGTGCAGAGATTGTGGCCAACGTACAAATGAACCACAAGGTCCCGTTCCGTCCGCTTCTTGAAGACGACTGCTGCAGCGAAGAGCTCGCCCAAATTATCCGGAAATGCTGGGCTGAAGACCCGGCTGAACGCCCGGATTTCCATACGCTTAAGCCACTCATTCGAAGGCTCAACAAGTAAGTAGAAGACTTTCTCTTTGTTCGATGCATTCACAAGCACTAATTCTTAGCCGGACGACAGCGCCCTGCGTGTAGGCATCTCGTGCGATACTTGACGTGGGACGGGCTAGTTACGTTGTATTTTATGACCTAAGCCTGATTTCCTTTTGTAGTTATTGGCCCAAAGTGGTTAACATTAGCCGCGATCAAACTGATCTTGCCTCTGTTTTAATGGAATAATAACTAGCAATTATTTGTAATCCGCATTTTCAACCACGTTCGCAGAGAGACAATACAAATATGTTTTAGCTTAATGTACAGAAATTGGTACTTTCTGCATCGAGCAAAATAACTCTTCAGAATAACAATAGAGAAGACTTTACATTCCTGCCCAACCGTCGGTAGGTTTTTTTTTTTTTTCCTTTTCGTGCGTCTGTTACCGCCTCAAGAAAGGCACCTGAGCTGGTACCTTGGTACATTCGACTGCTTCTGAGTGTTTTATTTCCTTAACTGCTTTTTGAAACGGTGATGCATATAAAGAGTTTTCTTTATCTACATATTTATTGCATTAACAATTGTTGCAAGGCTCCCTGCAAAATATTAGCGCAGGAATGAATGATTAATCGCAACCCGAACCTCTGGTGGCGCAGGTGTGAGCAGTCTGGAATGGGCCTAGTAGCTTTCGTCGGTTGGAAATTTGCAAACGAAATCCTATTTATCCGGGCCTTGAAAAATTCAGGGTTTTCTGGGCATGCGGAGAGGCGGTGGCGCTTATCTCTAATTAAAAAGGCGTCAATTAGTCTCATCTTATGGCTAACCGGCAAGCTATATGTTCAGCACCTAACAGGGCGTCCTTCCCGGAAGAGTAGTCAACTAGCTGTCACTGTTCGCTCGCTTCAAGGGCATGACAAGGTGAAGGTAGCAGTAAAGGTTTGTTTGGTTTTAGAATGAAGGAAAAACATAACATTGCTCAGTAGCCTTAGAAAAAATATTTGATGTTTAAAATTTTTTAACCGAAGGAAATAAAGTTGACAGAGAAGCTGATAGGAAGGACTAAGCGAATAAAGAAATAGTATTAATGTGATGTTAGGAAGATAGTGAGATCCGGAAAGCGTGGCGTGACATGGTCCATAGGGTCACGAAGAGTCGGACACAACTGAATGACAAAGCAAAGCAATTAAAGACAGACAGCGGAAGTTGCTGTTTACGGCCAGGTAGGGAATGTATTCACATGACCACGGATCATTATGGCCTTTATAGAGGTGTCCTTCGTCTAGTCGAGGAATGGAGTATTGATATTGCATTTCGTGCACCAGACGCAGTACGTAATATGCAGTGTATATCACGTAAATGATCAATATATTTGAAGAAGAATGCATATAAGCTGCGTGACTCTAAAAGCATACTGATTGCCGCTATGTAGCGCTCCTCACAGTAATTCTTATATATTTCTCTTAACTGGTTATTTAATTAATAAGAATCATGCAAGAATGTTTACAAGTCAGTTTAGATGTGAATTTCGTTAAGCTGTATAAAGGGTTCAAAAACAACCGATTCAGAATCTTTTTAGCACCGTACGTACTACGAAAAGTTTTTTGTTTCGGGATTTAAATGATACCTACGAAATGAGAAAAAAAGTTGTGCATTATCAATGTTGCGCTACCATGATGCAGCCCTGCTGAAACTTTTTTTTTTTTATCGAGACAAACCCACGTGCATATAATCTGAAAGGAGCGGCCGACTCCACTGTCAGAACAGTCTTCAAAATGCGTAACACATTCTGCCGGTTTATGAAGAGTGCGAGGTGTGATTACCTATAAGCGACGGGCCGGTTAGGGGCAGTCAACTAATATGGAGCATAGGAGCACTGCGATTCGGTCACGTGATACATATATTCATATTTCGTAGACTTTCATGAAATCTTCCCCCCCCCCCCCCCCCCCCCCCCCCCCCCCCCTCAACAAAAAAAATAAATACATAAACGACTACGTCGGAGGTACGCTGGAAGAAAACAACAGTAGAGGTTATTTATAAACCCACATCAACGAATAAATACCTGTTGATAAGTGCATATCAGTTCACGCTGAACTGATTTTAATTTGCATATTTTATCTCGGGCAATTAATTATTTAAGTGCATTATAAAAGATAATCTAACAGCACCGTGATGGAGAAGGATATATATACCGACTGTATTTAGTGTCTCCCAGTTGTGGTGAACCGCTTTCTTTTACTCCTTAGCTGAAGCTGCGTAAAACATCCAGCATTCTAAGCAATTGAGAGTCCTTATGAAAACACAGAACAGACAGACGTTCTTTGGAAGCAGTGCCAGATACACAAGCGTGGAATCGTTTCGTCGCTTGGCAACCTGAAATGATAATGTACGCCATAAAAATCGGCATCCGCATCTTGTTCAGGCTTCCTAAATCAGGCAACCGTGTCCTTAGTCTGAAACTTCAGATGATTTCTAGCGGCAATACTGGGCAAGAAAAAAACAACGGATTATGATCCTTTCGCTGGAAACTCAGTCCGGGAAGTGAAACTCTGCACCTGTTGCAAGGCTTTTTAGAGCACGTTGCAAAAGACCGCCAAATACTTGGGCTGCCATCGCTGTGCCATTGTCGATCGGCAGCGGTTGAGAGCGTAATTGCAATTGAACGGATCGCGAGACGAGCATTCTGAGCGAGTTTCTTCTTCCACTTCTCCTCTTGCCTCGTTCCCACATTCAGCCACGCTGTAAGACACTCCTGAAAATGTTCTGTGGAAAATGCGCTGAACCCAAGCGCCACAAGCAGCAGCTACCGAGGAAAAAATGGAATCGATGGAAAGAAATTTCCAACTCTCTGGTTGTTGTCAGTGGCAGGAAATTAAAGGGGCCGCTATACATAAGTACAGCTGGAAATAAAATGCACCGTACACAACAATTCTCTTCTCACTGCACCAAGTGTAGAAAGCAAGACAGCTGTTGAGAAAAACAGCCTATAGATGCACAACTTCTCTCTCGTCAGACATCCTCCCTGTCTTTCCTTCTCATCTTCCTCCTCCTCCTCGCCAGACGTCAGCGTATTCAGTGGCTTAAAGTGCTCGGGAATCTCCATTTCCAAAAGGGATGCTCGTCACGATGGAGCAGCGCGAGGGTTACTGGCAGCATTAGAGTCGAGGGGCAAATACGCGGTACCGGGAGATTTCCACTGGTCGATTTGGAGTGGGGTGTCAAGTGCGCTCCGGAACAACTGAATCCGTTCCACAGCTGCCACATCGCGATCGACCCGCGGAACGCAAACATGCTCCAGCAGAGACCCTGAAGGAAACTCTTATACGCAACTCGTTCCGCGCATTGAGTTCGCATTTTGATAACAGCAGCAGACTTTTAATGTCGACTAGAATACAGCGATTAACTTTACGTGGGGGCAATATTTTGACGCTCCTAACTGGGGGGAGGGGGGGGGGGGGGGCATCGAGGACTGAGATTAAATCCTGAATTCCTAGGCCGTATGATCTTCTTGGAGGAGTCTAGTCGGGCAATTAGGGCACACCCAAAATTCAAAGCCTTTGTGCAAAGGTCAAGTATATTTCTGACCTGTCAGATCTTTGAGAGCTTTTCTGTGCATCTTTAATGTCAGCTTACACCGCCGAGATGCTGACGCCGTGGCCTTGAGGCTTTAACGAACAATGTTTATACGCGTACTTGCATGCAGTAGAACACTGCTACAGTCCATCATCATCACCAGCATCCATGGCGCACAACGTATGCATAAAACAGACATACTGCTGAACAAAAAACATTGTATATAGCAAGTATTTGCGCAATTTGGGAAAACTGGCAGTGTATCATTGTTTGAGATGCATGCGTCTCAAGGTGGCCGTCACGCTGTCACACTCCGATGAGTACGCGCTCTGCGCTCGGAGGTCGCTGCGTGCGATGACTGCTTTGGCCACCGAAAGAATGAACAAAATAAAATATTACTGACCTTGACGAAAATGACGTCTCACGTTGGGAATGCAAACAGGCATTCTCTTGGGAAGCCAAGAAACAACAATTGGCGGCCCATGTGCTTCCCGTTCCTTCGACTGCTCAATGCCATGCCGTTGGGCAAGCGTGATTGGCGTAGATGGTGACTTGTCTAATGGTGAATTCCAATCGGTCAGCAGCAGCAAAGAGTCTTGCACCAAAAAACAGAACAACTGTTTCTGTGGTCGATTTGGGTTTAGATACGGAGTTCTTAATGGACCGCGACACTAAGTCTCTAAACTTCTACATCTTCCACCTTCTTGGATTCGGAGGGTGCCCAGATTGTCAATTGGTATTCGCCTTATCTATTGGCAAATGTTTTAAGTGCGAAAACTTTGTATCACGTTTCAATTTACTCTCGCATTTTTATATATGGAGGCAGAATACTTAGAGGGACGCTTAAGCTTCTCCTTAAGAGTACACGCGAAAGCGTGCCCATTAATTGGCCCACAACTAATGCTTGTAGCTTATAGTCCCGCCTTCGCTTAAACCGTTTAGCTGCCTCATACTGAGTGCTCTACGCCCGACAGAATCCTCGGTATCCATCTTACGAAGTCTCATTGGTAGTCGAGCACCACTATCACGAGAAGAAACACCGTCAAACGAAACCCACAGATTGTTACACGCTTCTGGTACAATGCCCGATGACAATTTCACCCGATTGCCAGCCACGGATTCTATCACATGTTCAAACTAGCGACAATTACCGTGTAATTTATGCTGGATTCAATCACTAATCACCAGTCACTACTTTCTAATCATCAGTCAATAAATCTCACGACCAACCATCGCCCAATCAATGAATCAAAATAACGTATGCCGCATGCACTGCGCACAAGGCGTCCGTCCATCATATGGCGGCATGTTCTTCGACTCTAGACGCGCAGTTTCCACTAGCGTCATCTATCTACGGAAAGACATATCAGATCAGTTCAAATGGCTCTCCAAGATATCTTCGAAAATTGCTTTTGACTGCAGAAGGTAGTTCGCGAACACCAGTCCGTCATCCAATGCAAGAAGCTATGAATGATTAGTATAAGAGGGAAAAAAGCAGCATAGCGGAATGACGTCTCCCAGAAAAGACGTGATGTGAACTCTGCGCACATCGTGAACGCTCGACGTCATCGCAGTCGATTGGCCGAACACGATGGCCGGCATGGCTGCCGGCGAGCGCGAGCAGCAGAAAGCGCTTTCAGCGCCCGAAGAAGCAAAAGGCACCGTCTCACGCGAAACGATGGCCAGGCGGGCAAGCGAGCTCCCATGTTTCGAGTTATCCCACAGCCGCTTTGACTTACCGCGTATACCAGTCGGTGATCGAAGCTTTCTGAATACACGAAGGATGAGTATGAATAGATGGTCTAAGAACCATGACGTCATGATCCAATCAGAAATTAGGATACGAATCCAAGTCGTCCAAAAATAAGCTCTTCGATATCGCAAAACAAGAAAACAGAGTCGGACGATTGGAATGCGCTGACAGTCGTGACGGAAACATGGCGCCGCTTACGTCGCAAAGGCGCTTTTCCGAACAGGGCTCTGGCATCTCGTAAAACTTTAAGGCGAGTGTCTTTCTGGGCTTGTGGGCTGCGGAAATGTCCACAGGAAATGTTCGCACGAAGTCTCCACCGGAAACAGAACAACTACCCCTCCGATCACTAGCAGAGCACTCAAAACACTCAGCCACACCGGGCTCGTGATAAACCGACCGTAATTCTTGCTAGCGTGAGGATAACAGTAGTGATCGCAACGACAATGTCGTCAGCGATAATAATAATGATGTTAGTGACAATGACTATGGCAGTGCATTTACTTGATAATGACAATATCAATATGATATGAGGGATGACAATGAAGGTGCGGTTAGTAAAAAGTCTTGTAATGTGGTTTTCGCCATTTTCGCTCTCAAGTAGACTTTAACGCAGTGCTGTATTTTTTTATTCCTGGACGTTGTAGTACGTACCGATATGCTACCACGTGGGAAGGGACTGCGTTAACTGTGCCAGGCCTCAACGGCCGCTTTCCGATGGAGGCGAAAAGCAAGGCGCCCGCGTGCTGTGCAAGGTCAGTGCACGGTAAAGAACCCCAGGTGGTCGAAATTTCCGGAGTCCTCCACTACGGCGTCTCTCATAGCCTGAGTCGCTTTGGGACGGTAAACCCCACAAAACAAACAAAACAAACAGCTGCATAGGAGCACTATCAGCGTGCGCCTGTCTCCGAGATACTCGCATTTCGCTATCCTCAATATGCTTTCTGGCTAGCCCGAAAACTTGGGCCAGACGCAGTTTTTTCGGCAGCCAAACTGTAGGAGACCACTCAGCCGCTTCCACTACCGGTTACCGTGGCGGGACACTGCTAGGACGGTACATGCAGTTGCAAAAGAACTTGTTGCCACCACAAGATGGGGACAGTCGTCTATTTTTAGATAGAAGGATAAACACGGTAAAACCGCAAATTGTAACACTACCTCTCCTTCTCTTACAATCTTCGCCTTATTAGGTGGCGCAGAAAAAAAAATAATTTTCACACACCTGTAGTTAGGCGGCCCCAAAGACGTCAGTGCTGGTCCCACAGGATGAAGCAACGCTACCGTCGAACGGTTGCTCTTCACTATGCTCCCCTCTTGGTTCCCGTCCACTGCCGTGCGGCTTGCAAGAACTTCAATTGCAAACGCCGCTGCCTCTTGGAGAAACACATATTTTGAGACACAACATAGCTCTTCATGACTTCATAGTTTGGCCTTCCTCTTTTTCTTGACGGTGATAAGTTCCTGCGCCATGTATTTCCTTTGAATTGACGAATACACCTGTCAGTTTAGGGAGATCTCTACGTTCTTCATTAGCTCCAGAGTTGTCTCCGCACTTCTCATCAAGAATTCGCCTGCCTTCAGCGCAGTTAAGGCGGACAAATCGATTCACAGCCGTTTTGGAACAGACCACGTGGCGTCCAATTTCGCACTGTGTAGCATTCTGCCCGCTCACATAAATTATCCGGCTGAGTTCGGTGACTAGCACAAGTCACGACGACGAAGCACGGCAAGATAAACAGGCTAATCGGACAGCCGAGTAAGAAAGGGCACGCTCCCTGTAGAATGGAAGCCTCTCATTGATTCAGGCGACTTATCGAGCCTACACGTTCGTTACGCCGCGATAGCAAATGGCGAAAATGATTTATGAAACGCCTCGTTTTTGCTAGCTCACACCCACCGGCAGCATATACCACCACGTCAGCTGAGAGCGATTCATACAGCCCGAACAGCATGTAGCGTTTTGTGCCCGCCAATTTTGTCCACGAGTGAAACGCCTTCGGCCGGGTAGGCCGTGCCATAGCCCCAGCTTGCATTATCACGGGCGCTTACCGAATCGCGCTTATTATCTCCGGATGCCGCGAGCTTACTGCAACGGTTCTGGCCGCGAGAGCGGCGGAAGACGTTGCTCTGGCCGTGCACGGCGCCCTGGCCGTCACTAGGTCTAACCTTTTCGGATAGAACGCTCAGCGGACTGCGTTTTGGAAATAGTAAATTACCTATTCCTAGAATCGCCTTACTATCAGTTCAGTTGTCTCATAAACTGTCTCACAGTAAACGGAAGGTGTACTTTCGGCGACGCCTTATCTAGGGAGCTAGAGTGCGAGATCGGATCAGTTGCGCCACATGGGAGGAAGCTGCTACGGGGCCTTTGGGCAGAAAATTACTAGTATTGCATTTGACTCTATTACTAGAAATTCATGGCGTATCAGCATTTCTCCGTAAGGCTTATTTTGTGATATTCCTTTAGATCAAACGATTTCAGCAGGCTTTTCTGACAGTGGCGAAAGGGATCCGTAGTGCCGGAGCCAACGGACTGCGACAAGCGAGGCCGGTGCCACTCATGCCGAGTGCAGTTGCTACGGGTTGGCTGGTAGCGAGAGCGGCAGTGTCTTCTTTTGCGATACTATTTTGGCATGTTTCATAAAATTCAATGACTATGTAATTTAACGACTAGCTACAAAATTATAAGTGCAGAGTAGTATTGTTGTGCTTGTCGCCCTTTTGTATTTTATTTTGCGTGTATATTCTCATCGAGTCTTTGGTGTCGAGAGAACACATTTCTTCGTTTAACGCACTCGAATCAATTCCTCGACTTCATTCTATATCGAATGTCGTTTTCATCGATCATTATATTTTCTCATGTTCAGTTCAGTTCAGTTCAGGCGTTCAGTCGTGTCCGACTCTTCGTGACCCTATGGACCATGTCACGCCACGCTGTCACGCCATGTGGCAGCAAGCAAATGTCATTTTGAACGATTGTGAATCGATGGAAATGATAATAAATTTGGTGTTTGGTTGGGATATAACATTAATATGATGCGCTTTATTGCTAACATACTGAAATTATAGCTGAATGCATTTTTATTGTCTACCACCATGGAACTCACAGTTTTTGAGAGAAAGGCCGCAATATATAGTCTCCCTTCTTGTAGTTCCAGATAACTATTACATGGCCAGTGAAGTAAAGCCCACCCGTCAATATTTCTCCTCAGGGACACACGGTTGCCATGGTGACAGGCGCAAAATTCGAAGGGGTCTCATCGTCGTGAAGCAGAGGGGAAGGAACGGCTAGCGCAGTGTTTGAACGAGCTAGAGAGAAGGATCGCTGAACATTTGGTTGGAAGCTAAAGGCACTTTGATGAAAGCACGAGTGAAACGCTGCGTAGTCACGACTTTCGCATTAAGTCCCACTACAGCAGAACTAATTTGTAGCTTTTGCGGCAGTACTCTTGCGGTGTACTTTTTTACCGCATTCTGGCTTCCGGCTAAAAGAATAGTGAAACTGTGTCATGCAGTATAGGAGTGGATTCCGTAAACGGTGCCGGAAACGCGATCGACAAAATGATCACAAAAGAAAGCTACATTACATTTTAGCGCAAAGAGGCCAAATCAGGACTTCGAGACGCCAACAAGGAAAAGGCCTGTGAGATTCCAGAACAGGACTGTCACTCCGGACCTATGGTCCAAATAGTCCCAACCAGCTGGTGCGGATTATTGCACTGGGCCGGTTAAAATAGCTTTGGTAATTTGTTTCTTTTTTTTTTTTTATCGTAAGGAATGAGTGAATATCTGTCACAGAAGCACACTTTATGAAAAAATGCAGTTCGCAATTTTTCGGTACCACCTGCATGGATACAAGGAATGGCGCATTCAAGAGAATGCCTAGAGGCAACATATAGCCTCATTAAGAGCATCTCAATTAAGTTGTTTATTACCATGACACCCATCCCTATTTATAATCACCTGATGCTTCAGTGAATAAACAGTTGTCTTTTCCCCCTTCCAGAGAGCGGCAAGGCGTGAATATTCTCGACAATCTCCTATCACGAATGGAGCAATACGCTAACAATCTGGAAAAGTTAGTTGAAGAGAGGACAGCAAGCTATCTTGAGGAGAAGAGAAAAGCCGAAGAACTTTTATACCAGCTTCTACCTCGGTAAGCTCTGAACTGTCTTACGTGGCTCTAACTCTTCGTGCGTCATGCCCATTGGGCATGGATCACTGGTCCCCCATAGATACTGCGGGCTATTTCTATCTTGAAAGTGCGCTTTACATTTTATGTAATGAGTTATGTAGTCCGAGAAATTAACTTTCAGTTATTAGGTCATTCTCAACTCTGCCACGAAGATGTCAATATTAGAGCAAAACTGAGGAGCGAAATGGGAAACCTTGTTTATAAAAAACGCAAAAGTTCCCAATATTCTGGCTGTCTTATAAAACACCTAGGTATTATCGTCAATTTGGTCATCGCATTCATGTTCAATGCAAGTATTAGCAGTGAGCCCCGGAATGATATCATGTAGTCTGGTTTTTACAATTAATCCCAAGAGATAGCGGTCAAAATCGTGAACGGCTTTCTACCAGGAAAGATTGATTTCTCTCTACTGTGGTAATAACTTTGTTACCTGAGTGTCAATTAGGAGATTCGCAATGCCATGGGTATCATTCGCCATATGTCTACATTGTATGACAAAGACCGGATACTGCCCTTCCTATTGAGAGATTCGTTCTGACAAAAGAACCTCCTTCGCCTTCACTTTCTCCTCAAGCTGTACACGAATAATAAAAAATCTGGACATTAACATAGGGCAGGGTATAGTGAGAAAATGTATAAGGCCAGATGAAAACTTTTGCAAGTGCGGAGTCGGATTCTGATTACTTTTTTTTTTTTTTCCAAGAAAGTCATCGAGCATCTACGCGTATGATTGCATCGATTCTGGAGTAATGGCAGCTTGTTTTCTGATGTCTTTGTTCTGGAGATAATTTCTACACGGCATGTTACTGCTTATTGTTTATTGATAAATGCCTCTTTATTGATAGACAGGGGAACTGTTTCATGCGGTGATACATTAACCTTGATTAGCGTGTTCTTATGATTTTTTTTTTTGCTGCTAGAAACGTTAATGAATGAGAGATTTTGGAAGAGCATGTTAGGTTATTTTTTAATTTCTATGTTAACGTAAAGAACAGTTTTTTTAGCAAAAAATATTGTAAACAAAGAAAATTTCAGGTTTTCATTTTCATGGCACCTAAGGAGCCAGATCCGCTTTCAGCAAAGCAAAAGAGGAGAAGGTGATGTTTTTTTTTATAGAGTTTACAAATACTGCATGCATGGCTGCTGCCTAATGGTATTAAGCTCCTAAAAAATTGCAAATAGCTCATACACGTATCATTTACTGATTTTCGTTTACTTAAGGCCCACAACTGACAATAAATAAAGCATCAATTGGGAATGAAAATGACCCTAGACGAAGCTTCTGCTCTCATCACGAAAGTTGAAATTTTAATTTTACACGTAAAAAAAGTAATAGTTGCATACCTTTACAGGTATGCTCGACCACCTGCAGTAAATAATTGACTAATGCTCTAGCGTGCTTATTCGCCAGCAATATCAGATTCTGATTTCAGTTAACATGCATAAATCCCTTTCATGTGGCAGGGCATGAAATTTTCTCCATGAGTCCAAAGGTGCGGAAGAACATATTTAGCGCCTGTTGACGTAAGGGCTGACGGGAAATTTCAATGTAAAGCAGCGGGATATAAAGATTCTGAAAGAATTGCGGCAATACACTCTTTCCGACTTTTCACTTAAAAGTTCGACTTGTGATCAGTATAGACAACGCAACGAAGGTGCAGTGGAGAGCTGTGGTTGGTTCCTTCTATTGTCAATATGCATACTAGAATCACTGCTTTGCAGCAGCACACAAGTCGGGCTATTTTGTGAGTGGGAAAGAGAGATATCATAGTGCAAATAATTTCTCGACATTCTTCGCAGTACTAGCATCAAAGCTGTTTCAGTAGTTTCAGAACTTTATAATAACTAGCTTCTGAGGATGAATCAAATCTATTCGGCAACGGCCAATACATTCTCCGGATGCTAGTGCCGGCAAGCAATACATCGCCCGGCAACTGGAAAGCAAACACAAAACGGAGCCATGCAATGTCTATGTCCGACCAAGATCTTTAATGCTACTTTGAAAATTATGGCATCCAACTGATCACCTCAAGCGGCATTACTGTGTTGCACCATAACTATTAGCTTTGCTTACCTACTTTTATGATGGGGTAACAGGAAAAAGCAGGCTTGTTTTTTCTCCTTTATGTACAGTTTTATATTTTTTTTTTTGTACCCTTTGTGCTACAGGTCTGTTGCTAGTCAGCTTATTAAGGGACAATCCGTGACAGCTGAATCATATGACAATGTGACGATATACTTCAGCGACATCGTAGGCTTCACATCATTATCAGCACAAAGTACGCCGATGCAGGTATGATTACCTCATGCAGAATGCCCGCTCCCTACCTTTTGAAAGGGAGAGTGCATGTTGTTGAATGTGGCGTTTTTATTTATACACGAAGCACATTTCTTTGTAGTAGATTATTATACATGCATGTAATTTATTTTCATTATTGACGTTTATAAACGCATGACACTTTGTCAGAGAAAAAGAGAGCGATAAAATAAAACACTGACAGTGTTACTTCATAATAACCTGAAACAAAGATTCAGTATATAAAGGAACATTTCCCCTTGCATATAATCATACTGTCAAAACCTTATTCACCGACAATTGCTTTTAGTGAGCGCTGGAATGAGAAATAACAACTGAAGGTTAAACAAGATCCATAATCGGTCGAACCTTTTCGCATAGCATGGAAGGGCTGTGAATACGTTCAAATGTAAAATGAATTTGAATACCTCAAATTTACTTCGCTGAGGGAGTCTTCAAAATCAAAAAGAACAATTTTATGGCGTAGAACTGTGCAGCTTATTTTCAACACAAGGAGAAACTATCTGGGCTTATATTTTCTTCGTAGTTACCTGTGGAATTGCCTAGAAATCCTATGTCTCCTAAACATTGTGCAACTCTTAAAACAGGCAATGATCTCCACTTTTAAGTTTTGCTGCGTGTAAACAACAAAAAAGCAAGACAACGTATCGTCTGGCTCAATACCCCCCTTCCTTCCTATTGCTCCCCTATACCTCTCTTTCTGCCTCCCTTACATCTCGTAATGACATTTGGGCTCACTCGGAAATGATTTCGAAATTGAAAAAAAAAAAAATATAACTCGATACGTGAAGGCGTCTAAGTTATAATCGATACCCGGCGTGGCAAGCCGTTAGAAAGGCAGTTTACTAAGGCCGAAAGGAAACTCTGAATTATATATTTTGTTGATGTGGAGGCAATTTTCCCGAGCTGATTTTCCTTTGATGTGCCGAGAGTAAAGTTCTCACAGGATTGGATTCAAAACTAAACCTAACATGTGAAGCTCCTAGTCTGCCACCGCAAGTGTATTGGAATGTGCACGTGGTTCACCGAGTACGGTTGGTAACGCCGTTGTGTAGACTCCAATCTGTCTCCTCTTGCAGGTGGTCGATCTCCTGAACGACCTCTATACTTGCTTCGACTCAATCATTGAAAACTACGATGTCTACAAGGTGAATAATCTTTGCCATTTCACTCATCCTTTTTCGTACGTTACGTTGATGCCACTACAAATATATCATCTTTTTTTCCTTGCCAAAAGGGGTATTTTGTTCTTTCAGCGTCAATACCGAAAATGAAATTCGGATGGCGCCGGGCGAGTTCCCCGCCTCAATAGCTCGTCATTGCTGAAGGCGTGTGCAGGAATGTGTTGTGTAAACGATGACGCATCACTGCAGCACGTTATAGAAAGGCTAATATAGTTCACCATATCATTTCAGTATTTTATCCCAGGATATTATCAAATAAAAATGAGGCTGCTCTGTTCTTTTATTTTGTTTTTAGTGTCCAGTTCGAAATCCGTAAATAGGATGTTTGGGGCAGAGGGCACTAGTGCAGAGGAGACGGAATTCTCGAAATCAAACAGTCAACATGAGCCTAGACAGAAGCCTCCGGCCGCTGGCCCCGGTTTCGTAAAGAGGACAACTCTTCGTTTCGGCAAGTGGGCGAGTTCCAACCTCACCACTTTACATACCCTGCCTCCCTCACGGTCATCCGCACAGAGTGAAGAACGTATTCAATCCGTGTCAATGATGACGGCACTTGCTGATACGATAATGAGCTGTTCTCTAGAAACGTTGTCGAGCAGACTAAAGCCCCCTTTTGGCATCCCTTTTCTGCATTTTGCGTGCCGCCTAATTAACGTGGCTATTTCAGCGATAAGTAAGGGCGAACGTAGTGCTCTTGAGCGCATCTACAGACTTGACGAACGAGTCTCCACGTAGCCTCATAAATTTTGCTACCGCGGAGCATGCTAATAGCCTCCTAAAGAGCGATAGTCATTACTCCACGTTAGTATATTTTAACAGTCATCCCTATTCTCCTTACCCTAAACCAATCTGGAATATTGGACGTATAGCTAATGGGCAATATGCGAGAGACATACTGCAGAGCGTGATATGACTGTGCCGAATGGAAGGGTGATGAAATAACCTCTAGCATAGAAATAGTATCCATCTTTGTAGTGACATCAAAATTTGTAGTAGAGTAATCGCGTGTATGAAAAGAAGCTTGCGCCAACGTCATGAATTTCTTACGACATTTGTGGTTTAAGCAGAATCGGGAAACAATTACCGTTAAAAACAGCAGCTGTCTGTAGAAACTGAAAATTCTGTTATCTGCTCGTGTTTACCAGACCGCGCGCACCTCATACCTGGAGTTCCCGATTTAAACCGCCTGGCATATGCCGCTTTGTAATGGTTAACCCAAAAGCTCTGCTCAGGAGGAGTATTTTCCGCCCACTTACTTTACTTGCCCCACTCGCTTAGTGGCTTCGGTGTTCAACCATTGATTTCAGCATCGGTCGGAGCGAGTCCAAGCCGAGGGGCCTCACTTCGATGGAAGAAAAATGCCAAAACACTGTCAGTGCAGTGACTTGGCCAAGTTGCTACATTTTTGCGAAGTAGAAAAGGCCACGCAAAGCACAAAACTAGAAACAAACGCTAAGCAGGCTGTGTTTTGTCGACTTCTTTCTAGTACTGTGCTTTTCGCTATTTTCTAGCATGCAAAAATGGCCTTGTGATCTGCATTTGCTCGCAAAGTAATGAGGTCACGTGATCGCAGTTGTCTCAAAGCTCTGAGAAGTATGGTCCCTTGTCAGTCATTTGTAGCTTCAGAAAGTTAACTGTACCTCTTCACCTGGTATTATAATTTCTTCGAACAATTCGCCTTTGGAATGAGCTATCGCATGAAATCGTTTCACTCACATCAAACGAAGCATTTTACCGCGTCCTGAGTGCATGAGTTCGCTACGTCTGTATGAATGATTTTTTGGTATGTTCATTGTACTATCAAGTGTTTTAGTGTTTACCCCCCTGCTGTAATGCCACGAAGGCGATGCACGTGTTCGATAAATGATAAATGATAAATAAATAATAAATAATAACAACACACCGTATCATTTCAGTGTAAATAATGCCACACCATACCTCACATTCTAGTTGATATCGTACAGGATAGTACTGGGAGAGGCTATGCACACCACACACCTCACCTACACTCACTTCACGTCGCCTGGCTTCGCCCTGTCTGACCTCGCCGCGCCAGGCTACGTCGTGTCGCGCCGCACCAAAATACAACACCACACCACACCACATTACGCCATACATCAAGGCACCATAAATAAGCACACGACGCCACACTCTACCGTGACATAACGCACCACACCCCAACACACCAGGGACATTTGTTTAACCAACAATAGCTACACCAGTGTAGCAAATTTCCTATACCTATAATGAATTTTTGCTGCACTAGTGTAGGTGGTGTAGGTTAAGAAAATGGCCCTACCATTTCTAGCAATGAAGCCCATAACTTACCGCAACCTAAGTGCCCAGCGATGCCGTACCATGCCATGCCATTCATCAACCTACTACGATAACTTAAAAAGCCATACTGTACTCTCAACGTATCATAAGTGCCCAGCTGCACCATGCTGCCTTATTCTATGCTATGCCATTTTTTACCATATCACACGGTACAATACCGTACCAAATAAAGCCATTGAATTCTTTTACCTTATCGCTCAGTGAAAACTACGGCGTTTGATAACGAAGGAGGACAACGGCGGCTTATAGTCATTGCGAACCCTGACGTAATTTGAGAAATATATGTCAGTGGCAAAATAATTGACTAGCATTTATTCAGTATACGGCCTGAAGATTTAATTTTTTGTAAAACGGCCATTATGTGGTCATGAAGCTGCAGTGGGGTCAGCACGGGTAAAAGTGCTCCGTTTTTGACAGCCACTGATATTGCGTGTCTGAGTGTCATCAAACTATCTCACAACTGGCCATCCCATAGGCTTACAGTTTTAGCTTAAATAAAAGCTGGTTCTGGGCTTTTGTTTATCAATATTAAAAAAAAAGTATAGTCGAAAACTATCAGAAGCGAGACAAAAACGAAAAAAAAAATATTCTGTTGTTTTGTTTTAACATCAGACTACTCTGTCGTTGTGTAATATCATTTTAAAGTTCCACAGTTTCATTCTTTGCGAGCGTTTTGAAGTCAGACGTTCTGTAGCACTTTTCTGTGTCAGGCACAAATTTCTGACGGTGGAAAAAAGTTATGTGGTGACAACAAGTTCGTGGGCAAAAATTGCAGAGACATTCTCTAGTTGTGTTGTGTTGGGTATTTTGGCGCATAAGCCATTCAAGCTATCATGCGTCAAGAGCAAGGTATGTTTTTATTTTGTAGATGAGAACTATTAAAGCTGGCTTAGAAGCTCTGCTTCCTTTAGAAAAAAAACATCAGAATCATTCTCTTGTGGCAACAGAAAAGTCTCTAGATTTTTCTGATCGAGTATTAACTCTAAGCATTGCAGAAGCATTCATAATGTCCAGTGCGCATGACTACAGTGCACCCATGCATTAAACACCGAGCGCGGAGCTGATACCTACGCCAACGAAATCAAATCGTTCCAGGAATACATACCTGCAAACCAAACGATCCTTGGATGATGTGACCTGTGGTATAGACTTCGAATAGACTGATATAGACCTGTGGTGTAAGTGCTTGGATCAGTGGAATAGTATGTAAATGATGAGTATGTGGTAGAGAGGGAAGCACTGGAACAAATATGTCGAGTGTTTCCCTCCCCTTCTTCCACCGTGGGGTTTTCATTTAGGTTGTCATGCCAACCATGCTTTCTGCGCAGGTGGAGACCATCGGCGACGCATACATGGTCGCATCCGGCCTGCCCGTTCGAAATGGCTTGCTGCACGCACGGGAGATTGCTCGGATGTCTCTGGCGCTTCTCCGAACCGTTCGCACCTTCTCCATTCGCCATCGGCCGCAGGAACAGCTCAAGCTGCGCATCGGCATCCACACAGGTGAGGGCCATCGCGCGCTGTTGCCAAGCGATTCCCGATGGAAATAGTATATCCGGCAGCCGGTCATTAGATCGCGAGCGGAACGTATTTAACGCGTGCCAAGCACACATTGCGTTCACGCTCTTCTGTTGCCAGAGTAACGCGGGCTGGCGGCTGAATGCGAAAGCTAAGAATTTCGTTGGAAAGAACTTCTTCCACGATTTTCGTGATGCAGGTTCTGGCACGCGTCGAAGAAGGTTTCCACTTCTACGCGTCCACGATTCGTACCAACCGGAAAATTTTCCCTCCTTTCTTTGCTTTACATCTTTGGTGCGAATCCTTCTCACGTACTGGTGAAACTTATAAAAAGTGCGCACAAAATCCTGGAGAAGAGCTAACTTTCAATGTATGCGACAAAATGGCAACAGCGATTCTTTTGATTCCATGTGTGCACTGAGCAAGCGCTCTGCTGCTAAAAACCATTTTTTTTTTATAACAGTGCGGGTACAAAAAATTTTTGCTCGAGATTCTAGCTGATTCGCACGCAAGCGAAACACTGTTCCACGTGTTGTGTAGATTCTGACACGAGTCAAAGGCGTCATGAAAAATGACTCCAGAAGACAAGTGAAGAGTTCCATGCTCTTTGGTACCGCAATCTTTTTTTATGTTCCTTCCAAGCTCTTCTGACATCGTGAAGAGCCTCGCGAGCGCAGAGCTTTTCAGCAGAACCGCAATCTGACATTAAAAGTTTCAGTGATTCAGCCTGTACTGTACGCTACCACTGCACATCTATGCACTGGTTTTGATTACTTGACATCTTGCAAGGAGTAATGTAGTTGGCGTTTGTGTTTGGTGATTCGTGTTTTACTAGGCTATGAGGCTGCACAGCAGTTCCAAAAAAGGAACGCAACTTCATTCTCACTATTCTTTAACTTATGAAGAGAGAATAGCATTCCACAGGGGCCTATGCATGCATCCTGACACCCTTCGTGTTCACCGACGTGCAAAACACGAGCAGATAGGCGTTTTTTCGCCAGCAATGCTTCCGCCTAGAGGCTTCCTACAACTCAGGGCACGTTCTTTTCCTTCCTTCTGTCTGTCTGCCTACGCTACCATAAAGCACCAGGCGGCTTCTTTCTTTACAACGCTCCGATTTCTCAGTATACCGTCTCACTCGTCTTTGCTCCTACGCCCTTGAGACGTGTCCATTTGGACCCGAGGCCTACGTACGTGTGACAGCCGCATATCCGGAGCCACTTGTCTTTCCTGTCGTCCTCTTTCCGATTTTTTTTCTTCTCTGTTCGGTGTTCGTTTGTTCGCCCCGCGCATTTCCAGATCTTTTGTCGGGCGGCCACACGTGTTCCTGCCCAGTGCGAGCTGCGATTATGGCGCTTTGCTGCCGCCTCTAGCACACGGGTCCCCAGCTGTGGCCTTCAAGTGCTCGCAAAGAAAATGACGGACGCATCGGAGAAGAGGAGAAAACGGCGCGTGTCGCTTTAGGGGTAGCGAGGTAAAGGCAACGAGACAGTGGTGCTTGCCGCTCGTGTATCTGTCGCAGGGCCGCGGGCCATCGCTCCCGTGATGCGATGTTTACTCTAACCCAGAGAAGAGCAGGGTTTGTTCAGCTGATGCAACACGCTCTGTGAGGAATTGTTTCAGCGGGAGACGAGACATCGTTGGCAAGAAAGAAGAAAAAAAAAATGAAGCGGAAGTAAATTATAAAAAAGGCATTTTGCTGGTTTGGATGAATTCTTGAAATTCACCTGCTCTTCGCTGCGCTCAAAGTTGAGTGTTCCGAGCCCTCGAGACAGTCAACTTACTGATGCAGCTTGAAGGCGCTCGGAAACTTTTTGAAGTTAATGAAACGATTGCTCCTACGCGGTTTCTTCTCTTTGAAAAAATAGCGTCGGTAATTGTGGGTAAAATTGTCGTAGCAGCTACTCTGCGAACGTTTGCGAAAAAATATACCTTCCAGTTATAATTATCTCCAGTGGTTACTTTAAGCAACCAGGCCTATTTTCGATTTCAGATTTCTGGGTTTTTTTTTTTCTGACTACTTAACACGGAACGATAAACTTTAAATAATAAACATTTCTAATGAACTCTAAACATTAGCCGAGTTCTTAGCTATTTTGTACATGGGAAAATTTCTGTGTGAATCGATATAAACGTTATTTTTTAAGCCACGGAACACATTTTTAATCAATTAATATAAATAAATGCATGTATTCCTTTTAGTGAATATAACTGTAATAGCCGGACTAACGCTTCAATTTTCCTTTTTATCTATTACAATCAGGTCCCTGCGCGGCCGGCATTGTCGGCCTTAAGATGCCAAGGTACTGCCTCTTTGGCGACACAGTCAACACCGCTTCGAGGATGGAGTCCAATGGCCTCCGTGAGTTTTTTTGTTTATCTTTCTTTTTCTTTTTTCTTCCCGTTCACTGCATGCTTTGTGCATTACACAGCGTATGCGATTATGTGTTGTCTGCACATTTGATGGACTCCCTTAAAGTCTCTGCATATTGGAGAGACTCGCTACCAAAAATAGTTGTGAACATGACTGTAATGTCCTTTTCGAAGTAAGTGGAAGGCCCGTAAATGGTTATGAAATTGATCGATCTTGAGTCTGTACGACAACCATCGCAAAATTAAGCTTGGAAAAAATTTCGCGCTGCATTTAACGGTATTTTATAATTTCTTGAAACAGGGGTGGAAATCATTCAAGTGAATTTAGCCTAAAACTAAACTGCTCAAACAAGCGGACAGAGGGTAGAGTAGGGGTGGTTTGTTCACTTTGGAAGGGAATCGCGGAAACAGCGCTTACGGACGGGACAAGAGAGAAGGACCAATCCCGTATGAAAGTTTTGTTTTCGCCTTTCCCTTCCATGCTGATAGGCTGTTTCGACATATTTTGTTTTCTTCATAGTGTTAGTGGTCAAATTCAACCATTCTCCAAGACTCCATAACAATAGAGTGATGGCCATGTACAGAGCTATTTTTCAAAAGGTAGCAGCATTCACACGAATTTTCATACTTGCAGAAGGAAATTCATTAGAAGTTCAAAAAGCAAAATTCTTTTCACTTTTGAACAATGAATGAAGTCATCTTTGAATGTTTACGTGACGTAATTAGGCACCTCTACAGAAGGCGATCTGCTTTTTAGCTTTTTAGTCGCATACATACTTAGTCTACTATTCTTGAGTCACCACCAATGGGGCAATATTTTTCCAATAGCTGCGAATAAGAAGCATCTCTAGTGAAATTGTTATTTAAATGAACATCCTTATTTATAACGCATTACCTCTACACCTGAAGGCCTCATTGCCACCGCAGACAGAAGATATGCTTCCAAAAATAAATCTCAATCAAGAAACTAAAAAACATGCATTGACACTGAACGCTGCATGCTAGCAGTCTTTACATCCGAGTTGAAACTGAAACAAAATGGTCGGTGAGCGTAGGCTACCATGAGTCCTCCTCACTCCTCATCATGCGAATACAATAAAATTAGTCTCTAATGAAAACAATAACAGGGAATCGAACCTTCATTTAAAACGAACTTAAATCATCCGCGGGGCGCCACCACTGTATAGCGTCGTCAGGGCCGGGCTCGTGCGCTACCGTCAGCAGCCCGGCACCGCAGCGTCAGGCAGATGAGCGAAAAGAGCACAGTCACTGCAGGTCGCGGGTGGCAGCACTTTCTAAGCGGCATGTATTGTTTGCTCCGGGAAAGGGGAGGTTGCACTTTGTTGGGTGGAATTCCTTCGAGTCTCTGAGACGTTTTCCTTTTCCTGCGGGTAATAGTTTTTTTGCAAATAGGCTTTGTTCTGATATTAAATGTCTAATGTATTTTTATTGTCGGCTTTTATGATGATAGCAAAAACCTTAAAGCGTTTACTGTCATACATGCCTTTTTGCGTGTTTTAAAATTATTCTCTACAATAAAAATATCCGCCTTCTATGCAGCTGAGACCTTGAACTCTTCACCCGCTCACCGAATAATATTTGCATGCTATGTAGCTGCGAAATTTGGAAAGAACTGCATTGACAAACAGCCTTTTTCATTTTTTTATTCACCCACAAAATATGAGATAGAACGAATTTTATGCGCACAATACTAATATTCTCACTATTTCTGTACTAAATATAAGACCGACGTTTCGATATTCTGCATGTAGACGAAAACGTGTCAGAAAACGGTAAAATTCAGGCTTGTCTCACTTAATTATGGAGTAATCAATAAATACTCAAGCCTTGCTTCATCTCACATTGCTCATGACTGCACAGTATGAAAGGAAATGAACTACATTATGGGTTTTCAACCTCCAACATAGAGAGTGCCCAGCTGATGTGGCTCCAGGGTTATTTAGAGAGCTCGACTGCTCGACCCCAGGACGTGGGTAAATTAACACGTCTTTCGACGAAGAGCGCTAAAAAAGATCCGCGCATGATGTTTCATACGGGAAGCAACAGCCTGAGAGATGCGCAGCGTAGGGTTTAGCTACAAATCTTTGATTTTATTGCACTGTAAGTCAAACACTACCACTTCGTCCGATGGGAAATATACTGAAGACGTTCTCAAATCATCGATCCGGAGCATGTCTCCGAATCCATGTAGGAAAAAGGCAACTTAGGAAGTCTAAGGAGTGGGCCGTACAATTCAATCAGCAGTCACCATCGTAACCAAAATAGCACATCGTGGTGCAAGTAAATTTTTTCCGGATAACACAGTGCAATTCATTATAAAGTACAGACCACTTCGACCTCCGCATTAGAGTCGGAGACAAAATTTTTCTACTGTTCATTGCTTGCGTGGATTCCTTGAAGGTCGGTCGTTCTGTCCGCCATCTCATGAAATTTGTGAAGTGGTGAATTTTGAAGTTAACCGGAGTGAATAACTGGGTAACTGTCCTATAATTGTTTCTGTTGCCTACTGACCCCCGGAGCCATTATTGTAATTCCTGATATTTCAGAATGCTGACATGCACTGCTACCTTTCGAAAATTATTCGGAATAAAAAAAAAAAACACATCCATTGACTTGACACCAACACTTATAGCACAAAAAATTAATTACGAATATTAGTACAAACACTTAGGACAAAAATAATTTACCTGCGAATATTAGCATCTAATGAACAATGCAATGTTCAAAACCGAACTAGGAATAGTGTATTCACGTGTTGTCGCAACTTGTTGCCAGATCTGAGTAGCATAAAGTTTTATAATTTAAAAACTAGCTCTGTTTTTTATTAGGCGTATTGCGCATAATTTAAGCAAGCCGAATGATTGTCTTACAAGGCTTTTACAGCGTAGTTATTTAAAATATTGACATTATTGTTCTTACCAGGACTTTTTTTGGTAACTACACCTTGTAAATTTTAGTGTGGTTAAGAAAGAATTATTCAGCATTTGGGAGAACTGAAGCACTGTAATGTCTGGCCTGCTTTTTTTTTTTTATGCGTAAGCATTAAGTAGGTATGTCGGCAGTTTTAGCACGTCCACTACTGATCGGCATACTAGCAAGATAACGATTGGGTATCTAACGTACTGAACCGGCGAAAGACACATAAACGCAAGCAGAGAAGTACACGGGACGGAAGTACACGAGACACGGGCTGTCCCGTGTACATCACTTCTCTTTTTTGGGTTTCTGCGCCTTTCGCTGGCTCACTATATTAGATTCGCACCAACTAGCCCAAATGGTCACCTCGTTAAACTACTGGGTATATCGAAAACGAATGGTGCATCGGATAGAGCATCAAAAAAGGTGTACCGGAATTAAGAGCGGTCAGTGTAGGTTATTTGATTATTTATTTAGAGCTAATTAAGTGTGTAAAATGGATCCAAGATGACCACCAGCCAACTTCCGGGTTCGGTCCTCAACTTCCGGTCACGTGTCTTGCTGGTTGGTCACGGGTGTGGTGGACGTGAATGAGTAAAAGTTATGTCGACGTCGGTGTAATGTCATAAGTTGTGACGTCCCTGCAAAGGTCGGCATGTCCCTGCAAAAGTTTGAATGTCTTTGCAAAAAGTAACATTTCTCTGAAAAAGTTATGTCCATATATGGTCATAAAGGGGGGTGTCTCGTGTCAGACGGTGATTGGCTAAAGTGTGATGACGTCATTGTGACGTCAGGAAAGATGACGTGTCAGATTCGAACATGACCATACATGAGTATAAAATGAAGTGCGTCGTGGACAAACCTGACTGGTTGATGAGTGTTGTGTCAGGAGACGCAATTGTAATGTGTGAATGAGTTGAATACAAATTTCATAAAAATCACCAGAACATTTCCAAAAATGTGACTTAATATTAACAGCTTAATGAGACGCCAAAATATGTAATGAGTATATGACGTACAAAAGACAAGGTTGCTTTGTAGCTGCCGCAATGTCGTCATGGCGCAGCCTATAGCAACGCGTGACTTGCATACGCATCCCTCCAATGTGGATGGCCGCAGTCATCTCAAAAGTTTTATTTCTCTTTTCAGCTCTAAAGATTCACGTGAGCCCTGCTACGAAAGAAGCCCTCGACAGGTTCAAAACGTTCCGCTTAGAATTGAGAGGAGATGTTGAACTGAAGGTATGGTAATTTGAACTTTTGTAGCGGCAGGGGTTGCTGGAGGGTGTTTAACAGATGGGCATCCGTCACGTTCTCAACCTACTGTATTCTTACGTTCCTTGGGCTGTTCTCTCTTAGAAACAAAAAACAGAACGTCCAAAATGGGATTTTTTAGCCGCGCTATCGATAAAAATGTCCCGCAGCCTCTTTGCAGCCGTATCTAAATTCACTTCACCTCTTTCACCAGCCAACGCCTAAATAACTGGGTTGACTGCTATATAACAAGCACCTATAATATCACGATTTGGTTTGGGTTTCGTGGCATCAAAACAACATTGAGACGAAAGCTGCGGTTAGGCAGCTAAAGCCTGAACCGACGAGACACAGGAGAAGTTACAGGCATTTAGTGGGTGCCCAAGCTCGACATTACTACTTTGTTTACTCGCTTGAATTTTGAAAACAGCGCTCCAATATCACCCACTTTTGATCGTAATCCTTTATTACAAATAGCGTAAATGCAGCGAAAGCAATATTTTTGCTCATAAGTTTGAGTTAAAAAAGTGTACATGTTTGTGTGCGCCATTGGGTTAGAACTCTTGTCGTTTAGTTCTGCTAACAGTGATTTACCTTCATTTTTTACAGAAAAGGAATCACGGGTAGAAGTTCTAAAATGTCAAAATGCAATGACACAGAGGTCTGGTTTTAAAGCTGTACTAATTAAATTTGGTCATCTGATGAGAAGAGAGGAGTCGCTGGAGAAAGATTTGATGTTGGGAAAGGTTGAGGGTCGCCGGAGAAGGGGTAGGCAGCGAATGCGATGGTTAGATGGCATTCTCGAGGCATTGCAGATGAAGCTATGTGATGTTAAGAAGATAGTGAGAGACCGGAAAGCGTGGCGTGACATGGTCCATAGGGTCACGAAGTGTCGGACACGACTGAACGCCTGAACTGAACTGAACTGAATTAAATTTTGCTTGACGTCACCGCATTTTAGTTGGGAAAATGCCCAGTGACAAACGTACTAGTATTTCCGCTTAAATTTATTCATTGCTTAATTTCTTTAGTTTTCAGCGAATGTAGAATCTTGTCACAGAATACTAGATTCGAGATATACCAATTTATTACGTTGACCTAATGCAATTGCTTAAGGTCTTTGTAAATCCTCAAGTTCAGTGAGCAGCCACATCGATCGCAGCGCTACTTTAACGTGGCGCGGAAATCCAAGCACGTATCCTCGCAACGGTGTATCTGTTCCCGTTGCTGTGATCAACTTTACCAGACTTGAAATACTAATATAAATATACAAAGTAATGTTCGGAATTGTTTTGACAATGAGGATCGGATCTTTTCTAGTTTGACGTCACCAACTCAGAAGGTAACATCGCAAACTGATATCGGCGCTCATTTCGAAGCATGCTTAAAATGATAGCATGCTCCTCGCATCCCATAAAGAAAATCTAAAAATGAGCACTTTGAAGCAACACATTGTTATGCCCAACACCCGAAAGAATCTAGAGCACAATGAGAAAAATAAATATCGAATCTCTGTCTCTCGAAGCAATGTAGTGTTGTGTTCAACACCTGAAGGAACGTTTGTACGCCGCATTCATTATTTCATAACGAAGCACAGTAAGAACACTCATACTTATCGGATAACGTCTTGCTGTGGTTAGGGAGGACAGTTCATGAGAGCAGAGACGAGTATATTTGTATTGCAAAGCTCTCTAATAGTGCGCATATTGGCTTGTGTCGTGCCTGTAACCAGGGCAAAATGCCCGAATGATCACATCGTCCGTAACAATGTGCTTGTATAGCAAGTGTATGGGCAGCCAACATCGGTAAAGGGCAGCTAGGTAGAACAGAACTCATCACATCCTGAAAGGAAGAAAAGTTGAGATGCGGGCAGCAGCATGCTCGGCAACCGAGTGCAGCTCCATTAGAGAACAGCGTCGCTTAGCCTAATGAATACAGGGCACCGTTGATGGCCCTGAATCATAGAAACCATGCTCCTCAGCAACGACGGACGGCCACAACATTTTCATGCTGGTTTGATTTCTTTATTGATGCTGACACTAATGGAACCCAATGCTTACGCAGAAGAAGCACCACATTTTATGCTACGAAACCTTGGCGAAACATCGTCCTGCAAACGTTTATCAGTCTGAGCAACACAAATTATCTGCGGCATCTTATGTCTGCCATTCGCGACCAACTGAAGGAAATGCTTTTTCTGATAGTCAGCACCTATCATAATGACCAGCTGGCAAACAAGTAGCGCAGCAATGAAAACTGCAGGAAAATGTTGAAAGAACGATGAAAAGACACTTTCTGCAGCTACAGCGCTACAGACGATTCGGAGCCATGCGGAAATGGTGCCTAAGAAGGCTGACTTTATTTCAGTCGCTATGCCAACACTTCAGTATACTTTGACATGACAGATACATTCCTATGTCTTCATAGCCACCTGACCATGACATTTTTAACAAGACCTTGTGATATCGAATTATGCAGAACAAGGAGTCGCGTTTGAACATATATTAGAAACGTGCTATAGTAACCAATTTTTTCTTCTTTCAATACTCAGCAAAATTTTATTTTCGTAGGCGAATCTGCCTGCTGAATCTGCAATTAAAGTGTGCTATTTAGTTTGTAAACCTACTAACGCTTACAACAAAGCTTTTAGGCGCCCATTCTTCGCCTTTTTAGGTTCCGCGTTATCAACGTAGTTGTCGGCGTAGCAGCTGCCGGCGCAATAGTTGGCGTAACCGGCAACTTACCAGCCGTGTCAATCAGTGACAGCGCGTAACGCAGCCTGCCACCTGCCAGGTTATCAGGTGGCAGAGCCAGAAGATCAAGATCCCGTCCCCACATTCAAGGGAGGGAGAAGAAGGCGAGAGAGAGCGGATTGCTTAAGTGCTTCGGGGTTAGTCGATAGTGAAGAAATGGGCAAGTTGGGGGGGGGGGGGGGGGGGAGGGGGAGGAGTTGGCTTACATGATAAGATTCCGGGGGTGGCTACTGTTGAAGGCGGAGGTTATGAAGAGGGCTCAAGAACATGCTACCTGGAGTTGGTGCTAAGAGATAGAGCTAAAGGGTGACTACCGCTAAAGTCCCTTGCTTTAACTACCGCGAGAGCATTATGACGAGAGTGGAGGAATGTACAATAGGAGTGCGAAAATATAGAGCGGAGGAGGGTCATGTGGGTGGAGAATGAATATGTTCAATGGCCGAGAATAAAAGAAGATGGCACAGCAAGAGGAGAGGATAGCTATAGCGATGTTTGTCCACCTGATGCATAATATGCCGCGGTAAAATATTGATCGCGCGGTAGAGAAACGCGCATGCTTCACGCATGCACCGCTACAAACAAGGCCGACGTGGTAGGGTGGGGGTACCTGCTTTACAGCAGTTAAGATGTGGGAAAAATATTGTCGTTTTCAAGAATTACTCTGTGCATGAAAATATTTTAGCATATATATGCATACTGCTCTCAAATAGTTCTGCGCCTCAGCGTACTGAGAAACGAAATTACCTCAAAAGCTTCGCTCAATTTCGCATATAGAGTATCGTAACCCATGACCATATTATGTTTTGCTAATGCTAAGTGAACCAACCATCGTCATCATCATCATCAGCCTGACTATACCCACTGCAGGGCGAAGGCCTCTCCCATATTTCTCCAACTAACGCGGTTCTGTGCTAGCTGCATTCACTTGACCCCTGCGAACCTCTTAACCTCATCCGCCCATCTAACGTTCTGCCGCCCCCTGCTGCACTTTCTTTCCGTCAACCGTCAAATATTCTTGCAAATAGCTTATACGCGCCTGAAGCATGTTGTCAAGAAGAGAGAAGTGATGACTCGTGGGCTAACTACTTTTCAAGCAAAGGCTAGCATCATCCTTCAGGTGTCATGGGCATATATTAATAAAAGACTCAAAATTATGAATTCTGTACGCAGATTTCATTGCAAGCTTCTTCGCGCTGCTACAAAAGAACTGGTGGTGAATTCACGTCAACCGAGCGAGCCGCTTTCAGCTATAAAATATGACTCTACGGATTGTAGTATGGTTGACTTCACTTTTTCTTGCAGCTAATGGAAAGAGGTCATATACGGTATCATTTCTGCGAATTTAAAAAAATAAAGTAGACGTTAATGCTTCGTCTTGTGTCTTTTGTGATTTCCCTCAAAAAGTGCAACAACTTTTGAAAAATACTACTTTTTGTACATATCCGTGTTAAGATTACAATTGAACTTCGTGCGCAGGGCAAGGGCACCATGACCACTTACTGGCTTTTGGAAGAGGTTGACCAAGTGGTAGTGGTGACGACGACGAAGGCACCAGCTGAGAGTGGCGAGCACCCGAAGGAGACCAAAGTCTGACACGGCCACTTCTAGGACATGTCTGTTATTGAGTACATCCTTGTCTTCGACGTGCCGTGGGCCAGGTGACGATGTGCGTGACTTCACGCGAAGATTAGCAGAGTGAAAGACAGTGTGATGTTACCACCCCGAGGCTGCACTTCGTGAACTGCACGTCACTGCGACACGCCAGACAGCCTGTGACAAGGGAAGGACGTGCCTCGGAGGGCCTGTCCACCGGGCACCACAAAAACCACCTCCGTTGCTGGCAGTCCGCCCACTCGTTTTCGAAATCTTCCAGGCTAGACGAATGCAGCATGTCCAGAGGTGAACTCGACACAGTTATGTCTCAGCGATGCTGACTGCCACATCAAGGACGTTGCACACAGTGCATGCGGTGACTTGGCTCTCGAAGCTCATTGCAGCCATGTTTTCTGCTACATCAATACGTCAGTCGTCGGCGTCTCAGCCATTTTTAGCTCACGAGCTTAGCAAAGGGCACAAATTGCTATCGCGATACACGAGAACAGAAAGCGTGGAGTGGACGCCAGAGGCCGTATTTCATTTGCATCTACTACTCATTTCATACTTCATTTTGCATCATTTCAGGATAACGACAGTATGAGACGAAAGCAGAGAGCGACCATCACAGAAATCGCGAAGTAGCGGATAGCACCTTTCAAGATAGTCATCGCCACTCGATGCAAGCTCCGGCTGACAACTAGCTGCATCGTGTAGCAAATACTACGCCCGCTGAAGGCGCGGTCACACTAAACCGACGATCGGCCGATTTCAGTCTGCCGACGGTTGGCGGAAGCGATTCGCGTGCCGTAGGCGCCTCTGTCACACTGCGCAGACGCCGACCCAGCGCCGATCGCCGCCCAACGAGCGCATTGCCATGGCATGGCCGTCGCGTCGGCGAGATAGCAGCCGTCGGCCGACCGCTGTGTCGCACTCTGCCGATAAAACAGCGCCGACGTCATCTTCTGCTCATACACACCGCAAAGGCACTCCGCGTGGAAAAGTGGTAATTCGTTGCGATAACATTTTACATGCAGGCTGCAGCTCCCAGAAACTATAGCGATGGCAGGGTGCAGCCGTCGTCAGACTCTCGTCTGAATTTACCCCACATAACTAAACGCGAGAGTGGGAGAGCAAAATGACATTGTAAATCACAGCACAGGCGCATGAAATTGGTAGAAATAGAAACTTTTACTTTTTATTTCAGTGCGGCTCAGCCGATCAGTTCAGTATCCTCTTTGGTTGAGAACGACGTTGACTGTGACATGACGGTGACAACACTCGGTGGAGCAGAGCACAACTCGTCAAGTCGTTCGTACGTGCAGAGAAATTGCAAAACCGGGTGAAATGTTTTCTAGCCATGGAGGAAGGAAACAACTTCTAGTCGTGATAGTGGTGTTGGCCATACGCCTTGATGAATGCAATTTTTACTTGCTGCTTGTGCATAATTTGTTTAAATAATCATTGTATTTCGGGCTCGGAGATTGATAACCGCTTTTGGACGGCGAAAGTTTCTCTGGCTCGCCGATCTGACACAGACAAGTCGGCCAGCGAATCTTGTCATTGTCTTTGGTAGGCGACGTTGTCCCACTAGAACTACTTTTGGTCGTTGGTGGCGGCGTGGTCGTCGTCGGCTCAGTGTGACTGGCTAGTCGGGGGAACGACCAGGTTGACCGGTGCGACCGCCGATCGCTGGCGTCGCCGTCGCGTCGGCATCGGGGTCTCGTTGGCCTAGTGTGACTGCGCCTTAACAAATGAATCAATGCTTCGGTCAGTTTCCACTGGCGCTTGAAAGCCTCGGCTTCGTGGCACAGATGAAAAGATAAATGACAGCAGGCCCAGTGAATGTGAACTGGATAACGACTCTTTACAAAAACATGCCCCCCCCCCCCCCGCCTCCCCCACTGGCAACCGGTAAAGCTGGCTCGTGTGGACTACTTTTTGCTCGAATTCGCTCCTCGTTTGAGATGCATGCGATCGTGCCGCCCAGACTGCACTATCTCTGGCGTATATCGCGCCAGCTTCTTTTTGCTCGCGGTGCTGCGAGTTAGGCGCTTTGGATTGGCGGGAACAACACAACATGCGAGTGAGTGTGTCCGTTTTGGCTAGTGCAAGGAAGACGTGTAAGCGTTTATGTCGCTTTGTTGATCACAGTGCCTCATCTTCTGAAAAGAGACATTAGGCTGATCGAATGATAGGTGCACCACGGACGCAATTTTGCACCGATCACACCATCAAAAACTCTGACAAGCCTCTCAATTTTCTCCGCTCCTAATGGCCGTTCTTAGACGGTGGGTATATCGACGAATAGAATCAGTGCTGTTTGACACGCTTGTGAGTTGTGTCAGAATAGTGACTGTTCACCTATAGGTTGGGATGCGATCGTTGCGTAATTTGTCCTCAGTTATATTTGTGCGATCATGCTAAAATTATGTGCGGATAGCAAATTCCTTCGCTTTCGGCAGAATAAGCATTGCCTAGGGAGCAATCTTTGTCACGGGAGCCCTGGCCACGCCTTTGTCTTCACTCGATGAGGAAGTGCTATCGATGAAAGTAGCCGTGATGTTTCCTGTATGCTCGGCAGCCGCGTGCAATCTTGGCACTCATAGATGGAGCACAGCCTGGCAGCACAGAATCCTGACTGTTCTACTGCTAAAGCTTTAAGGTAAGATAGAAATATGGGAGTGATCGAGAAAAAGGTGATACGGCTCGCTCGTCACATGAACGAAAAGAAAAAGGTAGATGCTAGTGGTGTGGTTAAACGAAGTATTGAGGAGGATAGCTGGGCACGGCGGCAATAACATGAGTGAAACGCCATGTATCGCGTTATTCACATGACACAACCGCAGTACTGTGGCACGCGGTCGCACAATGTCTGGTAGCCGAAGCAAGCCCAGTCGACTGTGTTGCATTCCGTGCAGTTTGCTACTAAAGAAAAGCAAAAAAAAAAAAGGCCAGTAAAACGCCTCACAAGGATGTGGCTTGCTGAACACCAAAGCGGACGGTCACCCCACATCTCTCGGTTGCTAATACAAATCCACTAACGTCAATCAGCTTTCGCCTATTAATACGATAAGCCGCTAAGCTAACTCTACTGACATTGTGTCCTACGGCAGCTTTTTTGATTATCATTACTTGATTACGAGCTGTCGACTGTACACCGCACACAATGGCATATGAATCACTCGACACGTGGAATACAGCCTTTCTCTTGCATTCGTATTGTCTTAAAACGTGCAACCCGTTTTTCAGTTTTCTGAAATCTCTTCCACAACTGTGAGGCTCGCAGTGTGGAGTTCCACCTGAAAGTGCTAGGATTGTTTGTTTTCGGTCAGCCTTGACGCATAGAACTGCAGTGCGAACATACCAGAACGAAAATGTTGAGATATCAGCTTTGTGATGACATTCATCGGACGTGCTACATTTTCGTGCGACCTCTAGAGAGACCATCAGTGCGGGACAATTAATTTTTCTGGCATGACTGCTCCCTAGGGGACGTTGACTGCTTCATTGAATGGTTGCTCCAATATTTACGTTTTATACCGGTGGTATAATTTTGCTGCTGTTTTTCAATATGTGTTTCCATATGATAATGCAAAATGTTTACCTGATGCTTTTCGAGTGCATCTGAACCTCGGCCATCGAAGTTGCATTGACTCAGTCAAGCTCTCTTGAAAGGCTGCAGACCCTTAAAAAGCACTCACAATATTTCAAAGAGGTAGGCTTTTACCATACGCTTTGCAGCAAACCACTAGACAGCAGAACATCCTATGCCTAATCGCTGTATCTCAAAGGCGCCTATGTCCGGTTGGAAGCAGGGAATATTTGGGTCATACGTTCAATCGCATCGCTGCAGAGCGGAGTGTTTCAGTGTGCCGTAGGTAAATAAAGGTCATATAAGCAGGGAAAATATCACGAGTATATGAAATAAACCAGACCCAAAACAAACCAATGATGCTATGTAAGTTAGTTGTGAAGAAAATGAACAAGGTACAGCATATCTGCTACCGAGTGCGCCCCATTTCCTGTTACAGCCTCAATGTGTACACGTGTTAAGAAGCATAAGCAGGCTCATCCAAATGAGGAAGCTGGCCGTACCTCGGCATTATGAGCGAATAATTCCTCTCAAAATACGCATTTTCAGTCTAGCGTCAGTCGCCTTTATGTAAGATACAGTTTTCGCGTCTGACAGTGCCAGTTTACCTTCCATAGAAGTGAATGCGCGGACGAACGGTAGCTTGAATCAAGCTATACGAATTTCTTCACTGCAGCAGACTCAAACACAATCATTTATTTTTCTCTTAAGCCTGTATGAAGACATGTCTTGCCCATTAACAAATAGGTTAATGAAACCCTACACCGACATCAACAAGAATGTATTGAAATTTGTGCCTAAACTATCCCCATTTGCAATTATCGCGGTATGTTTGGCTGACTTTAAGCACAGTGCAGTGTTCTTATTTTAAATCTTGTGCGTCCCTTTGCTACCGTTAGATATTTCTAGTTAAAAAAACATAGTTTATGCAGTAATTATATATAGGACCGTATTCGTTAATGAGGACATTATTTGCTCTTTATTTAAAATAAACTCAATTTGCAGCTATATGATAAAGTTATGTTCACTAACGTGTAGAAAAAGGCAGCAGTGAGAGTGACGTAGAGATTTCTGCACCCCAGATCATTTCATATTTTAACAGACACATCGGACAGACCAATGAGAGAGATTTAGCTTGCCGGAGAGGTAGTGACGTAGACGTATACTGGTTTGCCGGACCCCTCCTGCGTGCGCGCATTGACAGGGGTGAATGCAATCGCGGCCGCAGCACCTGCGTTGCTGTAAACCGGTATACGTCTACGTCAGTACGTCCCCGGCAAGCTAAATCTCTCTATTATGAGCACTATAAACTTCACGGATAGGCTATTGGGGCCACAGTTTAAATGCTATCCATAAGGAAAGCTGAACCCAGTAATAGGAGTTGACGATATAAACATACGGCTGCAAAAGAACCAACATACTGTATGCTGAGAAGCTGGTCCCGCCTATAGAACTAGAATATTTAATAACATTTCAAGTATTTCTTTGTTATAATTGCAATCTGAGTGTTTCAGCGAACACATTCAAGCATGTCTGAAAATAGGGGGCTCTAAATCGACAGGAAAAAAATTCCGTGAACATATTCCAAGCCGTGGATGACTTAATATATTGTTAGTCATTTATTCCGTACATAAATACATGAAACTCACTAATAAGGCTTTTATTTGCCTAACTGGGTAGCAGTGAAAACAAGAAGACCTAAGGCACGGACAAAACGCTGCGTACCCGTTTTCGAAATCAAAGCAAAGTTTTCCGTTATTGCTTTATAGCGTGAGAAAATCCGGCACTCTTTTTGGCACCAAACAAGAACTAAGCAAATTCGACGACGCATATACTCAGTTCAGAGGGGATTTTCATTGTGTTGCAGTGACGGCGGGGGCTAATTGCATCTTTATGGACCATTGTGCCTCGTCTTGCTCATGCTTTTGCCTCGAAGCTTATTTGCAAGTGAAATGGTATAGTCACTGCCAAATGCGTGATCGTGATTTTTGAGAACTAGGGAGCAAAATAAAAAAAAAAAATACATGAAGCGGTACAGTACAAAAGGCAGTTCGATAATGGTGCAGTAGTAACTCGAACACGTAATTACCGAATATAAAATTTGCGCCGAGTCTCTAGTGCGTCTTGGCGCTCAGTTCTGGTTTTGTGCGAAAAAATGCGCCGGTGTTCCTTAGGCTGCGGAGCTTTGGAAAATGAGTTTTCATTTCACAAGCTAATATTGCATTCTCTTGTCCAGGGATCCAAACTCGCCGTTGTCGCTAACAACCCTATAGAAACTTTATGAGTTAAGGGGTATTTAGTACAATGTAGGCAATCGTTTATATAAAGAACAATTTTTTATCTAAATTAAGCCCTTTTGGCGATTTAGTGTATTTCTAAATGGTTTCTGTCTAATTCGCACGCTCGAGTTTATGATTTTTTTTTAAAAGAGGTCTTTGAAACATGCGATATATTATTTTCTTATTTCTATTATATCCTCAAAGCGTTAGTAACATGAAATGCTTTTTCCGAAGGGTGTTCCATCAGAGTTTGCAATTTATGGCATAATATTCCTTGTATGATAAAGACATCACGAGAACTTCGAACCGTTAGAAACTCATTCTACGCACAAGCTTCGGGAAAGTGAGAGTAACGGATGGGAAAAATCATGTTTCGACACTGTTAGGTACAGTACCTACAAGCGTTGAAACAGAGATCTTTTTCGTTAGATAATTAGCTTTTCTGTAAAATGATCTGAGCTCTGCAGACACATAGTACTTCCCATTTTTGGGTTTGTATTTCAATATTCTGCTATTTATTTATATTTAAAACAAAGAGCCTGCTGAGTTTGTTTTTGTAATTAATTGATATTGCTTCTTAGTGGCATACCTGTAGCGAAAGAGGTTGGTTACTAAGTACAATAAGAACAACAATTATATTTTTCGTTACATCTAATTGTGTGTACATTGTTATCATTAAAAACGATATGGGCTCTGTGTGTCTGTCTTCCAATTTGGCCATGAAGAGTACTGCAGGTGATCACCATGGCGTATTCTTGATGTTGATTTGAATAAATCCAGATCACATGAGAGATGAAATCACACCCAACCGCTTGTCTAACAACTGTGTACAAAAAGTTGTGGCGACAGCATAAGCGTCAAAATAACACTGCATATTTGAAATACTACGTTAACACGGTGAACCGCAATGGATGAATAGCAAATTGGCAAGCGCTCTGTTGCCTACCGTTTTTACGCTTTATTTTCCGATATGAATATTAGCCAAGTTTTTTAACATTTTCATTTTACGTACGTCTGGCCTTAACTGGATCATCACGGTAAGGACTTGGGTTAGTTCAGGTGAGAAAATATGCAGTCTGGCAAAATACCGGAGGGGCAAGATAAACGATAACGTATATATATATATTTTTTTTTTTTACTGAAGCTATGTGACATGTTTTAAAATTTTACAAATATTGTACTCTCGCCTACAGACACTACACCACATGGCCCTTAAAGATAGTGGCGAAATATTGGTGGCTACCATTTGTCACTTAATGTATGTATCATCGATTCTGTATCATCGATTAACAATAACCCACAAAGAGCTCTGCACATCGCCATGCAGTACTGGGAGATGCAGACTGTTATAACAGCTGCAGTGCTTGGTTCAAACTTGTAGTAAAGGGAGAGTAAAATTTATTCCTTTTGATCGCAGTCTGAGTTTGCTTAGGTATTCAACCTTTGTCATTTAATTGTTAGTCGTGTGTTCTAAATTGGCGTGAGAGAAAATAATCCTACATTGTACCTGTGGTGTAGAAATAATTTGCTTTATAAATAGAGATTTACATATAAAATTTGCAGAGCGTATTTGTAACCCACTGGCTCGGCACACTAAGCAAACTTCGAACTCGTCGGCATTAGGGCCACTTATTACCACCTGTTTGTCTCCTAGGCATTAGGTAAAATGACCGCGAAACTATTTTATAATAAAGAAAGCTTGAAGTTCTCATTGTTTCTTTATGCAACTAGCATTTGCTTTTGTTATTCTTTCCCTGTATTGCGCATTTTAACACATGAAAAATTAGTTGTGGCTGAACTATGTTTGAACAGAAGCTGAAAATTCAGAAAATAAAATGTTTTCGTTCCTGCCAGTGCAAGTCTTGAGTAATAAATGTTTGTCTTAAAATTGTCGCCCAGTTGGAAAACGAGAAGAACTAAAATTGTAAGCTATGGCTGTGCTTACATAAAATTACTGTGATTTCATTCTATGCGCGGAAGCTTACGTGTGCCTCTAGAAAGACAACTTTAGACCGTTCTCAATCACTTCTGGAATTTTAACGAAATTTCTGTCATCTTAGGAGAAAATGTGAAAGTCATCATTCGGAATAATCTGACACAAGTGTAAAGTTTTTGCGATCAATGTGGACGTGTTTCAAACATTTCTATAACGCTCTGAGTAAGGTGAGTAGTCAAGTACTGTTTCGAAAATATTTAGGCAGCAACCTCCTTGGATAGAACTGTTTCTTTCTGGAGCCTCATCCTGAGCTGAAAAGGTGTCGCTTAATCTATTTTGGTATTGTTGTGCGAATGCAGCTGTCTGCGCGGTCAAGAATGGTTGTTATCATCACTCACAGAATGGCAGGATGAGGGAGGGAATCTGATGTCAGCGTGCACTTTGCTCTTGAGTTATGTGAATGGCGATGAAGTTAAACGCAGGTGCACAATGATATCGGTAAGGCGATAAAAAGACACGCCAATGGAATTCACAGCGTAAATCTCTTCACGAAAGAAACAGGGCCACTTTCTACACCAGGTAGGCCTCGCGTGTAAATTTTATCTCTAAATTCTTCGAAAACTGTTTTAGTAGATGTGTTCAGGCGGTATTCCTCAATGTTTTCAGAAACCGTTATATATATATATATATATATATATATATATATATATATATATATATATATATATATATATATATATATATATATATATATATATATATATATATATATATATATATATATATATATTGATACGTGGCAGAAGGCTAGTGCCACAACAGGAGAAACCACAACAGGTGGTGAGAGACGTTGTTGTTGTTGTTGTTGTTGTTGTTCTCCTCTAATGTGATGGCACCTACCCACACAGGGGGATCGGCCAAGAATTAGGGTTCAGAGATATTAGATTTTGAGATGTATAACTACATCGGAAAAAAAAAATAAATAGAGACGTAGGTGTTCAGGCAAGCACCAACCGTTTCTTCAGCTTCGTCGTCTATCACTGTTTAGTACATCGTCGTCCTCTTCAATGGCATGTACGTAACAATATTTCAGGATGTGGAACACATCATCCGCGATACCCTTGAGGATATGCCCTACCTTGTCCCTTTCCGTCATGGAGGTGTTGATCGTGCGACACAACGCAAGCACGTCCTGAATGTAGCCAAGGTAGGACTCCGTGGGGGATTGAACACGAGAAGAAAGGTCTTTTTTTTTTTTTTGCAGCCAGAGCGTGTCCAATCGGTTTCTCGAACAAGTCCTGAAGCTTTCGCTTGCAGGTATTCCAGGCAACGGGCTCTTGTTCGTGGTTGTGAAACCATGTTCGAGCTGTTACTGCAAAACAAAAGATGATGTTAGCGAGCATGATGGTGGCGTCCCAGTGGTTGTTCCGGCTACAGCGCTCATACTCATCTAGCCTATTGTCAACGTCTGGGTTGTCGTCGCCCTTAAAAATTTCAAGGTGGCGAATTTTAGTGAGAAAAACTGGCTAAGGCGATGTTCCCGCCGTGTTGGGGGCTGCTTCGGAGGTCATGGTGGCTGTTTGAGACGTGGTTGTTATTCCAGGTAGGTGGCGACCGCTTCGCAGATCCAGCTTTTGGCAGCGTAAATGGAGTAATCGGCGCATACGGGGATCTTGATTCACCTCCACCAAGATGATACGTGGCAGAAGGCTAGTGCCACACCAGGGGAAACCACAACAGGTGATGAGAGACGTAGGTGTTCAGGCAAGCACCAACCGTTTCTTCAGCTTCGTCTTCTATCACTGTGCAGTCCATTGTCGTCCTCTTCAGTGGCATATACGCACATATATTTCGGGGGGGGGGGGGGGGGGAGGGGGGGTATTTTCAAAGCGCCTCGCAGATGTGGTTTAATGCCACACATTATTCTAGCCCCTTGGGAAAGCAACAGGAGTCGAGAAAGTTCAACCAGGATTTATTAAGTGATTTTTAAAGATACGCACAAATATGGCAAATAATTGTTGGAAACATGAAAGAGTAAAAAGAAAGTAAATGTATGTACTATATATTCGCGTTCTGTGAACGTGAGCTAGGCGTATGCTTTCCGTGGTTCGAAGCAAGAATGTTTGAACCATACGCAGGAAGAAAATCCAGAAGTAATGTGAAATTTAAGACCTTACTTCATTATATTCTCAGAAGAGCCTACAAAGAACTCAATATTACTGAGAAGATAAATTTGTGTATTTATATTCTCCTTTTTTATCATCTCTTTCCAATTATCCTAGGATCGTCACTTTCTGTCTGTGCAAGGACTTAGACCGTTCTGAATTTATTTTAGTATTTCTAATGACATGGCAAGAGCCAACTTCGGTCTTTTTTCTCATATTTTGGTCTAATATAAAGTAGCATCATACCTCACAGCTTCATAAATGTTTACCAACTGACTATAGCAGCTTCAAATCGCCGTGACGTAGGTCGATTAAAGACTGACACGAACAGTCAGCATGTTTTTTCTGTCATGAGGGAAATTTAAGCCAAATAAGAGCTTAATGTCTGAAAAGTACTTTTGACGTTCATAAGAAAAATAATTTTATAAATGAGTATTTGACGTGAAGGACCATTTTAGGAAGTTCTCGATTTCAGAGTCCACTGCATTCACGGCAGCCGATAATGAAAATGTCACTTCACTTCGGCACCTTCGTCTATGTCGATCAATAATTTTCGTTTCTTACATGTTTTACTCCTTATTATCCAAACAAGCGCACAAAATCGATGGAATATAAAAGGGCGCATGAACTACATTTTACCCACTGTACTGACAACTGAAAAAATAGAGCTTTGAGAGCATTTTGTAAGAAATACCCGATAATTGCACAAATTTATTAGCAACATTCGAGTGTCCTAGCATAAATATACCAACGGCGAGCGTACTGAACACAAAAAGCAGATAAAATGTTTTGTCGCAACTCTCGCAAAGCCAGTCTTTAGACTTTAGATAGAGCGTTGGTGAGCTCAATCCTTTCATCCCTCCTTATCCACTTTCTTTACAATGCCTACAGTTCGGTGTTAGGTATAGTTGCGCTCCACCACCTGTTTAAGGAAATATCTATAAAAACTATTTTCTGAAAGCATCAGTACAGTGCAAAACCTGTGATTTTCAGGTATGTGCAAACAATAGAGTAAATGTTTTTGACGTGCCAGATTCTAAGATAATCTCTTAGCGTTCAGTCACATATATTGAAGCCAGAGTGCCCTGTGTGTAAACTTTTCAACGCATACGAAAGGCTGCGTAAAGACAAAGGACAGGCTAATTTTTAATTTGATTTTTTCTGCAATACTCTAAATAATACTCAGTGTGTCACTTGTATGTGCACAATTGAATCGACCCAAAAAATTGCATTTAAATAATGCTGACTGATACCAACCACACCCAGTATTACAGTGCAGCTCTCCTGTATTAAACATAGCTATATATGTGCACTAGGTATCTTAAAATTTGGCTGGATTCTTAGGGTTCATCTGGCAGCATCGGCAGCAAATAAAAGCCTTTCTGTGTGTTTTCAGGGAAATTTGTTCCTGGACTCAATTCAACAAAAAAAAAAAAAAAGAAAACCAAATTGCGCTCCAGGGATATTTCGCTGGTGATATCGATACTTCGATAGCTCTGGGTCCCACTTGATGTGGTCATTGAAATAAGCAAATCCGAGGAAGTGTTCTGAAAGCATTGATCACGCGCTAATTACCCTAATCTGACCACTTGATTCTGACAACTTTACACGATAAAGGGCACCGCTTCTGTATTGTAGCTACTGTCATCGACAGACTCTCACTTTACAAAAATTTCGAAAAAGAAAAGTTCCAAGGCACAGAGCGCGAAATTTTCAATACCTACGAGAGTGCGGCAAAGAATGTCCTTATTTAAATTCACACAGTAAAAAAGTAATGAAAGCCGTGCCAATGTAGAATCGCCCACGCGAATATTTCTATATCTTTGAATGATTCATTGGGAATCTACGTGAATCAATTCTGCCTAAGGCGAATGGGTGATGGCCTTCTTTCACGGAAAGTACTATATAGCTCATAGTACAACAGGCCCTAATATCACGGGAGCAAATCAATGAGATAAATAATGTTTGTTGAGATGAATGCCTAGCTGGTCACCGTTAAAAAAATATATGGGCGTGCAGTTTTTGGATGTTATTTTGTAATAAAGTGGTTTCTCTTTCCCAAAACCATCAAAATAAAGTTTTCCAGTAATTGGCCTGTTCTTGTTTTCATATTCATAAGTGCTTGAAGTGATATATTTTACTATTACTGCAGAAATAATTATTGAAAGTCGTGCAAATAATTTAGTTGAAGAGGATGTTTATTGCCCATGTTCTATGACAATTTGAAGGCTCCGGAAACAAAACTGCGAAGAAGAATAGAACAAACTTCTAGTGAAAATATTTCCAGTTCGATAAAGAGAACACGGACAGCAGGTTCAATGGCACCATAGTGAGGTCCGTGCTCGTAACAGATGCTGAGAAAATGGGTCATGAATATTCGCTAATATACACAGAAGGCATAGCGGCCACCCCGTCTTTAAAGTCACGAAACACAGAGAGTGCAAATATGCCGGTTGCCTGAATACCTCCCTACAATGTGGGGTCTAGATGTCCGCCCAGTGTTACACTGCAACCAAGTCCTATCTTGCATGTTGTTATAGCGCGTAACACATGGGCACAGAGCGTCCGAGAGGCGTTTCGTAGAGTCACTTGATAAGTGACTCTAGCGTTTCGCTGCGTTTGACGCCATCTTGTGACCGTGTGTCCCATCCGAAGGAAGAAAGGTTTGCAGATGCACGCAGCAGTGACGGTGTGCGCGGGATATTCCCCTGAACGTGGGGTAGAGCTAAGTTTCGTCACCTGATCAAGAGTCTGCGCGCACCACTGATGGCTACGGAGATATCAAAGAACTCGTTCAAGGGGTACTTGCGTCGCCGCGAAGAGTTACGACTGGTTTTTGTGTGGCGTGTAGATGGCACTCTTACTTTAAAAAGATGATGTCGCATTGGGCAGTTGTAAACGATATGTGCGCCTTTACTTGGCAGCCACACGTGAAGCCATATTTTCTGAGCTGTAAAAAATTTGTATAACCTGAAATGGAATTTTATTACGGCCAAATTATTTCTTGAGAACTAATACTATTGTCTTACTGCATAAGTTAGCATGGATGTTACCTGCCTTCATGGACACTGATTGACTTGTTTACATTTGTCACTGCTCTAAAAATGATTTCAGACAATACGCATCAGATGTTAGACTGCATTTTATTCACGAAAATCACGAAAAAGATGAGCTGATCGCGATGTTATCTCTAAAAACAAGGCTGGCAATCTAGCTAACTGCTAAACTGCTTCTCTCTTTTTTTGTGTGCTCAGAACCTTCATGTGATCTGTATTGTTTGCCTTGCTGGGAAAATATAAGTTCTTTTGTTGGTGGCATGGCGCTCGTCGCAGTTCTGCGGAACGCGCGTTAACAACAGCTATTCAATAAAGCTTGGAAACATTCGAACAAGACGGGAAATATTGAGGGACTTTAATCTGAAACACAAATATGTCATTTGAAAAAAGAAGACTACATAAGACAGCTACTAGGTCTAGCAGCCTTGCTTCCGCCCAGTTTGTACCCAACAGGGCTCCATAGTATTTACGAAATAACAATTATGACTAATAACTTTACTTTTTACAAAGCGATACATTTTTAAATAGTTTCTGCGACATGGCGCGTATTATGTGCACACTTGAATAAAATCTGACATTCTTTCAACATTCTTAACAATCATAGAAGCTCCTTATAATGCCCCCAAGGGCTCATGTGTGCCGACGTCAACATCGCACTTTCAGCGAAGCAACATCACCACATGACGCATTCTTTCTTCAGTGGTGTCGTTTCGTCATAAAGATTACTCTGACTGTATCGAACGAGCTCTATTCACGCCGTTGATGCAATACTCTTGCAGGCAACTGCGAAGAAAACATTGAACTTTCGAGAACTTTGCAACTGTTTTTTCTGTCAGTTTCGGCTCCCTGTAAGACTCGAAGCAGTGCAGATTGTGATAGTGTAGATTGTTCGGTCAGTTGATGAACCGACGTATTCCAGGAAGCATTTCGCAAAACGTCTTCTCAAATATGTATACGAAGCGTTTTTTGAAAAGAATGACCATGCTCAATAAAAACAAACAAATATGCAGGATTTTCTTTCGACTCCTATGTTCCGTCCAATATTGCCATCTTTTTCGAACTGTGGCCTGCATTATTTACATGCCCCTCAGAGCCTGCTGAAAACGCGCACACACGTGTCGTACAAGTATGGCGGTCATGGTTCATAGCTGGCCGAACGCTTTAACAGTGCCATAATTATGTTGTAATAATCCAATAACTTTACTGCAGTAGCATGGAGGTGGATGGCACATGAAGATATCAAAAACATTTCATGATTAAAACTATGGTCAATTAGAAGATCAAAATCATCACCGAAATAGCAAATGGAGTTTGCTGAATGAACTAATTCTTCCATCTGCTTGTTCTTTCCCAGGCTTTCACAATCCCGTAACCCGCTCTACATTATGGCCAGGTTATCTACCAAGGCTAGTATTAGGACAACTTTATGCTTTATTTAAATTAACCTGCCATTATCATGCATCAAACGAGGTCCCTGCTATCATGTGACTTGAAGTGGGCGCTACCTTACAGTTTCCGCAGTTATTCAGGTCTATAGCCTGTCACAGTAGCTGCGAAATTTAACGTAGCCCTTGGCGGTTATAACCAGCAAGCGTCACAGACTCAGCGGAGCTACAAAATAAGTATTTTCAACTTCATCATGATGATCGCTTATCGTCCAAGTGTTAATCATTTCTAGCTCTCTTTTTTTCTGTTCCTCTCTTTGCCTTCTCGACCGGAGTACTATAGCCAGCCTTGTCGGAGCTGTCTGGGCCTGTCGAACGAACTGCCCGACTCTGTTTTATTTGGTTGCCTTTTTTTTCCCTCAGGGACATTGTGCTCGGAAACAGGAAGCAATCATAAAACGTAAGTACCCTGGTCGTGAACAGGCATATCTGACACAGCTGCTTCTATGCATATTGTACGCTAATTCTGCAATTACAACCCCAGCCAACAAAATGATTTGGCCGGCAATAGCTGCTGTTGTGCAGCCACAGTGCTACTTCGAGAAGTAAATGCGTTAGAAAAGACTGCCAATGATCTCGCAAAAAAATAAAATAATTAGGCATTCTTCGTTTCATTCGATGCCATTATGGCGATACATAATGTCATGGCGGGGCGAATAATAGAGTTCTCATTAGTACTTTCGTTCTCTTCCTACCTGGGAGCAAACGCGACTGTAGCTCTGGCTGCTTATATTTCCGGCGAATTGTAAATTTGAAATACATCCTCTCTGCTGATTTAACGACGCTAAAGAGACAGGTGTATTTTACTTATAATTTTGTTTCGCAACTAGATAGTGACCTGATGTTTCAGGAGTAGCAAAGAGGCTCGCTGCTTTAGTAAACGTCCGCAGTGGTTAAATAATATTTCCAATGACTTTTGAAAGAATGACAGCAGCTTGCATACTACTTTCTTCAGCATGCATGTGCGGTGGACGAGGAGATTACTACTGTATAGGGTTGCATGGAGATAAAGATCTGATTGCGGGTAGTTGAAATATGAAATCACAGAAACCACATCAATCATTCACGTGACAACATGCAAAGGCTCTCAGAAGCATTCGAAACGTGCTGACTGCCTTCACAATCACCATGGTGCTATCCAGGAGTACACCAATAGAAATTCTTCAAATGTAAACGAAAATACGCTCTCGAATGGGGACCACATTCAATATTCATTATATGTGGCTTTGAATCCGAACGGCTATTATAAAACGGTGCATATCCGGGTTTACTAGGAAACACATTGTTCAAAGTTCGTCAATAAGCAAAGAGGTTCTCGCAAACGCTTTCTCTCACCAGCTGGGAACACTGTCAGGTAGGTATTCTCTTAACTTACAAAACTTGCACACCATAATTCACTACTTGGCGACACTCCGTGATATTTAAAGAAAACCCGTACACACACACCTGTAAACCATCAAACGCATGTCCTTAAAGGCTCTTGCGTTTTTAGAACCACCGAAGGTGAGATTTTTGACGATGACTGATACCGCACTTGGCGAGGACACCCGCATCGTCACTGTTTCCGGTTCGACAGAACAGCACTACCGAAAACTGCGTCTGAGTGGTGGTGCACGTGGTCCATGCATTCCTCTGCAGCACCCAGGGCGCTACAGTTGCTGCACTGCTTAAAACTTCAGCGCGCAAATGTCACCATTGAGCGGAGGATGGTGCGCGCACGGCACAATTTTTCACCCGCGGAGGACGTCATATCTTTGTCTCCTTCCGCATCTCCGTCGACGGAGCCGTTGGCGTCACGGGGCCTGTGGAACAATTATCTCTCTCCAGCTCCCCAAGGAGCCAGTAAGTCGTCATCTTGCCCTTGCCCTGCAATACCAAAGACGACTGTCAAGCCAGCAGTTGACAGAAGGCGAAAGCTCACTCTCAACAAAATGAACGGGAGGATGTATTGAACGGGAATGTGAGTGAATATATGGTTCTACAATACGTGGCAAACCATTCTACAGTTTTAGAAATAACGTTTATGTGAGTGAATCGCCTTTTATTTCGGTCAAACAAGGGCTGTGTTAGAGTTGTGTCGAAAGAGCTCAAGTTAGCATATTTTCATCGTAACTTCATCTTATTTTTATTGTGGGAAACAATGTTGTAAAATGGTCGTTATAGTAGCAACACTGATGTCCGATGCCTCGCGACAAAGACGCACTATTGAGGGCGAAAGAAATATTGGTAATTTTGTGTAGTGAACCTTATGAAGATTTTGATGACATTGCGAAGTCAGCCTGGAAAAAGTGGTCACATTTGGTATGGGAGACAGTTAACAGGGGCGATGAGTAAAGCGTTCTTTCTGCAGAGAAGCTGTGACCCAACAACACTGAAAACACTACAGGCTGCTTCCAAGGCCTCGTCTCATCCCACGCATCTCGTGCGGTATGTACTGGCAACAGGCATCATTATGGTAAGTCCATGAGGCCACAAGGAAATGGTAACTCACTTGGTTGGCACTTTATTGAGTACGATGTTTCTTTTTTTAGAAGCTTTCTGCTATAGAATAAGTGAGGACATCGCGATGCATGTAAATGCTTTCATTTCCCACTCCAAGTGAGAGGGCTTACAAGCACCTCAATTCACATCGCTTCTATCCCCTTCCTTTGATATAAACATCGTCACTTTCGATACTCTTAATTAGTACTGAAGAAACAACATAATATAACGAACTTACCTGATAAACTAAATCCAGGAATAGCTTAGGACTTCCCAGGATGGCTCATAGATGTTATGGTCATTATGGTATCGATAGTATGCCCTTGGCTGGTTAGGTTGAGCAGAGCACACGCCCACCTGGCTTATTTTTGCGGCTGGCGTGTCTACGCCATAGTTTTATTCTCAATTCGACAGCGCTTTGGTCACTTTTCGCTGTTGTTGGTGCATTACGCGCAGCAGCATTTCGTCTTTTCTTGCACATACGTGGTAGGCACAGCGCAAAGTCCGGCCACTGCTATCGCTCTCTGACTCGTTCGTAACACTTGGCCCTTATTCAACGGCCTTACTAATCATTAGCGGCTCGCAAAACTTACGGAATAACAAAACAACGGCATCAAACACACAATGCGAGGGGTAGCGACTTGATGCTGCCATAGTACTCACCCCTCTTCAACAGTCTGACCGTACATTACGCGAGTAGAATTAATCGATAGGACAACGAGGAAGATGACGACATCCAAGATGCAACGCGAGAGGCAGTGACAATTGTTCAGTTTTGCAGCCGATTCGGAAATAATGTTGCTTTGTTTTAGGTGGTGCCGATGCGAATACGCTTAAGGCTGTATCGTGGTTTGTGTTTTTTTCCCTGGATACCATTCGGACGGAAACTTTCGCAATGCCTCAGCTACGTTTCTAACACTGATAGCATTCATGTTTATCATAGTTTCCAGACGCTCCTCGCTTTCCCGTGCTAATAATATGAGCCCAATGTCTCACTTGCTTATTACCTCTATTCGTTTATGGCAAGCAACGTTTACTGCTAATACGACCACCTGGACAGCCTCCGTGACACATCAGAGTGAAACAAATAGTTATCCTAGAAATTTAACCCACCATGCAAAGAAAGCTTTGCGTTCATTCACTGCAAATGATAACCGTGGCACTGAGAAGTTGTTGCTGAAAGCCAGATGAACTGTTGTTTGAAACCTAGTAATTATCTGTAACTTGCTTTAAGAAGTGTACAGCTTCACACGCTTGCAAAAATGGCTAAAACCGAAAAAGATACAGTAAAACCTCTGCTAAGGAGCCGTACTTATGTTGTGTAAACACCAATATATAAACCAAAGAAGAGGAAGTTATCTTAGGTCTTAATAGCGTGAAAATTTACATTCGGTAAAGAGCAGAACTTTAACTATAGAAAAGAGGCAATGCGAATTGTCATCTTAACTTATTGAATCATGGTGGGTTATTCAGTGCTTCCCTACGTATTTATATTCAATTGTCGTCACTCACGTGCTAGTGATCCATCAAATTTCAATTTGTGTTACTTATCCTACTGAAGCTAGTGCTCCAGAATGCAGCTGTAGTATTTTCGAATAAATAAATAAAAGATGGCCAAAAGTAGCCCCAGCAGGTGAATGATTAATCAAGGCGCACAAGTAAAAACACGCGCATTAAAAGCCCCACATTCTATAAACAAACCAATTCGAGTGTGCCAACAAGGGAATATTGCTGTCGGCATCTACGTCCCCGAATCCAGTTGAGTTTTCTTTCTTAAATATTCCCAAGAAACGAACCCAGTGCCCTAACGGTTGCTCAAATCTGTCATTAGATTGCTTTCTTCTGGCTTGAGAAGGTGCTTCTTTTGTTCAGCTTATTTGCAGAAGAATTGGCGGCTGCCATCATAACCGGAATGAGCTGAACAACTTTCTGTCTTGCTTGCAAGCAGCCCAAAAGGACATTCATGCACAGCTCAGGAAACTCCTTGCTGTCCAGATCAATTATGCACTTACACAAGCAAATCAAGTCGTCAATAGCAAATACAAAGTAATAAACATTTCAGGAGCTGCTTAGCTGTGAAGTAACTGCATAATAAATCAGCCTTTAAAACATGGTTGTCCGCTACCTGAACTGCAATGTTTTTACCATTTTACCAAGTATTTACGCTACAGGCTTGATGCCCATATGGCTATCAATTAAGCTTAAGAATACTATAGTTTCCCAACACATTGGCTACCGGAGGTCCATTCCATTTGCGACTATGATGAAATTGTCCTATTCAGGAATGCAATACACTAAAAAAATAAATAAAATAGAATATGAGATTGCGTGTGTGAACTTGCCTTCATTTCCACTTCGCCACGTAGCTCGAGTTGGAACGTTTTGAACGTGTCCAAAACTTCTTTTGTACAAGTGCTCACATGAATCTTCAAGGCTAAAAAAAAAGAAGAATTTGAAGCAATATAATCAGCTTTTATGCTAAACCAGTTTTCGGAATGCAAGCAGGTTCCGAAACAATATTCGTCCGCAGTGTTGGAAACATTTACGTAGCAGATATAAAAACGGCAGCACATCAGGATGGCATAACATGGGTGGCTTATACAGGGCTCGAGGACATACCGTTGCGCCACCACTCGGCAGCTCTGCGTGATGCACTAAGTAGGATAACGCGCGTTGAACTGCTGCTGTGCAATTGTTTCCTGTGCAGTTTAGTTGCACCCTAATGCTGAATTCACTATTTATTTATTATATTCACTTCGGTTTGGGCTTGTTTAACCTTAATCTGAAGTATTAGGCACATTCATTCAGCAAAACAGCACTTCAATGAGTTAGCTAGCTGCCGACACGTGGGCCCGGCCTTAAGTTTACTTGGACAAGAACGCAGACCGGCCAGCGTTGTTGTTGCCATTATGGAAGGAAATGAAGCTTCCACAAAACCAGTAAGTTGCAAGCTGTCAGTGAATCTCAATTATAACAATTCTTTGTTAGAGGAAGCAGAGCCGTCAGGCGCTTGACAGATGCTGAGCGCCTTCAAATTGCGATGGCGGAAGCGGTGCCGTTCACTTGCCCACTTAAACATAGTGAAACAGAGAAGTTGGATTGTAAGGAAGACGTGGCTTAGTGTTTATGGCAAATGTGAAGAATTGCTTCCTACGCAGGGAATTCTTGCGCACTGACTACCGTCATTGGCAATCTTGGTTCATGTGCACATATTTGTTTTCCCCACGCAGAGTATCTTTGCTGACGCATACCTCAGCATATCACTATATGTAATGATCTATTCCCAATTTATTCACCTGCTCCGACATTTGAAAGTACAACAGCACTGCAGACTACTCACCGAACTGTTTAGGGCGAAATCCATGGACGAAACCTTGCTCGCTAAAATGTCTGCTGCACACATGAGAATGAGCACTCGCTTCATTGCCCATTAAAATCTTGAATAAGGAAGATTCCGAGAGCTTACTTTTCGGATAACAGTGGCAGTTTAGGCTGGATTTCATCGCGTACGTCCGGATACAGAGTAATAACAGACCATGGAAACAGCTTATATAAACTTCAGCAACCTCAGCAGCGATGGAAGATCAAAAAGTGCAATGCTGCCACTCGTTATCAAGCAAAACTACAGAAAAAATGCGACTATTAGCGTTTAAAACGCACAAATTCATTTGAGCGTCTCCTCCAAAAGCAGTAAAAAGGGTCACGTGATCCCACTTGCTCCCCTAGGTCAACGCTAGAACCGCCGTTCCAGGGGTGGCGCTCGCGCCCAATACTAGTCGTGACGACTCTCTACCGAGACGCGGTGTCTGAACAGGAAGATATTTCACTGGAGCACACAAGTTATTCTATCTTTCTTAAGCCAGCTACATTGGACGTAGCGTGAGTGCATTGCGATCCCTTTGTGGAACGCTGGACTCATTTTATCACTATAGCGAGTGATGCACATGATGACACTGCTTCAATGACGTACGACGAAACTGATGCTCTTTTGTTCGGGGTTGGAGTAGTTGCAGACATACTAAGCCATAGAGATTAAAATACCGCAAATAAGACGCCTTGTAATACGCAAGAACATAATCTCTAAAATGTAGCCTAGAAGGTCCGTTTACGTCTATCGTGCCGTACGCTACAATGGCAGAAATATTCAAAATGAAACTGCTGTTCGACATGACCAAAAGCATTCTGAGAGTAAGGAAGACTTGTGTCTAGCCAATGGTCCAAATTTGCAATCCCAAGCTACTTTTGTAGCATGTTATGTCATCCTGAATGCGTTCCGCATTGGTACCGGAAGGAGACTTATTTGGATCATGCCGTTGCGCTTCGAAATAGATTTTGCACATGATGCAACAAGAAATTAACTTGGCCCATCTTACCTTAAAACGTGATAACAAATATAACACCATGAAGGTGAAAGAAAGGTCATGAATATTAGGCGAGTACTAACTTCACATTTCTGATACGTCGTTTGCCTACTTGTAACATTTGCTTTGATATTTGAATGTATGGTGTTTCTAAGCGCATTTTGTTTTTTGTTTTTTTTTTGCTGTTGTACCACGTAAAAAAAAACTATTCCGAAGCGCTACCGTTCTATAGATGTTCTTTACCCGTCCTAACACCAAACATCTATCGGATGTCATTACACGCTGAGAGATTTCGAATATGGTTACCTGTTTCACGTGTAGTTCTTATTACACTGCCAAACTAAAGTGTCTCATTTCCTACCCACGACAGCACATTTCTTATTGATAAATTATCCTTGGCCTGAACATTAGCGTACTTTACTGTACAAGCTATAAAGCGTACACAGGATCTCATCCTAAAATAATTACTACCGATTACGTTATGAGGTTATATTACACTCACTGCTCAGAAGAGTTGAAACAAATGCCCTAAGTGGCGATTGCTCAAGGTGGAGCAACATCTAGCATGCAAATTTCTATATCTTTACGAAGACCGACTGAAATAGAGACCTGCACAGAAAGCAGGGTTTTATGGAACCGCGTGCGCCAACTTCCGTTACCTTTCTCGCCGTTGGGGGCGCTCGGTTGACCTGTTCGTCTGCCATTATTATTATTATCATTAAATTACAAATTTTTTTACCAAACCGTAACTAAATTAAAAAAAATAAACTTTGTCCGAGTTATACTTCAATAACTTTGCCTTTTTGTATTTTAGCGGAAAGTGTTTATTTTTATAACGTTTTTCTCTCGCGAGAGGACATACCGCGATTCCGCTTTGTGCAACGGCACTGCAGTTACCCGCCGCGCATGCGCAGAACAGGTGCTTGTGCATTGCAGCGTGGACAGATAAACTATAATGACGAATAAAAATGACACAACTAATAGACCCTTCTTATGAACAGGTTTACAGTAGCGCCAGGCTGACCGTAGTGCTCTTTCCCTAGCGGCGAAGGTTACGAACAAGAAGGTGCGCGCTGGAGCAGTGCTATCTGTGCAGGTCTTTATTTCAGTCGGTCTTAATATTTACCACTTTTTTTTTTCAGCATCTTCTGCTAGGTAACCGCTAGAGTATTGCGTATTCGTATGAGGAAAAAGGACTTCGTCTTTATAATACATACGTAGTCCATTGGACTCCATTCTCGAAGCTGTGTTCACAGTGTCGCCGAAAAGGCAATACCTCGGCATCTTCAAGCCTACAACACCGGCCGCACAAGGACCTGCAAACGAGATCGCGTTTAAACCAAACTATTACACGCATTTTCAATGCACACAGAGATCAACCAAGAATCTAACTAGTGGGAAAGATACGCTTCTTCCAAAGTAAATCGTTGTGAAGCACAAGCACGTAAAAAGTACACATTTAGTACTGGCCATCTTTCATTGCAGCTGTTCTCTTATGGACAGAAGCTTCGCTTATGGCATTCAGATGCAACTACTCAGTGAAATGACGATATACTCATCTGGCTCACAGCTATCGCACTAAGAAGTTCTGTGCAAAAGACTAAGCAATGAAGAGAATCGGATTACATGTGATCAAAAATTTAGACAATCAGTATTGCTCTTGCATAGATATTTGTCGGGCTAATATGAATTAAATGTAATGAATTGCAATTGGTACTTAACTGGCCTTGTTGTTAACTCTGTTTTTAAGCGTTTCGAGCTTGCACCCAAAATATACATTAAGTGATATCAACGCAGTTGTAAGAATAATGAGGAAAACGTGCTTCAGTTCACCTATCTGACTTATTTGGTCGATAGATTTTGAATGCATTAAAGTACATTTTAATCGTTTGATATAACGCACTCGATTGAAGTTGACTCAAAGGAGCTGGTGGGAGTAATAGACCAATCTTTATGACAGCGTAGTATAAAAACCTATTTTGTGGGTCTGCAAAATTTCCAGCTCCTCTGAAGAAGAGAAAGTAGCTTTTCTCGGTCGTGTAGTCTTAAATATCAAATTCTTTCATATATATTGGCGTTATGGCAGTTGTTTCCATCCGAATCAGGTAAGTTTACAGCCCATTTGTGTGCACCCAAACCTCTGGACCTTAGCGATCCTTCGCTCAATCGTGTCTGTTCATCATTTATCCATCGGCTATCCACTGCGTTTTTTTCATCCTCTTCTACCCTCGCTTCTGCTCTTACTTGCCGCTGCTTTTAACTTCCAACAAAAGAGTTCGTTCTTTACTGCGCCTTGCGTTCGGAGTTCCGAAGCTGCCTTCAACCAATCCCGATATTTACGTTGCGTTCTCTCCTTATCTTCTATCACTGCCTCTTCTTCTCACCTGGTCATAGCGAAGTATTTGCCAGAGAGCATTATGCATTAAGAACAGGGTGTCTGCACAAGTACCAGTTTTTGTAGTTGCTAGTAAAGAGCGCATACTAAGCGCATTCCATTAAAAAACACACACAATTGAGACCTATTGAGATCTGTAAATTGTTCCATTTGGTTCCAAATGGACCCAAATGGATATTAAATGGGACTCAATTGAACTCAATTGGACATTGCTCTCGAATGGGTTAGTCCAATTCGATTAAACAAAAGGTTCTGCAAATACCAGTTGAGCATTCCAAATGGCTCCAATTGGGCGTAAAAGTTCAACGGATTTTCCAAACGGTGCTCAAACTTGCAATTGCAAATCATCTGCCAATTGTGCTTCCCCATTGGATATTCTAATTAGGTTTGAAAATTCCAGTCATCCCCCGAGATAGCAAATTGTATCGTATATCTCCCAAATGAATAGCTGGTTGGCCTAAAAAAACTATGGCACGTGCACAGTATGGGGCGATTGTCATTCATTTCTCAGCGTTCGCGCCACAATTTGTTGCATGTTGGTAGCGGCGGTCGTGAAAAATTTGTTACGCTAGTTTAACGTTAGGGTAGTACATGTACAGCCTAAGAATGGATATAGGCTCTTAGCCGCGTGTAGTGGCCGGGAGCAGGTGTCGGTCAGCGACTGTCAAAGCTCCATTCGTGAGCTGTTGTCGTATAAAGCGGAGCCGGCCAATACGCGAGCCGGCACTTGCCGCCATGGCAAAGCTTCCCCCCGCCGGCCGCGCGGTTTTGTTCAAAGTTCAGTATTTCATCGCAGTGGGGGGGTTTAAATAAGGTTTTACTTAGATACAAGTGTAATCTATGTAAAGAAAGTAACAATGTTCAGTAAAATACAGTGTTAATTTATTATGGCAAATTCTTTTTTGCGCATGGAACTTAGTGTTTGCGCTGTAGTTTCGCACCACGTCGTGCCGCCATTGGCGACTGTGTCCTGCCGCGGCTCGCGGCAGCAGTTATTTTCTTCTCTTTTTTTTTTTTTGCGAGTGCACGCAGTATGCTAGGATACCTTCACCTATCTGTGTGCGCTGCAAGAAGAACAATTACTTAGTTGTGCCAATTTCTAGCGTGAAAGGATAACGTTTATAGCATGTTTATAGCCCTTGTTTATAACCCTTGGCGCAACAGTGGTTCACGGCGTAACACATCAGGGTGGACGACCACGGCGAAAGCGACCACGTTTGGAAGTGAGTACTGCGATCGAGTTTCGTGGAAATCTACACAGCGAAGATTATATGAATATGTATGCGTAACAGAACAGTGACTCTACTACCACATTTTAACGTGAGAACATTAAGGAGCTCGTTACACCGAAAACCAGGCGTAGTAGGCGCGGTGGCGTCCGTGTATGTTGAGTACCATAAAGAAGGCGAAGGCGTTCGTTAAACAGACGGTCTTCAAATAACTAAGCTGTTTTTCTTTAATATGCTTGGCATCGCAAGTGACGTGCTCCGTTATTCTAATTTCACTTAAAGTAAGTTGCCGGTTTCAGTGGTACAGCCTACACTGCAGCGGACCACAGTGAAAAATAAAGCATAAATGCCCCTGTACAACGTGATACCCACCCAAGCTAGCGAGCTTTAAAGTGGTTGTGCACCATTACAAACAACAGCATTTCCGATAGCGATTGCCTTTTCTAATCTTGAAATTATTGAGGCGCGTGTTATTATCAGCTTATTTTAACTTAGGTATGACCTGTATGATACTGTCTTCTGAACTGTTTAGCTTATTTTTTTCTTCGCAATGTAACATCGATTCATGTACTGTTTGCATTTGGTTGTTGTAGTCAGGGCGGCTTTCCCCAAAGAAAACAAGTAGTTCCTTTGCAAGTAATTATTTATCTTGTTTCCTATTTAGGTCTGGGGATAAATCTAAGAACTGCTGACGCCGTGGGCTCATGTTTGTAGATTCGTAATTCTGTTAATAAATTACTCGAATGTATTATGTGAAAGGTGCTTTATGTGATTGTTCCAGCAGCGATGCCACATTTTGGATGACACGGCCATAACCCCAGTTGGATCCAATTGGGTTTCAAAATTCAATCGGAACCATTTGAGTTTCAAACACCACTGGAGCCAACCGGAACCAGTTGGTTTTGTTCAATGGGAACCATTTGGCTAGTAACCAATTGGGATAGCCAAATGATTCCAATGGTGGCCAGAAATCAATCCCAATAAAATGACAATTGCTTTTTTTTTTATACTGGGATAGCTTAAATGCGACGAAGTGGTTACAGCGACACCGGCTTCCGTTCTACTACTCGTTTATTGACCTACCGTGATTACATGGTAGACCCCATTTTGTCAAGCCTACTGTCCCAAAAGAGAGCACGCTTTTTTTTTGCTGTTCGCAAGAGCACCTTACGAAGTGCGTCCACACGATTTGTGCAAACAGCTATATTTGTTTACAATGTGCTTTGTCAATTCGCATGGTGCTTGTGCTTGTCGCCTATCAAGTTCTCCTCGTTATTTGTAATTACTGAGAGCAATTTTGGTTTTGGTCATCGCAGTCCACCGAGGAAACGCGGAAACGCAGCTCGTTGAAAAGCTAAGCCAAGAAAAATTCAATTGCACTGCCTTCGAGCCAACATCACCCGAGAGGCGAGTGACTGTGAAAGGGGCCGCGCTTCGACCCTGTCCTAAATCCCCCAATTCCCAGGACACACTCGCCAAAGCGCCGGCAGGCTTAGTCTCCGATTGCTCGAATGCCACACTGCTGTAAGCGGCACAATGTTCGCTTTCTCCGAAGGGGAAACATTCAGAAATAGAGAACATCACTTTCCCGATTAGAAAGAGGGAAAGAAAGGGGTTGAGTTAATTTTCTTTATTTAGCCGTTTTTGTATGTCGAGGAAATAAGAGAGTGGGGATCCGCCCATCGGCGACGACAGAGACTGATGCCTCCTCTTTTCCCGTATACTCACGGCGTGGCGCCACTCGGCAGTAGATGGCGTGCTCCACGTTTATGCATTTCGACCGTGTCATGCCACACATTGACAACAGCGGCGGGTAGCCCGCCAGCCTAATGACCATTTAAGCGTCAAGTAAGTTGTGAGGGACAGCAACATGGAGGGATTAATTAGAACGATTTCGAACCCACTGGGCTTATTAACGCGCGCTGACATATAAGAGCCCCCGGCTCTTTTGAACGTCGCCTCCGCCGAAAACCTGCTGCTGCCTGCAGGCTATACCATAAAGCAAACTTCACGGTGGGGATGAAACCAAAAAGGTAGAGTTCTAGCGTTTCGGTTGGTTTAGCGCTGAACTTCACAAGTGCTAAGCGACCGCATGCTTAAAATTTATCGTATGCGTTGCGCTTAGTTGCAGTCTCGTACGCGGGACTGACGTTAACCATCTACTGAAGAATTGCTGCCAACCTCATCATTGTCAGCCTGTCTATTACGAGTGCTAGACAAATGCATTTTAGACATCTTGCCAGTCGAACTTATCCTGTCCCTGTTGCGACCATCATAAAATCGCACATATCCTAATGTGATCCGTCCTGTTCATTTAATTCTGCTCTTGCTTTACTTTTATTGAAACCGAGCTCATTACCTTATCCTGCCTCACCCTTTTCTTCATTTCTTGACTTTATATTTATTAAAACCCAAATGACTCTGAGTAGGGGTTTAACATCAGGGTAGGAGAGGTCTTACATAAGCATCATTTGGTGCCGTTTTATTTTCACATACACTGGGCTCCTTCTTTGCTCTCTACGCTACACCTATGATTTTTTTCTCCATTCCTTGCTGCGTTGTATGCAACTAAAGTTCGATCCTTCTCGTGATTTTCCACGTTCTTGCCCAATATGTGAGCACTGGTAAGAGACCGCTGTTGTATGCTTCCCGCTTTAAGGAATATGGTGATCTATAATTGAAGACGGAATTGAGCACTTCCGTAGGAAAAACAAAACAAACCAGAAAAAAAAAAACAAAAAAAAACAGGGCAACCGAAGTACATAGAACCAGCGCGCTCTGTGGACCTGCTTTTCCTCGTTTTGTAGTTTTTTCTAGTAGAGCGTCAAAATTTCAATCAAAATGTATATTAACCAGCCTCCATTGCTGCTTTGTTTATAAGTCAAGCTATGGAACAGCCAGTCTGGAAACATTCCGCACATTCTTATTCTCTACACGCTGATTCATTTCACTTTTTTTTATAACGTTATCTATTGCCTAGGGAATAAAGAAGTATGTAAAAAGGGTGTCGTTTTCGATTGCCTATGGAGAGGACGTACAGCCTTCAGGGTATTTAGTATCGCGCGAGGTACAACTGCCCGGAGCTGCTGCTTCGGAATACGGAGAACAGACTGCACTGAAATAGAGAGGCTACGATTACTATTCTTGCTGCTGAAGGTAGTATCATCTGGTAGGCTGTTCTGATTAACGTGAAGCAATCCTCTCAGTCATCCCTTGTAATGTATCGAAGCCCCCCAAAATCTGCGATTAATCGTTGTACCCGCTATACACTCAAGCATGCCCAAGAAATCACTTACAGTCGCTACCCACAAAACATTGATTTAGGGGGCTTTCGTTATCAGAGTTATAAGAGAATAATTACTCATTTGTAACCACCTAAGTTGAGACATACTGCACAAAGTAAAACTATACGGCTTTCAAAGAAACCTTCTTCGTTGAACAATTCGGCCTGCTGACGAATCCGAACTATGATGTCAAAGTTCAGTTTAGGTTGCGCGAGGGATGAAACTACTGCCATAGAATCACTCATTCGGAGTTTAAATCACTACAACGTTAAGCTAGCCTAACTCATGAACAGGAATCACAACGGTTGAAAAAGCAACAACTGCATCGCAGTTTTTTTTCTTCTAACCTGCCACGTAAACTTGTAATCGCCATAGTAATCGCTGAGCATTTAAAACCGAAACGGGCGACAAATATAAACTCAATTAAAACTATTTATTATTCGTAGACGAATACCACGTGGTAATCCGTATACATCAATGGCTTACCTATCAATGACAATAACAAGAATGCAACCAGTCTAGTGTCTATATATCTTTATAAGTTCGAAATGCTACACTTGTGCTCGTGTTGTAGAGGGATCACTGGTTTTTTCACTTGTGGTTATTGAGCTTGTTCTGTGACCATCAGTGCCGCAATGAGAAATAGAAAAGGGGTATGGATAAGTAGCGTGTCCTGCGCGTGCTAGGTGCCAGCAAGGATTCTTGGTGCCTATACGTCACTTGACCTCACTCCTGCAGTGGCTTGGATGAGCATACAGCCATGAAATGTATCCCCTATCTGCATAGATGTAATCTATGCATACACTGCAGCCACCAATACATTTTACACTGTAAACTATAAGGAGCTAAGGCAGCCAAGCTGCAAAGAAATGCATCCAAAAAATGGCTGTTGCAGTACTACGTCGCTCCTCCGACGAATCCTATTAGGGAGAGGAGAGTAATCAGAAGTAGTCAAGCAATTTCGGCTCACCTTCCTCTTAATTTCAGAGGTGCTTGCTGTAAACTCAGACGATTCCTGGCAGCACCAGTTTTACACATTTTTATGTGGAGGGTTGGAGCACCAGGCACGAACTCTAGCCGATGGCAATGTTAACGTATGCCAATTCTGCTTGTGTAAGTATTGTACGTACCTATCAGTGATGGCTGAGTGACCATCGCCGTGTGCAATTATTACCTTTTTATATCTTTTCGATGTAATTTAACTTTATGCCTGCAATAATATGGTGTTTCATGTCAATGCGAGAAACATAAACCCCGGCACTCCATGCAGTCTCGCATGCCAGTTTTCATTTAAATAGTTCGATCATTTGGCTTACAGGAATCTGAATATTCTGATCGACCCGATCGGGAAACGCTTGAAAAACATCTGATTTCATGCTCTTAGCTGCGTCCACCTACTACTTGATGTAATATTTGAGTGGCAGTAATTGAGATGCGAGTGGAGGTAAACAAAATTTGTCACTAATGATCTACAAAAGCTTTCTTCTGCATTATGCATATTGAGACGCTGTCTATAAAAAAACAGGGCTATAGAAAACGATAGTTTCGCGTTGTATGCTTGTTGTCAGCTACTTTATGTTGCTGATCGATTCCTCATTGGAATATTTGCTATTCAGTAGTGACGCTCATCGTACGTTCTGCTGACAAAAATCGAAGAGGCTTTAAGCTCACTGCTTTCAGCGCAATTGCAACGGGGAAAGGAAATTTATTCACAAATCCCACACTCCGTGTTAACATGGTGAGAAAGCTTCGAGCGCGGACCAATCGTTAAATAAAGGACATTTTTGCTGGTCTTGTTCACAATGAAAGAAACGAAGCGAAGGTTAGTTATATACATTGCATGGTCTAACATAAGCAGTGACAGCATACTTTAGAGCTCTTCACGTAATTGCTGAACTCCCAAGCATTACCTTTCATCTCAAATACAGGGCTCTATATAAACCCACGTTATAGGCAGCCATAGTTAGTGCATTGTTGATCACAGTGTTTTCAAATGCGCTCTTACCTTAATGGAATGTTCAAATTAAATACAATGTGGCACCAAGTACCGATAAGGAACGGCTTTCTAATCCTAAAATGACCGCTCTAACCGAAAATGCGAATTAGGCGCTCCAGAGTTTCGGTTTCGAGTTGCATATACTCCTCAGTATACAGCCATAAACTACCCCGCTATATTGAAGACTACCCAAGACCAACGTGAAACTTCGAATTACAGAAGAAGCACACACGTGCCTGCATGGTCTAGGAGTAATCTGTTTGACGAACATACAAGGGCCCCGCTGTGTCACCCCCAGAGGCCGAATTCCAAGGAGAGTGCATTCGTCGACACTGATTTCTTTTTTTTTCTTTTTGTGCCGCGAATCCAGCAGGCTACGTTGCCCCAACATCGATTCCTTGTCGAAAACACGCATTTTTCAGTGAGGACTTCAAAGTTTGAAACGCTGGAGGGAATATTTAAAACCCAAATGTTCTGAGCAAAGAATTCGTCAGCTGATACAATTGAAATGTCAGTAAAAACTAGATAAAGCCAGGGTATTCATTTTACTTTCTCACTAAAGGAGTGAGGCAAGGCTGCATACTGTCGCCCTGCCTATTTAACCTATATGCAGAGTGCATCATGAGGAAGGCCGGTCTGGACGAGTCTTCAGCTGGAGTGAAGATTGCTGGAAAACGTATCAACAACCTTAGATATGCGGATGATACCATTTTAATGGCAGAAAGTGAAGCGGAACTCAAGAGACTTCTGATGCGCGTACAAGAAGAGAGTGAGAAGTTTGGGCTTAAACTGAACATTAAAAAGACAAAGATCATGGCGTCTTGCCCTATCAAATCCTGGAGCATCAAGGGACAAGAAGTGGAAGCTGTGACAGATTTTCTCTTCATGGGCTCCAAGATTACCTCGGAAGGAGACTGCAGCCATGACATTAGGAGACGCCTGCTTCTGGGAAAGAGAGCAATGGTTAGCCTTGACCGCCTAGTAAAGAGCAGAGACATTAGTCTGCCAACCAAGATCCGTATAACTCGTGCTATGGTCTTTCCAGTTGTGATGTATGGATGCGAGAGTTGGCCTGTGAAAAGGGCTGACCGCCGAAGAATTGACGCGTTTGAATTGTGGTGCTGGCGAAGACTCTTGAGAGTTCCTTGGACTGCCAGAAGATCAAATCAGTCAATATTGTCGACCATAAACCCTGACTGCTCATTGGAGGGTCAAATTCTAAAGTTAAAGCTCAGCTACTTTGGTCATCTGATGAGAAGAGAGGAGTCGCTGGAGAAAGATTTGATGTTGGGAAGGGTTGAGGGTTGCCGGAGAAGGGGTAGGCAGCGAACGCGATCGTTAGATGGCATCCTCGAGGCACTGCAGATGAAGTTATGTGATGTTAGAAAGATAGTGAGAGACCAGAAAGCGTGGCGTGACATGGTCAATAGGGTCACGAAGAGTCGGACACGACTGAACGACTGAACTGAACTGAACTGAACTGATTCATTTTACTAAAGAATGTTATTTCATGACGTGGAGCCAAGAGTCTCTGTAAATTTATGTGTAACTGAGCTGTCTAAAATCAATATTGGTTTACATTTTTAATCCCCTTTCTAGCCTTGCCTCCCAGCTTATGCGGTTGGGCATATGTCCTCTATAGCTGTTCATGGTTTTATGGCTGGGTTTAAATATTTATTTTACTCACATCATCATTTCATTGTATTAATTGCTGTTTTTAAAAGATTCTATCCCAGAGTATTCGAATTAGGATATCATCTGCTGCATCTACTCAATTCGTGAAGTCACGGGTCGAAATCTATTCCAAAAGGGTCAATACTTTTTTGCTTCTTTTCGAGTGAGGGTTTGCAGGAGTGGAGGCTACACCTTGGCCGTAGTTTCTGGATCTTTGAATTTGGTAAGGATTAAGCATAACACGAATGCATTTGTAGAAGGCTCAGATTGAACTGCTTTAAATAATTACTCTCCTCTAGTTTTATAAGTTGTCAATGCTCGGGAGATATCTATGTGCCATTATCCTACATAGCTATTTCACATATGCAGTATGATTGATATTAGGCCTCAACATAATTTTCCTTAGCCAGCCATGGTTAAGGTCACCAGCGTACAAAGGGCAATAAGCCCAGCTCATTAGTTTCCGAAAACCGTTTTTCAATAATATCCCAGCATATAATGTCGCACATCCACCCACAATTACAATTAGGGTAGTCATGGTTGCCTTAACTGTGGTTAAGAGTCCGGTATATGAACGGCAGAAATTTTACTAGACTGCAGTCCTTCTTAGAAGACTTTACAGCTCTCTAATCGTAAGTGGCAAATCGAACACCAAGCAATCACTTCATGAACATGATGAGAAAGACATTCTCACCGGTATGAATACCGATTCGCAGGTTGAGCTGCTCTCCTGGTCGATGTCGTATCTTGAACGAAAGCACCTGCTTCAGGAGTGCCAATGACATGCGGGCAATTTCCCGGGCATTCATGATGCCGTTTCTAACGGGCAATCCCGACACAACCATATATGCGTCGCCTATTGTTTCTACCTGTAAAAGGAAAAACAAATAGTGAATATGCGAGTGAAGCCAAGTTTTCCACCCTACCCCTTCAGCTGCGTCAAGAGTGTCACTTTCCGAGCATTTTTCAAGGGCTGCTTACTCTGAGCCGGCAATGCCTGCCATATCGGCAATGGTTCCTCATGTACCAAGTAACCCCCTGATTTATTTATTTACCCACAGCGCCACATGTGGCATTGCAGTGGGGGGGGGGGGGGGGGGGGGGGGGGGGGGGGGGGGGGGGGGGGGGGGGCTGTACAGTAATACAAAGCATAAGAAAAAACAGTTACAAAGACGATGCAAACACTTCATTGTCAGATATATGAACGCAGGATGAAGACAGGGCGTTCCATTCTCAAAAAGTGTCTAGAAAAAATGACGATTTAAACAAGTCAGTTCTCGCTCTGAATTCACGCACTTTATAATCATGATTCTAACTTCAGAAATAGGCAATGGAATGTCTTTAGAGCCGAACGACCCAAGTTAATGACATGAATCAGCAGCCCGGCCATATTCATACGTAATAAAGCCCCCCCCCCCCCCCCCCCCCCCCCCATCCCTCCCTCGCTCACTTTTCTATTGACAAGTACAAGTGCGGAATAAGTAAACAGAGAACGTTATCTACTTCTAACAATTTTCACGTGTTCACGCTTTACACTCGGCAGCCTTGGTATTGCGCAGGTGAGTAGCAGACCCCCAGTGCTCTTTGGTTTGGGCTAATAATGTTTTGTTCTGTCTGATACAGAATGTCTGCTCGAAATTAAAATGAAAAAGCGTACTCCGTTTGCTCATGTCCGCGCCTGTCCACAGCGCCACGCGATGCTGGCATTATAAGCCTTGGTAAGGCTGGCTCAAGGCGAACGTAATACCTTTCTGTCTGTTTGTACGGCTTTTATAAATGATATTTGTTCAGGGAAATGAAGTCTTCTTGAGACGGCTTCAGATGCGTTTCTCGCCCATATGCAAACGCTGTCTAGACTGCTTAAACGTGCCGCCTCAATAAAGGTGGAAAGCTCATTAAGAGGCTTCGTATTTCCAGATTACAGAAAGGTGAAAGATTCTGAATAGAAGTCACTATTGTGTTTTGTTTAAAAGCCCTATAGCTCTGCTATAAGAATAATCAAGATTCAGAGGTTACCACAGCACACTTCCTTGTTTTACAGCAAGAATTGAAGCTTTTAGTGCGATCGTGTAGACTTTTATAACCTTTCCGAATAAAGCTTTCCGAACTTTCGACACTCGCGTGCGAAGGAATGGGACATAAGAAAGTTAACGAGAAAGGCGCAAATAACAGCCGAATTACAAAAAGAAAATTACATTCGTCATGTAAACTGTTGCTACGTAATGAAGGCCTTACCGCCTTCACTAGTTCCTCTCTGACGCCAAATATATATCGTTGCAATAATTATTTAGGCGGTTAAAGCATTTCTATTAAGAAGAGATCAGAGGTGGGCCTGGACCTAAATTTCGAGCCCGAGCCTGGCCCGAGCCTGGCCCAGTGTCGACGTTAAAGACCCGAGCCCGGCCAGGCCCGACTCTTAAAGGGCCTGAGCCCGACCTGGCCAGGCCCAGCGCTCAGATTTAAGGCCTGGACACGGCCCGACCCGTCATGCTATAATCGCAGTTGAAGCAACGATAAAAAAGGAAGTAATTATCCAAAGTATAGAAATGTTGAGTTCTCACATTTTAAATGACAAAGCTGCTGAATATATAGACGCACAGTTTATACCTATAATTAACTTATAGTGCAAAAACAACTGGCAGCTTTTTTTTTTTCGAAAAAGCTGCCGTGCACCTACTATACACACAAATGTAATCGAAGTACTTAAGATCCTGATTCAGTCAGCATTTCAGAATTCAACACTGAGTTGCCCGAAAGGAATTCACAACAGCTATGTTATTAGGTCCGCTTCTTTGATATTTGAAACATTTCTCAGAATTCTTCTTCTCATTTAATTATACCAGGAAAGTGACAAAGAAGACCGAGAGGCCAACTCATGTGCACAAGCCGTGCAGGAAGATTTTGAGACTGAATTTTGAAGACGCAGGTCGCATTTTGATGAATTGACGAACATATAGGGCAATGTGTAACTTTGAAGGACAATTTTTTTATTGTTTGCCGCTCTTTTCGATTCTGCTTAACTGTTTATGCCCATTTCCTTGATTAAAAGTAGTCGCGAGACTACATATACATCTTCGGTCTTTCAACCAACTGATATGTTTTGAACGAAGCTAGAACAGCCCACTCCACTGGTCAAGCGAAATTTTTACTATATGAGTAAATTTTTGTTCTTTACTCTGAATCCGAGACGCGCCATGAATTTTTGCCGGTGCCTCTTCTGATCTAAATGAAAACGGCAGCAGTTGATAGAATCTCCACCCGACAGTTCACCATGCACTCACGTCAGGTCGCGCTACACCTGATTAAAACATTTAAAGGCACATTGCATAGTCTGGTAAATATATTTTTGTACAAAACTTAGAGGTAAAAAATGTTGAAGTGTACCCGAAGCTTCATTCGACCGTGCGCGTGCACGGCCGCACTGACGAAGGAGCGCGCGCGTGAGCGGATTGTTGACTGTATTTTATTCCTCGTACACGATAAATGTTCGATGTTGATTACGGACTTTGTATAAACCATAAGGGGCGAAATGTTAGGACCTGCCGGTTGCAACTGACGCGGGCGAAGTTAAAAGCGAGCGCGCGTTTCCCTTGCGCGCGAACGGCTGTAGCGGAGGAGCAGCAGTGGGGCGGTGGCGACCCCACCGACGCGCGGCGGGCGGTGGAAACAGACCCCATTGGAGAGGCCGTAAGAAAAGAGAAGCGCTCTCTCCCTCGGGACCAGCCGTGATATAACCAACTTTAAAGGGTTCATGAAAAGCTATTTACTTAAACTAGAGAACGCGCGCGAGCAATAGGTATCCCATAAATCATCTGCGCAACTAAAAAACATTAGCTGGAGTTTAGCTTTAGTTAAACCCGGTGAGTTGCGTAAGCAAAGCCGACGTAGCTTCCCTTTGTGTTCTTTATTTCTTCTTCTTCTTCTTCTTCTTCTTCTTCTTCTTCTTCTTCTTCTTCTTCTTCTTCTTCTTCTTCTTCTTCTTCTTCTTCTTCTTCTTCTTCTTCTTCTTCTTCTTCTTCTTCTTCTTCTTCTTCTTCTTCTTCTTCTTCTTCTTCTCCTTCTTCTTCTTCTTCTTCTTCTGCGGCGCGGCGTGGGCATACCGACTGCGTTAACCCGAGGGCTTGAAGAGGGGCCCCATTTGCGGTCGCTCTAAGGTCAAACGCGGTTACCGGACGGGTTTGCGCGACGGGCTGAAACCTGGCGTAGTATTGCTTTAGCAACGCACCGAACATATCGGTGATCGAAAATGATGCCCCTGCTCTCCCTCCTCAACCTAGCGCATGTCTACACGCAAGGAAAAAAAGAAAAAAAAAACAGAAGAAAACAAGTCGCAACGGCGCCTCACCACGCCCCTCCTGTCTGCGCAACTTGCGAGCGATCCAATGCGCGGATACCCACAGCAAACTATAATGACGTCATTGGGGAGGTTCATGCACGGGGATGTGTCACCCCATTCGGTTGTAAGTGGTGGTAAGGAGCTCTTGATGAAAACTGTTTGTAAATTATAGGCTCCAGGTAAAGTATTGAAATTTTAATTGAATACTCACAAGGACTGCCTTTATATAATTTTTGGATTAGGATAATACAGCAAGTAGCATTTCAGGGCCCCTTAATCAAGCTGCAACATGCCTGCGTGGTATAGGCGCACCTTTCTCAACTCGGGATACAAGGGTCGAGGTTCGTCCAATTCCCATCTCGCTCTACTGTCTGAAGGAGATATAGTTGATAGTCCGAACTCCACCATGTCATGTAGCTTCACATATTACACTGATAATCAGTCCCGGCCATGTCATCTGGGAACTATCACCTGCAACAACCATACTCGTGATTTGTCACTCACAGTGCCAAGTGCGAACGCCCACATCACGGCAGGGCGTTTAACGCTACCGCTTTATATCACTATCAAACCACCTGCAAGGTGCGTGGGTGGAGAACCTGTTGTAAACCGCAAGGATTGTGAACTATGACCTCAACCAATATGTAGGTTAAACACACTCGTAATGCATAGATAGAGTTGTGGTTACAATGAGCATGTCAGACAAGAATCACTGGTTATATTCGTAGCGTTAAGTGAAATTGCTGCACGCTACGAGTCAGGTATTAGAATCTCTCAGTAGACTTTCTAGCCATGAAGTGAAAATCGGGGCGATGTAACTGTCTTGTTTGGGCGAATAAAGATCTTCAAATAAGCTGTACCTAAACTGCACAGGACAGGGTTAATTGCAGAAATATGGGAGAGGCCTTCGCCCTGGAGTGGGTATAGTAAGGCTGATGATGATGATGAAAATGCAAGCGATCGTCGCTTCGTACCTTGTAAACGTCGAAGCTTTCAATCACAGAATCGAAGCAGGTGTAAAGATCGTTGAGCAAGTCCACCACCTGTAAAAAGAAAAGATATAGTCGAGAGCAATGTATAAAAAAAAAATGTAAGCAATAATGGCCCATTTCTCGTGCTCGTAAAAATAAGTCTCAAGTACATTTTATGCATGAAAACCATAATTGGTGTGGTTGACGTTACCTGTGGGTGAAAGCTAAAATGCTGGATGCTTTATTCATTTCATGTGATGAACTTAGAAACAATATTTTGCGAACCAAACAAAACCTCTGATGGCTTAGCGATCCTGACGCCTGCGTCCCGGCGTGATTCGAAAAGGGATTCTTTTCCATATGAAATAAAAAATTCTGGATATACAAAGCGGGAAATAGAAACGATCGGTGTGGTTCGTGAAATCGTGTAACAATATACCCAGAAACATTCACACCGATTGAAGAGATCACGTTAAGGCCAGGATAATTCATACAAATATCTTTTGGTTCGAAGGTTACGCTTAAAACGTCCGACTTTTTAACAGCATGTCGTTTTGCTTCATAGTTGCAATGCTCCCTTTAAACATTCACAGTAGATAATAGTGGTCCTCTGAAGCACAGAAAATACTTGGGAAAAATGGCCGCGTCGTGGTGGCGCAGCAGGTAAGGTGCCCGACTGCTTACCCTGAGTACCCGTTTTCGAACCCGACCGCCGATGGCTGTGTTTCGATGGACGAAACCCAGAGGTGTCCGTGTGCTGTGCGATGTCAGTGCAAGTTAAAACTTCCCCAGGTGGACGAAATTATGTGCTATCGCTGCCTTCCTCACTTCCATTGCGGCGCGGTTCAGGTGTCCGCAGAACGAGTGTGACAGATACTGCGCCTTTCTTTTCCTGTGAACTAATTATTATTACCAATTCTGAGATGAAACCTTAGGCTTTTGAAATGCCCTTGCTGAAGTTTCGCTGTGTCACCTTAATATTTAAAGCTTCATTCAAATAACCAGCTGAGAATAGCACGCAACGAAATTTTTGTTGCACATGACAACGAAATGGTGTACTTTACCACGAAGATAATTTTTATGGCTGTTTGTAAGAAAACAGAGAAAACGTTTTGAACCAAACAAAACATAAATCCTACAAATGTGCCTAACTGTGACAAAAACAACATTGAATCTGCTCCACATGAAGCCTCATCAAGGCTCGGGACATTCATTTGCAGTTCCATTGGAGGTTTGCAGCATTGAATAAATAGAATTTTCCCACACACTCGTAATGCAGCATTCGTGGCATGTACTTATCATTTAAAAAAGAAACCCACAAGTATTTTAACACAAATTTTGGTAAGTTGACAGTTTACGTGTGGGGCTTTTGATCATTTTATAAACTACTTATCATAGCAAGAAAAAACAATGCGACAGAGGTAGAAACTAGTGTTAGCAGAATATTTGTGAGTTCATGTTGAGAAATCACTTAAGACTCTATCCGGTATTTTCACAGTCTTCTTTTTCACAGTCTTCTCAATAGACAACTTTTATTGTGCCTATTTCGTAGCAGCAAGATATTCATCCCGACAGCCCCAGCGCTATATTTTCCCGTTGGCTAGATTCGATTAGAGACTCCACTCTGCTGTTAGGCAACTAGAAAGAAAAATGGTGGCGAGCCTAGCTTTACAGTCTCAGTGTTCTCATCCGCCTTCAGAACAGATGTCTTTAGTTATTTTTGCCTACGTATCACCAAAAAAAAAATGTCTCCCAGAGATTCGATCTCACAATCGCATACTGAAAAGCGCGTAAAGAGACACCGTGTGGCCGAAAACCCGTTTCGAGTGCAGAATGAACTTGGGAAACACAATATCTGCAGGTGCGTGCACGGCTTCTATTAAACCAACGATAAACTTTAGTACCCGCTAGATCGATTGTTAGGTATATTAAGTTCGTAGACAGCCTCGCAGGGGAGATTGTTCTCTGAAAGCAAATGCGATTTATTGCATGTCGCCGGGAATAGTATGGCAAAAAACTGAAGGATAAAAAGCATCGAATGGCATATTTACCTGCATTGGAGTACTTTGAGCAGATAACGAAGTGAATCCAACGATGTCGCTAAAGTATATCGTGACGTTGTCATATGACTCTGCGCGGACTGACTGACCTTTTATCAGTTGACTCGCCACAGATCTGCAAGTAGAAGGAGTTGCTATTGCCCACTGTGTAAACAGATCAAAAGGACGAGATATGCGTCCTTAAGTCTCAGGTCACCAAGAAAAAAGTAAACATCCGGCATTATCTGTCACCGCTATTTATGTTTTCCAACATTTATATTAATAGAATTACTTCCGTTAAATTGCATTCTTATCAGTGTCTGCGATATTAACGAATATTTTTAATCGCTATGAGCCTCCTAGCAAAATACAGCCATTACGTAACGTAAGATAGGTCCGCCGGTGCCTAACTTGAAGTTGATCTGATTGAAATCAATAAAGTCAGTTAGTATCTGTTTGGGAGAACTTCCGCTTGGTGGTCGCTGTTATCGGGACGAGGAGTAGAAACAAAGAAGCGGCCATCAATTCTTTTCTTTATAGAAAATGCTTATTCAACACACCAATAAGTTAAACAAGCACAAGAATAGTCAGCTCGTGAATGCTATTTCCTCTATACGGACCCGTCATTATAATCAGTAATCTCCCCTTTTTGCAGGTGAACTGCAGCATCGTCATAATCGTCATAAAGCTAGGATTTATCGCAAAGAATATTTAATTAGGTTGCAGACAGCAGGCTGTCACAGCAAAGCCAATATAATTTGTAGTACATCTAGCAGCAACTCTTGACATTTTCATTTGCGCTAAGCGATACATGTAAGGCAACCAACAGTTCCGAATGCGCGTGAGCGTATGGAAAGCGGGTGACGCTAATACACTACGGACGCTGCGATGTGCACACTAGAATAATCAGGAATTGCGCATTTGGTTCTATCAATAGAGCTACACCTTCATCAATCCTTCTAGTGCTTACTGCTCTATCTCCTGTGCGCAGTGGCGTCTATAATGTATTCGTGCCTAAAATGCCTAATTACTGCCTAAAATGTATTCGTGATTTCCATTCTCGTGTTCCTTTCAGCTATATTTGATATCTAAGAATTTTAATGCTATTGATGGATGTGTGCGAAGAGGAATGCTTTCCTTCTGTTCATTTTTGCTTCTGTAAATGCGTCGCTCCTTTTCAAATAACTGGTTAACAACAAGCGTTGTCTATCGTCTTCTACGTTGGCGAGCAACGTAGAAGAAAATATAACAGCGACGCTTTTGGTTAAAAAAATATGAAATATTCGTCCTTAAATCTCAGTTCACCACGAAAAAAGTAAAGATTCGGCATTATTTAATATCGCTATTTTTGTTCTTTCAATATTTAGATTAATAGATTTTCTTCTGTTAAGTTGCATTGTTATCATGGACTACGATATTAACTAATTGTTTTAATCCCTATGAGCCTCCTAGCAAAATACAGCCATTAAGTAACATAAGATAGGTCTGCCGGTGCCTATACCTTGAAGTTTTTGGAAACAAGTTTTCTAGTCCAGCTGAGGGCATCTTTCTTTACCCTTAGCTTTTTCGGAAAAATCGGTAGATTGGGATGCTTACTTTGGTAATAGTTGATAAAGCAGTTCTTCAGCTTTCCTCTTCTCTTCCAAATAATCTGCTGTTCTCTCCTCCACCAGCGATTCCAAGTTGTTTGCATATTGCTCCATTCTCGATAGCAGGTTGTCCAGGATGTTGCCGCTTTCAGACTCCCTGTCGGAGAGACGTTCATAATGACACAGGGGTGAAAGTATGCTTATTTGTTTTGCTGCTATATAACTCCTTCCACACGCTAAACAAAAAGCACCCCGTCACATGCAATTCAAAAAAAGCGCGAGCAATTAATTTCAAGGCCTCTGACCTAAAATGTTTATTTAATATCTGCAGCAAAATAGTAGTTATAATTGCACCACCGTTGGGCGCCTTTCTAAGCTATTTAATCAGGGTTGGGTATAAGGGTTATAAGGACTTGGTTCGATATTGTCACTATGAAAACTACTCGAACGGCATGTTTTGTTCATTTCAGCTCTAAACAGGGGCATGGTTCGAAATAAAAAAGCAAATATGGACTGGCTTCAGACCCATCGGCTATGGGTGACAGTATTAGTGCGGAACAAGTAGAGGGGGCACTTGCCGGACGTACAGGTGATGCTGTGTGAAGACACAAAAAATTAGCTATGGTTTAGCTTGTGGTTAAACCTGAAGTTACACGAGAGCTATCTATGGCTACGCTTAGTTTCGGTTTGAAAGTAAAAACATGGCTTTCGCACATAGTAGTTTACTCTGTCGTTTAAGCTTTATTTATGTCATAGGGGCACTTTTGACCTCTAAAGTGCGATGAGGCAAAAGCCTCCATCGCCTCCCCAACGTGCCACGGTAGAATATTAAAGCGACGAATGAATCGCAATCTGAGACACAGTGAGAACGACGATTGCTTTCCGGAATCACCATATATCAGTAATTACCTGCCGTAGCCTACCCTCGAGCTAGATACCTGTCCACTCACCCTCCGTCACCTTCGACTGTCCCTTCCACTACAATGCCCCCCTCTCGATCATGCAAAAATGGCATCCACCAACCACGCAACATATGCATTCACTTGCACCCACCAGAAAACGTCTGTCGCGTGTATGAAGCCTCAGTCGGGTTAGAGTAAAAGCGCGAAAGGACCTATCGACCAAAATTCTATCAATATCGCATCTTTTCCACATTACGTCTCACGAAAGTCCTTTCAAATTTTGACACAATAGCGTTAGAGGCCCCGTGCACTAAAATTTCGGTGTTGGCGTCGGCGCAGTGAGCGAAAAGCCCGACCATGTATCTGGCTGGCGGTAGCTAAAAGCTGTCATGGCTGCGCACTGACTGGCTGTAGGGTTGCCTATTGTTACGTTGGACACAACTTGAGCTTCCCTTTTCATATAGGAGAGTGATATTAACCTGCCCAGACATTTCAATTCACGTCACCTCTGGGCCAAGCAGGCCCGTTTACATGGCTTGGTTAAGGTGGGGCTTTATAGGTCGGGTGGTAGCCTACTCTATCGCGTCATACCCTTAAAAGCGGAGCTTAAGTGTTCGACGCAATTTGTATTGCAAAATCAATGCTCCAACAGCCAAAGCTAGACCTCGGGTGGCCGCAACTTCGCCGTGAAGAGGCGCAGCTACGTTCTCCTCACATTACTATTATTTGAGTGGCCGCAACTTCGCCGTGAAGAGGCGCAGCTAGTCACCTAATAAAAAAATTAGCCTGCCATGACATTTTAATTCACGGTACCCTATATGCCACGGGGAGGAGCTGCCAACTCAGGTCGCTCCTTTCATATGAGAGGATGATATAAGAATCAGCCTGCCAGAACCGTTTGCATTCTCGTTGCCCCTACGACACGCAGGCAAGTACATACGGCTTGGTTGAAGCGTGACTTTATATGTGGGCTGGTAGCTTACGCTCTCGCGTCATACCCTTAAGGGATGGGCTTAAGTGTCCCAAGTAATGTAGCACCTTTCACTGATAGAGCATGACAGGAAAATAATGTAGCAGGTAAAAGAAATTTCCGCCGTTGCTTTCGCAATTCAACTAAGGTTAACCAGAGCTAAACTGCAACAAATTTTTTTTGTAGTGAGAGTTACATTACGCCAGGTTTTCGAGCCGTCAGCGTGGCTGCGCAGTGGATAAACGTTTAGTAGGAGCTGCCAACTCGGGCCTCTTTCCTATGGGAGGATGATATCTGAACCAGCCTGCCAGGGCTATTGCATTCGCGTTACCCCTAGGCCACGCCGACACACTTACACGCCTTGGTTGAAGTACTGCTTTATATATGGGGGTTGGTAGCCCACGCTTTATCGTCATACCCTTTAAGGAGGAGCTTAGGTGTCCCCATAATTTTGTTTTCCTTTTTGCGTTCATTGATTTCCTTGCATTTATATTCCGAACTTTCGTGTTGAAGCTCAAGGTCTTACTCAGGTAGAAATGTCTACCAAATTACATATATCGATGTCTTGCAATATCGCCTTGTTCTTCCTAAGGAAGCAGCCGCATTACATTTCAAAATAATTATTGCAAGTATACTTGCTTACGTTTTCAATGAGGTATAGAGAACCCGAGAGACACGGAAATACTTGAAAGTTATTTATTATAATCTTTGTGTTGGCATTATGTTTATTATAGTGTTTACACTATTAGCAATGCTAATGTAAACACTGAAGCTAAATATCCTGCTGAGGGATTGCGTATATATAGGCGTCAGTAAAAGGGTGAAAGATGATAACTAACATTTTTCGCATACTGATAAAAAGTTATAAATGCTTTATCTGAAGTGAAACAAAAAATACAGTATACAGCAGTTGTACTCAGTATCTTTAACAAGATGGCCGCCCATTACTGTCCAGAAGAATGCAAATGGCATTACTTAGAACAATCATTGTATCCATATGTCTAAAACAAAAGATGTAGGGCTAGAAAGGAGGGATGATTTGCCTTCAGTTTATCAATACTCACATGTCATGCAGTAGATTCGCTGTTGTCATGACGCGCATTCCGCCCAGTAATCAGCATTTTAAGTGCGAAAAGCCTTCGAACAAAAACGACTAGTGTGGTTCATGTGTGGCCGAGCGTGAGAAGTATAGCACTGCACTTAGTAAGTACAGCAAAGCACAGCCGTTAGCGAGAGAGAGACAATGCGTATTGCGCAATAAAATACGAACCATTGAATAAGAAATTTGACACAATTTTGACATTGCAATCCGATATTGCATAGCTTACAAGCGGCAAGCCTGCATTCTTAGTGCTTTTCTATACGACTTGGTTGTTCTATCACGGCCTTTCAGAAGCTTCTATCGCGCATGTCATTAAGGACCCCCCCCCCCCCTCCCCCCCGTACTACGATACCGTATGCTTTCCAAACGCCACACCACTTAGCTTAGGAATAGCAAGCGATATAGATACCCGAAATTAATGAGGTGTATACCATTACCCACCGAGAAACGTAGAAACCTGTCTCCTGCAAATGAACTTTACGAATATGGGACACTTTTGAGGATGAAAGGATTGTCCATATTACATGGAGCGGGACGAAACGCTATCCATGTCCAGTCCACGTCCACTCTGTTAACGTTCCGCAACCGCTGATATGCAACCGGTTAGTGCTAAGTGCATCTTTTTTTTCTCTTAATTCCAGACCCCACAAAAACCTCAGTTACTATTTTTATAAATCACCTCTCAGAAAAAATAATTCATCACCCTCAAAACCCTTCAAATAATTAAGAAACTGTCGCCATTAAGGTGTATTCCACACATAGGAAAGGAAAGCATGTGCCTTTGTTTTTTGATGTCGCTTACGACAATTAGGCATAGGACACTTTTAAATATTGTGGGCGAAGAAATTTGAATTTATTGTAATCGGTAATATATAACTAATTATATAAAAACTGCAAACGTAAGTCGAGTGAAGTCAGTTCTAAACCTTCCAGATCTTTTCATATCCGTCGCAGAATTTCGCATGTATGTCTTTTCCACAAAATGTGTCATTCTAATCGTCATCTCAGTGATTCTTGTGCCTTCATTGCATATTTAATCCTGCAGCGACCACAAATTTAAGGTCCGTATGCCGAGCGGAAGCAACAAATAAAAATAATTGATCCCCAAGACGTCCAGGGAATGAAATCAACTACATGCCTCCAACGCTTCCATTCCAAATGCCAACTTGTTTGGAAATGCTCTTACTGATTATATTTCCTGCCTTCCTGTACTCATTTTGGCTGTATTGTGTTTTGCATCCCCTAATACGTAGCTGTGATCAAGGCCTTTTAATGCATGAAGAAATTATATGTGTTTTCTTCGCTAGTTTAACGTTTTGATATATTTCGCATATTTCCCAGTACGTTAATATTACTTGTGCCGTTCAAGATCAAATTCCTGGCGTCAATAGGCACATTTACTTGCCTAATAGACGAGCGTTATTTCAAAAAGTGTGTTTCGAAAGTAAGAGCAGGATTTGTTTGGATATTGTAAAACGTCTTGTGACACTTAAAACTCCCCTCTGAAAGCTGTAGCTGAAAGTCTAATAGGCTTATCTACTGGGCTGCTGTTTTATATTACTTATAGATGGCGCCTTTCGCTGTAGCACTTATTTAAAGCGAAATTTGCTAACCATATAAGCTATCATGAGTGATGCGTTAAGCCCAGTGAAAGCTGTAGCCGTATTGCTGGTGGTCCCTTGATAACGCTCGGGGCATTAACTAAAATACGCGGATTGCAGACTATGCTGCTATCTAGACTATCGAAGCAATCGCAACCAACGCATGGTTACGTACCCGGCGCTGATGAAGAGTTGATGCGTCACTAATTACACGACCATGTCTGAATTAGTGGTAGAGAGTTCGTGTGCGGATGGTCTATCCTGCGAGCCCACTTGGAAGGGCTCACTGTAATATGCGTAGAATTGTTAGGGGAAGTCAAAACACCGTTTTGCCTGGAGAGGATCAGTCTGTAACTGTCGCTTGCAGCTTCTATTTCGCACCACCCTTCAGACCCATCGAAAAATCTTTGAAAGTGCTCCACTTCGGAATGGCCTCACGGTGCCGTAAATAAAGTCTGTCATTCTGGACTTTGCACTTACTTGTTAAGTTTTCTAATGAGCGGCTTGAGTGCCTGGAAATCCGGCCGTTCATTCGGGTCTCCAGCCCAGCATTTTGTGATCAGCTGACGCACTTCGTCCGGACAGTCGACTTCATCAAAGACAGGCCGGAACAGGGGCTTCGACTCTGATATAACCTGTTCTACAATCTCTGAAAAAGAATGAAACGAAAACGACCATACCGTTCTTAGTCGAAAACAATACTCGAATAGGTGGCATGAAGACACGTAACTGAGCAGGAAGGAATCTGCTTTATCTCGGCAAAAGCTCGGCAGCGAAAGAAGTTGGTGGGATGGCTGTAATCCTCCGTAAGGCGCCTAAGAGTGGATGATTCCCGGTCACAATCCAGGAGAAATGGAGAAGCGTTTTTGGTAAGTTTTTGTTTTACCAAACGCAGCAATCCGGTTCGAGTTCAGAGAACAAAGCTTACTGTGATGCCGCAAGACAACGTCGTCCTTTTGGAACGCTAACAGAAATGGCACCACCAAAAACCGCTGGCACTCTCTTTGCGCTTGAATGAAACATAAAAGAGCTGTTCAAATTATGTTTCATGCGGCATAATTGTAAATCAGTGCTCATGCAAACAATATGCCTTTATGAACTGCCCCATTATATAAATATTTGAGGCCAAAGTAAGGTTCGCTATTTCGGCCTTTGTAGCGACATAGCTACTATTTATTATAACATAATTTTTAAATCCCCCTTGAACGAGGAGGGGTGCACTGCCACCCTTTTGGCATGTTGTCCTAAAAAACAAAACGCCTGTTTTCGTTAGAAGGTGACCATAGAAACGTGGCTCAGCAAAAGTATGAACTATGGCGTGACTCTGCACAGTGAGGCAGTTCATTACTGCAACTCGTGTCAGATTATCAAAATGCATTTTCCGTCGAAACTGCGAGTGTGATGAGTAGCGCCAAGCTTCTAGATTTCCTAAATTGACGCGAAAATGCAAGATTACAATAGGATGTGATTCTTATAAGTGTGCCTTTGTAATTCCATCATTCCTTTGACTTTTTTTAATACTTACGTCGTAATTTTTTTTTATCTAAGGAGGAGGAGGAGGAGGAAGATGAGGAGGAACGGCAGGGAGGTTAACCAGTAGAAGAAACCGGTTTGCTACCCTGCACAGTCAGAAAGGGGTGAGTGGATATAAAAGTTGTGAGAGAGGGATGGGTGAAGTTAGTTGATCTCAGGTTTTTTTAAAACTCGTTCCGCCTAGTATTGCTTTAACAGCAAAGGAACACGTAGTATGTATCGGTAGATACTGCAAAGTATGCTGTCGCGAACATCGCCATACACCGCAGTTTCGAACCCTGATTATGAAACGCGCCTCAAACACACCTGGCATGAACACTGAAGTACACATGCTACGTGTACCTCTAAACAGGATGAAGGATTGCAATTATTTCATGTCAGTGCACCCAAACCTTGTTATGCCCTTCTATTTATGATAAAAAAATTTTTTGACTTGTTGTTTTACACTCTGTAACAGTGCGATCAGGCGTGTACGATTTTGGAGATCTAAATAAATAAGTAGTCACTAGATGGTGCTAAATCAAGCACTGTACTTTTAGCTAGCGCGGAATGACACCAACACCAATCAAAGTAAGCAGACGTAGCGACGCAGGTTGGCAGCTCATCTGTGCTCTTCCTGTCATATTGAGAAGACTGGTTCAGGGACGCATTTGAGACCTCCTCTTATTTCCAGGTTGTATGCGAACGGTGATGCGCCTCGGCTGTTAAAGCTTTCCTCCGTGAGGGGAGGGTCGTATATATATATCTATATATATATATATATATTAAGCATACGAATACTATGATCATACATGTGCATAGTTCTGTATAAATTAAAAAAATATATATTATTTGTTACAAGAAACAAGTACAAAATTCTATTCATCGGCAACTCTCGTTAAGCAGTAGCAACATGAAAACCTATGTGTATGACCTATGAAATTGCTATACGTTAAAAAAAAAGGACATTAAAAACGGATATAGCGGGATGATTAAAGATGCACACATCTCCCAATTCCTTCTGGCCTTTCTGTTTCGTTTTGTTTAGCAACGTAGATGTATAGTAACATGTATTTACTATGGACATCGGCAGTGCACGTTGCCGAAATATTAGAGAGCTTTGAACGTTTCGCTGTATCTTGAAGCTGCCACCCTCCGCCGCCGTTGAATGCCCGCGTTTTTATCTGAAAAGTTTAATAAATGGCGCCGCAAATCTGAAAACAACCTGCAAAAAGTCTTCACAACACGCGTCGCAAACATTACGACTGCAATGTTTTGAAGTACGACCGGAGCAAGCTTTTTCAACGTCTACCTCCCCCCAAATTCGAAACTGGTAGTTGCGGTGTAGATTCAACTATCTCTTCTGAAAGAAAAAGAAGAAAGCAGAGCTCGAGAAATTTTCTAACGAGCCCGTCCTCTAATGAGTTTGGTGAGCAGAGCGCACTGTGCGAACAGGACCTCACCCGATAGCTCAGCACTCCCGCCGTCCCTGATCGTTGCAATGCTGCACGATAGGCGACAGACAGCGAGAGACGGAAGCGAGCGTGGTTTATGTGTACCGTTCATCCTACACTGTCGGAATTACGTTCGAGAGACTAGCGGCAAAGCACGAGCGTCAAAGCGCCCAGGGATTTGGTAGCAGCTGCCCGATAAAAGATTGCGTCTCGGTTTCCTAAACCCGTCCTCAAAGCTGCTTTGTTCTCCCGCCGTTCTTTACCCCCCTATGTCCCAAGCGGTATCTCGGATATCCGGCGCGACCCGAAGCTCAACCGGGGCTCCGCGCTTCGGTACTTGCTGTGAGCGAAGGATGCCGTTGTGGATATTACGAGGGGCTTCACTTGAGCTCGATGTAAATGAACGGATGACCGAAGCAGTCCGTTGGCTGGTTCGCGTTTCGCATGTCTCCTGGCAGAGAAACAGCATTAGGATATTCTTATTTTTTCTTTCGTTATTGTCGTGTGTAGGGTTATTAGTCAGTAATAGAGAAAAACCTGACTTAAATATTTACCATCCATTCAACAGACAACGGGCACTGAGCCTGTTTGCTCTCGAGGCCGTAAAGAGAAAATTCAAAGAAAACTTTGAAACCTCCAAGTAAATTTTATTACTACCTCATCTAGCTATGAAACGGATTTTTTTTTTTTTGTTTCCAAAGGACGCTTCTGTGTTGTGAATGTTTATTAAGCGCTTCATAGGGGCAGATATATCTGCTGAGCCCTCAGTGCGCATGCGTAAAACGAGCTTTTATCAAGGGCAGATGCGAAGAGAGCTAAAAGTTGAATGGTAAAAGTAACATCGGGTTCAGCCAAAACATTTTTGATATTTCAATAACGCTGAAATTATGTAGTTATTATTGTTAGGCCTTTTTTTCACAGGTACTGCAGCTTACCTTTTGGACTCATGTCTATATTGCCCAGGTAAAAGGCACCCTGGCGAACGGCGATCTCGTGGGCAATGATGGCGAACGAGTAGACGTCTCCTTTTTGTGTTCCATTCACCAGCAGTTCTTGAGACCGCAGTAGCTCGGGTGCTGTCCATAGCTTTCCTGAAAGGAGGAAAAAATCAATTAAATAGGGCATAATTTGATTCCTCTAAACTTCAGCCTAACATTTCTGCCCAGCATTCCAGCCAGCATCATGTATTTAAACACGGCTTCCGGAATTCGAAGGCAAATCTTACACGCGTCTCTTGTAGGGAATTGATTATGGTCAGAAGGCGAGCACTATTATTATTAGCAAACAGCCTCCAGACGTAGAGCGAAAATACCACGCGAGGTAAGTAATAGCTTAAAATCTTTTAAACATTTAAACAGCTTTGCAAATAATGAGTTTATAGTAACATCCACGTACACTAAATCTGTTGCAAATCTGCATCCACCTACACTACTTCAAAACAGATTAGCTAATACTTTAAATATAAGTCGGAGAAAATATTTCCGTGGTCATGGAAGAATCATCATACCTCGGTGGAGGGTCAGGTAGGGCTCTGTTCCCATCCTAATTTCTGCAAACTAGAATATTATTTTAAATTCTCGATTATTGAATTACAGTTTTTCTCTTTCATTTCTCCAGTCAAGTGCCTTGCACTGCCACACACCAAAGACTGTCTTTCATATGAATAAAATATTCTCGTGTTAAGCGGAATAACGATCTTCTAGATAGTGCTAAAGATTGACATTATATCTGTGGCGTTCCCGGATTGCCTACCACGTCATTTTATACGCTGCTTCATGTTTCTCACTTCTCATGGTAAAGCAGTAGGCCCTAATGGTTTCCAGTAAATGTGTTTTTTCTTTGCTGCCATTGATATGTTTTAAACAGCGTTGAAATATGACTACAGTGCTTTCTATTGCTTACAGCCTAGGCTTCATTGCTTTATAATTATAGCGAGCTTTAATTAAAATAATTTAAGTTTAATCAGACCTTCTTCCGCAAGAAAAAGTCACGTAAACATCTGCTCTCGTAAGGCACTAATTGAAAGCGTTTTCCATGCAATACTGCAGGTTTACACGCAAACTTAGACAACGAGGAAAATGCCTACGATTTCGTACTGCCCTTCAGTAAGCGCAGTATTCCAGTATTATATATCCTATGATTCCAAACATATTCTGGCATTGAACAGATTTTCACTAGTAGCCTCAGCCGGAACAAACGTAAGAAATTGATTTGTGGTTAAATGTGTTTTGTTCATACTGGAGGCGTGTTGTCAGCGGGTCTCTAGGTTCTTTCAATAATGGTGTAAATTTCGGCTGATCCTCCCCCGCCGGGCTCAGAATTCTCCACCTGGGAGGAATGGGAGGCCTTACTGCGCGTTATGGACCCCCATCGGCAGAAGACCGCGATCACGCTGGCCGCGGATGTGCTGCAGCGACATGGACTGTCACACATCTAGAGCAGTGAGGCCGTTCCTGGCCCGGGTTATGCGGCCCGCACCAGTGGACAATAAAGTTTTCTCTCTCTTTCTCTCTCCTTCACGAAGCTCGTGGTTTTTACTTAGTTGTATGTAAAATGAATGGCGCACAAATTTGATTCGCTTTTCTAGCGCACCACATATAGTACTATAGCATGCCGGACAGAGGTTTAGCTCCTTTTCATGCTGCCTTAAGTTAAGCACTTCTGTCACGCTTGCTGTCGCCAGTACGTATGTGTAGTGCATATCTTCGGATGATAGGAGCTCTTTGCCATGAAATCGAGCTCCTTATACGCGATGCTTACTTTTCGCACCCATAGTAGCAGTACCCCCCTCCCCCCTCCTCAATTTTTTTTTTGTCTACTCATTCATCTGTCAGGTAGACCTTAACTATTATTCGGATGTACTCTGCGATAGTGCTTTGAGACTATGCCCTTCCACCAGTGTTGCATAAACGTTTTTAAAACCACTAATCGATCAAGACGTAAAGTTTCCATAAACCGACTTCCGGCCCAATGGCTGTTTAAAGTTTAAAATGCATAGATGCCATAGCAAAATGACTCTGACGACAGAGCCATTTTTTGCGGCTTCCTTGGCTAAATAAGAAAATTGGTTAAATGAGCAGAACCAAGAAATTGTAGACACGACGTTCAGGATGTAAAAATTCTAAATCTTGCATAACCAGTAGTTGACTGATATAAATTAGGTGTCGCTATGCGCTCCTATATTACAAATAATAATGCGGCAGATTTCTATATCTTCAGTTGGATTCCCAGAATGGTTCCGGTGCCGCTTCCATAGAGGAGTGTTTTTGGCACTGTGTATATTTCGCCACCAAAGTTGTTTGAGATGAACTTAATGAATGAGTATATCACTTTGAAACAGCATAGCTGTGGAAGATTACAACTGCAGAAAGTATGGTCGTACACTCTCAAATTCGGAGTTAATGTCAGATTTTCTGCTGTTTGTGGCGAATAAAAAGAGAAAAGGGGCAAAAATGACAATATTTAACATTCAAGCAAAGATGCACAGTGAATAATAACATAAACGGGAACCGAGATGTATACATGCGCGAATTATAAATTATAAATTCGAGCGAACTTGAAGTCAACGCTATCAGGTTCCGTCAGTGGAGTTTAAAACATCAATACGTTTTTTTTTTTTTTGTATTAGGTTGGACAGGAACCAAATGTTCAGCACCGCGGCTACGGAATTATACACTGGTGTCGGCATATTGGTTACTTCCTTTTTGTTCTCTTTGTATTGATTGGGATGGCCGTATTCTAACAGCAGCTCAGAAGCAAGGAGCATAAACTTCTAGCAATAAGCTATGAAATAGCCATTCATTACAGTGCTTCCGAACGGACACTGAAAACACATATTGCACCATATTCTAAGTTATTAAATTCTAGACTTCAACACCACGACAAATATTTGGGCACAAGCCATGCTGCAAAGTCGCCTTTATTCCTTGGAGGATCTAATTTCAGTAAGTATAGAGAACAAATAATTGAGTTATTCGCAAGTTCGCAATAGGTTTCTAGGCGTAGCGTAAACGAACAGCATGGTACAGTGTACGAGGTTATTTGTAGGCGTCATCTTTCAGGCACTCTTTTTGTGTTGGACTGCGAAGTAAGGCAGGACTCAAAATATTTCTTAGTTTCCTGTTCGCTTTGAGCGAATTTGTATAATAAGCGAGCCGTCATCACGTAACTTGTTTCTCGGCTGTCTAGCGAGATCTGTCCGTTTCTAGCAGCTCTGTGAATGATTATATGTTAGCGTATAAGTCTCGCTAGGACAAAAAGCCTTCTCCGTACCCGTTGATTGAGAACGTGTCAGAAAAATACCCGCGCGTTTTCGCATCACAGTTATGAGACCAACGCTTTCGAGCATTGTTCAGTGCGGTGTCATGCAATCACTCTCCCCATTGAGCGTTCATCTGCTGTTCAAGTTGGCGGCTAGTTTGCGATAAGGATTCAAACCGAAGACATACTATGCTGCAATTTAATGTCTTTAATCGTAAGCATAGGTGTCTAACGAGAACCGATATGGATGTTGCGATTGAATTGCCCCGCTCCACCCCCCCCCCCCAAAAAAAAAAAATAATAAAACGAAATCAAAATCGGCGGCTGCGTTTCGATGGAGGCTAAACGAAGTGGCGTCCGTGTGCTGTGCGATGTCAGCGCACGTTAAAGATCCCCAGGTGGTCGAAATTACTCCGTAGCCCTCCACTACGGCTCCCCTTTCTCTATTTCCACATTCACTCCCACCTTCATCCCTTCATCCCTTCCCTTACGGCGCGGTTCAGGTGTCCACATAGCAAGTGTGACAGATACTGCGCCTTTCCCTTCCTGTGAACCAATTATTATTATTATTATTATTAAAGGCAATGTTAAAAGGGCTGTCGCGGTTACTTTTCCAGCGGCGCTTAAAAGCGTCCTCCTAATTTTTTAATGAACGACCTAACATCAAGTGTGCACCAAAAGCCTTCAAAAGCGGTCATTGCTTTGCCTTGCATTAATGAGTGACTCGTTAGCACTGAATAAAGCATACGTACTCCTCCAGAAGGCATAGGTGTCCTCGTTCTCGTTCTCATCGTAGGAGCGCAAGTTGTGCAGTCCAAAGTCTGTAATCTTGAGCACAAAGCGGCTGTCCACCACGCAGTTTGACGACTTGAGGTTGCCGTGGCTGTGAATCTCGCTGTTGTGTAGGTACGCCATGCCTTTCACCAGGTCGTGCATCAGCGAGTAGCGAAACATCCAGTCCAGCTTGATCTCTTCGTTCTCGAGAATGTCCTGAGCACAGGCAAGTGGTAAAGACACTCGGGAGCGCTCTTCACGACTCAGCATACTGGAAATTGACAGTTAGAAGACAAAGCACCACGTACAGACTTATAGTGAACGCTCGAGAGCGTGGTCTTAATAGCTGGGCCCTGGACCATGCCACGTGAGGTGACTGAGATAAATGAAGATAGCGAGCGTTTTTGAAGGAACCCGATTCGAACATAATCTAGAGTACAGCGGCCAACGCGTATGAATTGGTAAAAAAGTCGCTCTAGGAGAATTTTGAAGATTTCTTTTAATAGCAGCAACTCGACCTACATGCCGTGAGAGTCAGATTTAGCAGTCAAAATTTAATAAAACACTCCTGCTTCCACCTTTTTTAATTCCCTGCAGAGATTAAGAGGACTCACCCAACACCCACCAGTTCGTTTCAGGCAATCGCGCGACAGCTTGCCGCTCTGCCATCGGTGGAGTAATATGCTGAGTGACCTTGTGAAAATAGTGAACTTGCTTCGGGTTTTTCGCTGACACGTCCACTGAGCCCAAAAATTAATAGCTGTTCTATAAAAATATTAGGGCAGCGTATCAAAACCTCAAATAAAGATATTTTAGGCGTCCGCCGATAAGAGGAATCTCGCCGGCCACCGCAAAGCGATGAGGTTTAGCTCGCGAAAGCAAAGAGTACAGGCCTATTTTTATTGCCGTGGGCTTAATTTATGACCATGGCGAAAAATATTTATTCACTGGAACCCGGGAAACAAAATAAAATCGAAAGCAAAATTCAGCATAGCGCAATTTAGTGCGCCTATATGTTTTAAAACTGCGGTACGCTCAACGTATCCGCAAAATTTTCGGATGCCTGTGATTCGCTCCGGGACTTTTAAACTGTCTCATTTCTTAAACTGTCTCATTCCCTATTACTTACGCATTTTCCACGTGTCATTAATTCGATGGTTTAGTTCTCTTGTACGCAACGCTTTTACGAGACAAAACCTTATATGCCTTCGTCCTTCGCATAACCACTTAGGAGCGCTATCAATGAGCAGCAAACAGCTTAATGAGACGCGCGGAAGAAGCAAAAGGTTAAAAGAAGTAGCAATTTTCTCGCTATTGCACCCACGCTTGCCTCATCTCCCAAAGATAGGCGATAAAGAAAGTTTCGTTTTAATAAGTTTATAACTTTCTTACCGGTGAAATAAGACAAACAGTACCTTCTCGTTCACCTACCCACATTCTTCTTCGTTCCAGTATATCAGAAGTCGGTGGCGTTACCTTTTAGGAGCTTTATTATTGATCCAAGTTAAGACTCATTAATGGGAGCGTTTGGAAGCCTACCGAAACCACTTCTGAAATGAGTCCAGACATGCTTGATTACCTCGAACGTGCTTTCATCTCCTTGTATCCAGGAATAAACCCAAGGAAAAGCCTTTACGAAACGCCTCTTCTGATTTATGTTTTTAGCGTGTACTTAGGATCCCAACATAGGCGATGGCGGCAGCTCGCTAATGGACGAGAAAAAAGTAGAGCCTGGCGATAAGTGGCAAGCAAATATGGCAGGCATTAAAATATACTGTTGGGGTCTTGATGGTAATTCTGTACTCCAAAAGTAGTCATAATATTTCCCAATAGCAAAGACGCGTTATTAACATATCTTCTCTGTCCTCCTGTTCACTTGTTGGAGTGATATTTTGCTTTCAGCGTATTTATGCACGAGTATATTCATTTGTTATCCTCCTATTAACCCTAATATGAATTCATGAAAAAAAATCAGAAAGAGGTGCACGATCTATTTAAGGTCGTTTGTATAAAATTTATTTGCATACCTTATGAATACAGCTGACCATTCGTCCACAACACAACAAATGTCTGTATTTGAGTCTGAGAGTGGTATACAACATAGTTAGGCGATAATTAAAAACTGTCCGATAGAAATAGTTTCTTGTCATTCAGGCAGTTCACTCGGCCGAGTCTACTTTAAACTAGCTCATTTAGCAAAATTATTAAACCCATTTAGCATTTATTTCAAGATGAATTGCGATCTAATAATGCAGCCAAGTTGGTTTCTCTTGTTATTGTTTTTTTTTTCGCTCTTTGCGTCAGGCCAATCTCTCTGTTATATTTATTTAATTATTTGTCACGCTACCCACAGTGCCATAATTGACATTACGGTGAGGGGGGGGGGTGTTAATGAAAGGGGGAAATAATAAACGTAGAGGTGATTTGCAATGAGAATAGAATCTCCGATAACATAGAAAGCTACGCTAGCAAAAAGGCATCAGGAACAGAAAGCAACTATTTCATTGTAAACGCACGTCGTAGGGCCTTGCGATTGCCAAAGAAAGAAAGAAACAAACAAACATGTAGTTGGTTCAAAACTGTGTGTCATTTTCGCGTTATTACAGAACTAATGCAGCAATTAATCACCATTCTATTGGAAGACAAACCTTACATCACCGTGCTAAAGATATGGTGTGGAATGTACAGACATATCAATATCAAGAAATGCTACCGCATTTCTACTCTCGTTTTCTTTAACAGCCAAATCATGTGACTAGAAGAAGTTGCTAAGAATGCTAGAGTAAAAACAAGAAAAAACAGCTATTATTCTGTAGCAGGAATATCCTCAATTTCTTCCACACCACTGTTTTCGATCTTGGTACTTCCTCTTAAAGTTACTATTTTTCAGCCCATTTGAAACAGAAGAAAGGTATGGCACAATGACGCCCACTAAATGAGGTTCCACATGCTATGTTATACAAGCGGAGGTGCAGTTTTTAGAGCAGTGATGTAGTCAACTGTAAATTGCTTTGTTTTTGCACTTTCTTGTTATTTAAACATTTTTAGTCTGCTCGTGAATATACCTAATGAAGTGTTATTGAAGAGAAAAGGCACCTAGCTCGAGATCAGAAAATGCTCATTTAAATCATGAATTACATCGGCTAAACTATGAAAGCAGCCATTTAAATATATTTTGATGAAGGGATGAGCAAAAAGTTGAGGCCCATATTTAACTACCCTTTCAAAGAATTAAAAATTTATGGGAAGAATTATTAGTGAAAAGTTTGCTCCATCAAAAACTATGAGAAGAAAACTGAGGTTTCTAAGAGCTGTATTAGAGGGCCTTTATAAGTTTGTTATCTATAAAGAAAAGCCTTCTTAAAGCATGGAAGTATATGCGGTCAATTTACTCCTTCCTTTGATTGGTGAGCGGAGAGTCATAAAAGAGATTTGGCTCGTCGGAAACATTCTAACATAGACATATACAGCTGTACCTGACGCCTCCTGCGTATGCGTATTGACAGGGTTGTGGGTAATCACGGCCACGATGCCTGTGTAGCAGAGATCTTTTAAACAGGTATACGTCTACGCTAGTACGTCTCGGCTCTGCTAAAAACCTCTATAAATACAGTTCTACGCATATGCCTTAGAAACAAAGCAGTACTCGAATTCATTTTCTACATACCGCATAAAGTGCGAAACCTTTTAGCGGTAGAACTAGAAGTATATCTGATAAACTAAGACACAAGAATTTACTCTTTCAATGGTATAAGCGGAACTGGCGGTAAAAGACAAGTGCCGTCAAAAAACCAAAAAAACTAAAAGAGAACTGAAAGCTGCCGAAACTCTTCATCTTGTAAATTGAAACTGGTGATGAGCTGAGCTTTTTGCGAACGAAATGAGAAAAACACTGACATTCTTAGCACTAAGTGAAGGAATTTCCTGCGCATTTTGTTGCAAGGCCCATTGGCCTACATATGTAAAGCACCTCGTAACTGCCAACACTAATTCGCGCGAGAGCCTATCTTGCAATGGATTTAGAGATTTAGAGTACTTCTCGCATTCATAAATACCCTGTTTTATCTTATGTTGCGAGAGCACCCATAAGTAATGCAGTACATGGTTGTACCGGGTTACTTACCGTCAGGACTGATTACGAAATACACCCGGGGAACCATTTATTGTGATGCAAGCTTGCACAGCTCGGTGACTATTCCGTTCTTTCGATTCTCTATTAAAGTTCTGCCATTGCTCGTAAACAATAAAGAAAGAATATAACATGATATGTTATCAGTAGCATCTCTGGGTACCGTGGATACTTAAGGAAACACTTGGGCAACACGAATTTGAATGCATCAGTTGCGAACGATTAAATAAATGAAGCTGGCCTGATTCTAAAGGGCCCGTCTCAATCTTCTCACGAGTATGAAACGTTTTGAAGTTTTAATGCGCATGTTCTTCGAATAAAAGAGCATTTTGTGTCTGGTATTCCTCAGGCTGAAAGTGTTCTGAATATTGCGTGTTGATTATGCTTAACTTTTACGAATAAATTTCGAACTGTTGTTAGAATTTTTGTGTGTTAAGGAGAAGTTATATAGGCACGCAAAATAATTTCATGCCTAAGTAAATATACAGTGATGCATGCGCCTGCTATAAACACGGTGTATGGTTAATTCCGAACTCCAAGATACAGTATTGAGCGCGTTTAATAAAGTTCCAAATTACTCTATTGTTTCAGAGCCATATTCCACTTTTGCTTAAGGTTGTTTATAAAGTAATATAGTGCAGCATGGCTTCCAGTTATGCGAGTAATAATATCCTACAGAAAATAAAGAAAACCCGTGAGTTCACTACTCTTTAATGAGCAATACCAACACTATACCACCACTAGGCTTTTGCCTTACCGAGTTACTTGGAACAAATGTTGCTTGAAAGTTTTGAAAATCAATTTTGTCGCTTTGTGGGAGGCCTCCTGGCTGGAATGGCACTGTCAGCCTTTTATACAGAGGCCGCTAAAGGCGCGGAGGGGGTTTGGTTGTTTCGAGTGGGGCAATTGGATTAGAAGGCCAGAGCAACGGGTTCTATGGAGCGAGACAGGCATAGTAATAGAATCAGTCTGGAGGTCTCCAGTGGCCCAGCCTGCTCCGAGAGGGGACATGAATGCCAAGGACAGGATACAGAGAACGCAACAGAACATAGCTCCGAAACCCGTCGTAGGTCGAGGAAAATAAAGGTGCAGGCTTGTAAAATGACTTTTGTCCAAATATTTTTGAGATGTATATATATTGTCTGAAATTAGTGGGGGTGCCCTTGCGCTACCTGTTTATCGTCCCAGTTTGCTACACTGGAGAAAAATGATAAAGTTTTTCATGAGTTGAACTAGCACTTGTATTCCTCGGGAGCAGAGATCCTGTGCTAAATGAGCGACACACTTTTGTATGCCTTAGCGCGGGTGCATGAACGACCACTGAAATAGAGTTGAGGGCATTTCCGATAAGTAGACTTGTACTTTTATACTCTGTAGCCACCTTATTTTCTTGTTTTAGCACGAAGGCAGGTAGTTATCGAAAAAAAAATATTTACACTAAAATAATTCCTTAGTCTATCATCAATAATTAGGATAATATTCTTGACAACAATTATAAACAATACTGAACATCGTCGAAGTGCTAGTAAAACACGTTGTGCACAACAAAGCGACGCCCAGTATGGGACATGAAGAAAGAATGTCACGTGACCTATTAATATGCAACTACTACGCCTGTAAACGGCACCGCCAAAAGCTCTGCCCTGTCAACTCCGCAACCGAGCAAAAAATATATTCCGATTTGAATAATTTAGAAGCGCGATTTTACTAGAGCATCGCGTGGAAACACCAAAAGAACGACCTGCACCGATGCCTAGTGAGGCATGCTTTATCAAGTACGTGTCGTCTGCACCAGCGTTATAGGTGCCTTAACAACAACCGCACTACTGATACAAGAAGAGCTTAGTCGCTCACTGTCACCCTCAGCACCCACGTGTGCTTATGCACGCCAATACCTTGCATAGCCTAGAGCGCCCTTGTGGTGGCACATTTTGCAGCACTGTCCGTTGCTGAAGTTTGGAATTCACTCCATCAGGAGCAATAGACATTACAAAATGAACACAGTGAGCTTAACCCCGTTTTGGTCCAGAAGTCAGACCGCAAACCAAAGCACAGTTTTTTGTGTTTCCTCCTGAATCAATTATTTTTCTGTGCACAAATAGAAAATATGAAAAATTACGACTTCTGCTCTATAACAAAGCAGCAAGACTCTTTTAGAAATGTCTTAGCCCTGACTCTTTCCTCTCAATTGATAATCTTATTATTCTTTTCTTCGCCATATATGTTCTTATATATTTTGCCTTTTATATCCTTGCTCATCAAGGATTATTTGTAAAATTTTCCTCACTCAACTTGAAAAAGCGGCCGCCAGCGAATAACAAGAGGCGTATAGCAAAGAAAAGTGATATTGGACACAGGCAAATGCTGTTGTTCACGACAGCGCAGATATTGAGTAAATTATATTTTGTTTTCAGGGCCTGCTTTCAACGCATGAACTTACGGATGAACTATCACGTGACATAATTATTAAGTTAATTGTCCGAAAACTAACATGTGTGACAATGAGAGTGTTTACTGGGAATTTTGGTTTCAAATTAAAAACCCCCATGCCCATGAACCTAGCAATTTCAAGTTGTTCAAGAGGGGAGCGTCCTGACTCCAACTGGATGCAGTTGAGAGAAGCTGTTGCCACCGTGTGGCGTGTCGTCTGATACAAGAGATCCAGAGGTTGCTCGCATCAGGTTTTCTTTTCTCGGTCATCAAGGCTGTTGTTGAAGCCACTCAGCGGCAATTCAAGAGCCTTGCATGCGAGAAGCCGCTAACATCGTAACAAATGAAGCAACAGAAGGTAAGATATCATAACTGGATAAAGTCTCCAGCACTATAAAGAAGGTGGCGGAAATGCACCGTGAAATATAGTGTTTACCGCGTTTTTCAAACTAGTTGACCTTTGACCTTTGTGCGAGGGTTGGGAACAAAATGAGGCAGACAATTGGGGATATAAAACTAATCACGTAAAACTTTTTTTGTGGGGGCCTGCAGAGAACTGTTTAGAAGTAGGAGAGTTAGGTGTATTCGTAACTGTCGCCAACAGCTAGAAATAGTGCAAAAAGTGTATCATTTCGGAGAGGCGAAAAAGAAAATTGTGCAAGTGACACGTCTTTGTGCTTAACAAAGATTGTGCATATATTGAAAAGGATGGTTCAAATTGTTCAAAGCTGACACCAATGCACGTGTCATAGGTGGAAGTGAGAATGCGCATAAGTCGAATACTTTATGCGGGAATGTTTGTTTCAATAATGAACATTTGTCGTATCTCTCCATGTTTAACCGTGTGAGGCTGAGCATGCGTCTCTGTGTATGCACTGGTACCTTCTTTACAGCAATCTCTATACTCCGTACTCTTCGTTCTTTCGCAAGGTTTATTTATTCATCGTGCTTTCTCGACCTAGTACTTCATCTGTTCCACAGAAGGCGCAACGTAGTCGCGTGGCGCATTCTGTTTCATCTTGCGCTACGCGGCAACCATCATCGGCTTCATCTGACGCTGTGAAGCAAACATCGTCGTATTCATTGCCGTACTCAAGCACGAGAGCACTGTGCCATCGCCGCAGCCGACCACACCTCATGCAAAACTGCAGCCCATCCTCGTGGCTGGCAGTAAACGTCGTCTTCATCATGTTCCATCTGCGCCACTCCCTAATTTAACTTAGCTAAATGCGCCATACGCATACGCCATCTCGCTGAAGACAGACACAACCGTGTCAGAGAGGCTGCTGAGACTATCGAACGAGAAGCTTACCTAGAGCGGAAGCGAGATAACGTCGAAGCGGCTGTAGCCACTGCGGTCGCGGTCGATGCCTAAAGCTCATGAAACCTAGTTCAAATAGAGCTGAACCTCAACAATTTGTTTTCAAGTTCAGCATGCTCCAAATTGCAGAAAAGCTGACGGTACCCTTAACTTTTTTAATTTTGCCTTGTAATTATCCCTTACTTTTAGTCCTCCCAGGTATTCGTATTCTTGTCTCACCATCTCCTTCTTCGCAAGAGGAGGATTTCCCTTTCTAAACCTTGCCACTTCCTGCCGTGGTAAGTGAAAAGTGCGCACACAACCGCACCGGACCCCACGTTTTCCTCGCGATGGCACTTATAAGATAACGCATTAAAATGTCTGTTTTCGTAAACTTTTACACTCCATTACAATACAAGTTCTTTTCTAGGTGGCGCTAACTGAGTAAAGCCCTAACTCAATCAGTATCTCAATCAGTGTCGGAAGAGGCTTTCAGTGAAACGAAGAACGAAAGGGAAATAGCCTTCGGCAACTGGGCCGCAGCCTTCAATGAGCGCTTTAAATTGAATACCCCACAAACAAAAAAGGTCAAAGTAAACAAGGAACCGGGAATTGGTCATTCAACACGGCTGGGACATTCAACGAAAATGAGGGTTGGCAAACGAAGTTTGCAAGGTGCAAGTAAACAAGAAGATCTCAATTGAATAAAGCCGCGTTTCTGAAAACTATGGGGTAGCTTTGGTTACAAAAACGGCACTACTCGTCCACAATGCCTTTACTCTGATGGGATTTACGTTGCTCCCGCGAAAGGAAGAAAAGGCGGCTTATATATACGTGCAGAAAGGACAGAGGCGTAAAGTCTAGACTGTCGGACTTTTTCAAATATCGCATAACGTGCGCAGAGATGGTTCATTTTGGCACGAGTACTTTTTCCTTTCTTTTTCATTTTTTTTTTGGGGGGGGGGAGGGGAGAGAAAGAAAGAAGAAGGGGTTATCTGTGGGTTCGTATACCTGGTACATATTAAAGACCACGTGTTCTCGGTTATTTTGTTATGGCTGATCCCTTAGTCCTTTTTTGAACGAGAGATACGTTTGACCTTAAGTGGCATTACGCCTCAAATATAAACGTGAATAATTTTTATTATTTAGATGTTAGTGCTAACATCTAGACACGAAAAGAAACCAAGAAAGATATTATGCGAATTTGATGAAGAAACAAACACTATTTCAATCATTTCTGCGTTCCTGTGGCTTTGCAAACTTTAAACAGATATGATCATGTAAAGAAACAGGCGAATCGCGGCACCAATGTAAAATAATGGACATATTCAGGAAAATTTTGACACGAACAGAATCCTAGAATCCATCTTTCTGACTTTGGACAATAGAGCCTGGGGACGTTCGTCCCCCAGGTCAGTTGAATGTTATGGTAGTTTACCATAGCCTGGCCATATATTCCGACACCTAAACATCATTATTATGAATCATGCTACCACAAGCACGTTTTGTTATTTCTGTTATTAATATCACGCTACTGCATATTCTGTTTAGCCTTTCTCCATGATATTATGTGGCAAACATTTGTTACTGTGAACAAGCTCCACGGGCTGAATGCTATGAAAGGGCTGCATAACAAGAAAGTGAAGGAACAACACACGCTCTGCATATCTGTGCATGTGTTAATTCAAGAATATATGGAGTGTCCAGTACAGCGATATACGCTAAAGATTACTGGGATTACCAAAAGCGCCATGGAGAAAGCGATGAATACTGGGCGTAATGGCGACTTCCCAGAAGGTCGAAATTCAGCCAAAACGAAAATCGCTCTAAGTATACTCCCTTTCGACCTCTAGGAATGGGACATGACGATTACTGTTGGTGAGCTTATTCGTTTCTACGAAAGCGTAGCGATTCCCGGGTCAAAACTACATAGGTTGGAGAGGGCCTTACCTGCAAGCTTCCTTTCGGGCAGTACTCCTTGACGAGGCAGCAGTGTGGTGGCTCTATGCAGGCGCCTATGAAGCGGACAATGTGGTCATGCTGCAGGTCCTTCATCTGTATGTGACGAATACAGTACATTATTGCAGCATTATTGGTGCATGTTTGAAGTGACAACACCATAACCCCATCTAGTGTTCTATGCAGGTGACCAAACACATGCGTGCGAAGATAGCGAGGCAACAATGATGTCTTATTACCTAAACGTATCCTGCAGCGAGAGCCTTTACACGATCTTCTCGTTTCCGCATGGCTCTGCTTCGCGTTCAAGACCACCCCTTTGCGAAGCCCTAACCTCGAGCTTCGTGCTACTTTTTGTCATCATTAGGTGGGACGTCCGCTCGTAACACTCCAACAAGGGCTTGGGAGAGCCTCTCGCACGCTTCACATAGACGGGAAGTGACAGCCTGCAGATATCCGGTGTGCTGAACGCACAGAGCACGTGCCAGTGACTTGCACTCGAAGTGCTGCTATAAAGTTCTGAAGTTCTGAAGCAACTAATTAAGTACTTAATTAAGTTCTTAAATAAATATCGCCAACTGATATGCTATGCTGCATAATGCGGGAAACCCAGAGACAGCAGTGTTGCGTGCCGGACTGATGGCGCTTCTATAGCTGGGTTACACTGAGGTGAATTCCTGGTCACACTAAAATCCGAGGCAGTAAGGCAGTGCATCGCCTCGCCTAAGTACTTCAACACCGGGCGCCTGGAATTCCCAAGCCTCAATCGGCCACGTGGGAGGCTATCCTTTCCTACAAATAAGAATCTAATTTTGACCATGACAACATTCGAGAAACCGTTAGTAAGCTCCCAATTCCGGAAAAATCTCTCACTGCCGCGCCACTACGCATTCTTCGAAGCAGACACCTAAAAGCAGTGCTTATTCCTGACCAGTCTGTTCTCTTCAGTACAAGACACCCTCCTGCGTGCCCGAACTGTCCTGAACCCTAAGGCAATTTAAAACGCTGTATTTTCTTCTGTCCCGTCGAAACTACGTTCCCATATCTTCGACATCCTTCTGCCTCAACGTGGCGGGCTTGACTAGCCTCGGTCCAGCTGATGAACCAGTTGACCTTGATGACCCTGGCCCAGGACATTCTCGATCCTTCATAATGCGTCTTAATAAAGTTTTTTTCCTCCTCCTTCATTAACAGCATTGCTCGATCAGGGCACAAGCCGGGCTCACATTATCTCATCCACGTTGAGGGCGTGTGTGTGTACAGGGGTGGTCAAAAGCTCCCAGGCCCCAAGGTCTGCTTCTGAGCAGTATAGTCAGGCAACTACGATGGCCCCAAATCTCAAAATACATGTGGAGGGTAGAAGAAGCATTATTCTAACCTCTGAGATCATTTATAGCTTTAATGGGATCTCACCTGTCAGAATATGCTGACCTGCTGACCAGAAGCAAAACCTACGGCCTGGGAACTTTTGACCCCCCCTGTAGGTTCTATAAGTACTTATAGAAAGAGGCACAGAGCAACCTTACGGTGACTAGAGAGCGAAACTTACCTCGGAGAAAAGATTGTGGAAAAAGGAAAAAGGAAGAAATATAAAAAATGAGAACGTTTACATCAACTGTTTCTAATTTTCGCGATTTTCGCAAGAAGTGGAAAAACTAACTTCTTTTGCCAGATATCGGGTCGCTCGAAATACAAACCTCTCATTGGAAAGCACAGTGTATTGTTTACGTTTCTTTATCGGTACCGACCGTTTCTTTTTATAAATCATTAAGCTGTGTGAGCAATGAATGTTGTAGAATGCAGCTTGTGCTTCAACCTGCGCTGACAACGCACAATAGACTAGCATTTCTGCATTTCAGCTGAATCGGAATATGGCCGTTGTGGCTTGGATTATTCCCTCAAACATGTGGTTACCAGCGGGAGCACAGCCATGGCGTGAAGCCCGTATTTGGCAGCAAGAGATGCTTTCCGCGACTTCCCAAAGGTTGCTGATACTAAGGTAGTTGGCAAAGCAAGTATTGCCTGGACACCAACAAAGAAAAGGGATTCTGACCTTTGACAATAATCGTCCTTACAAATGGGCTGAGATCATGTCCTTGCTCACTATATCGCCCGGGAAATATTTTTCATTGTACACGTTTACTTCCGGAACGACCTGGGGGTTGCGAAGGGTGCCGAGTTGATAGCTCTGGACTACACGCGCGTTTATAAACTTCACCTCAGTCGCAATATCTCTTCTGCCTCGGAATATACACCGCAACACTATGTCAGCAGTCGAACGCCAAAGTAAGTGAGACATCGGTACGGACAAGAGCAATATCGTCATTCCGTGATTAAACGAGATTAGCCACAGCTTATGCAAAATGACGCGCACATAGCAAGAATTAACAAGGCTAGTAGAGCGTTAACTTGGCTGGTGCTTTGTGTAGGAAAGGCACCAAAAATACTCGCCCGTAAATAAAACTGTATTTTGGTCTGATTATGCAAGCGTAGCCGGCAAGACCCGTCCTCGAAAGTTTTCTAATATCTGGCAAAGCCACGAACGTTGCCCTCACACTGTTATCCTGCTCATTATATAAATATCTAAGCCGGCCAACTAAGTGGATCCGTAGATCTCTGCGTCTGCTCTCCCACCGTGCTAGTTTCTATGCAAAATGCAGTTACCATGCATTATCATGAGCTTCGCACGTAAGCTGATTATATCTGTGTTTCTGTGAAAAATGGGACAAAAATATTTTCGGTACATAATGCTGGAAAAGTAAAGTTAAAAATGTCATTAGAAAACATTTTCTGTCTGATTTAGAGAAACGTCTATTTCTGGCTGCGTATTTCGAGCCACATTCATTCATTACAAAGTCGACTACCCAAAAGAACAAGAAATGCAGTACTGATGACATGACACATATTTAGGTCACCTGCAATTAAAAATATTGTACGGGAACACCAGTAAACGACCTTCTTTATAATCTCTTATTTACATAAGCTCTAACAAAAGAGAAGCACCACCTCTGCAATGTAAAACTTATCTTGGAACCTTCATACATACGAGCAGTGTCATATACGAAAAGAAAATAAAAGGTAGCTTTGAGGAAGTTATTTTTCGATTTGAGTTTCTGTCGTAACTTTTATACAAGCAAAAGGTCTCCCCAACAAACGGTGATGTGCGGAAAGCCTAAAGGGACTATTTGTCATTTCAGCCGCTCAACAGCTAGCGGTTTGGCAAACTTAGCGCCCGGAAGCCATATTACCACACAAATTCAGAACCTTCCTTTTCCTTTCTTTTTTGTATTTTGCTGTTGCAGACGTGACCGAAACTAAAATAAGTGAAAGCAAACGGAAGAGACAGTTGTGTGAGGCAGCATGTGGGCTGAGTTTCCGTCCCACGAGCTATCGATCTGCCCTGGTGAAAAAAAAAAAAAAAGAATAATTTTATAATTTATCGAATCGCAACGTCGTGAAGCGTCCTAAAGCTACCGAGGGGAAGGGGGAGTGAGGCAGTGGAGGATGAAGTGCTCTCTAGAGGGCACTTTGCTTGGCACCACGCGAAAACAGGACGGGCTCGCTGGCTGCCAAACCAAGCGGAAAATTTGAGGGTAGAACATTGCGACATAGCAATATCCAGTAAAGCTTGCTTCTCGTATAACGATGTAATGGTGACAGATAGACGCTCATGCTTGCATATGTCTCCTACGGCGTGTCCATATGTCCCTTTATCGCGTGATGAAAATAAAAATTGAATTGAAGATTAACGCACATTGAAATTAATACCTTAGCGATTAATAGGATCCAAAATATTGAAAATCTAGAGGGGTTTCCCTCGAAGTCCGAAATCTATTAACATTTTAAGCCGAAGAGGAAAAACGGAAAAAGTAAAGCAGTGAAGCTAATGTAAAACCTCAGTTCACTGTTTGTAAGATGAAATTTCAGCTCTATACACCCCACAAAAAAAAAAAAGAAGAAAAAGAAGCTGTGATAGCGTTCTTGACAACTGAGACAGCTGCTGCTAAAATTATATGCGTCTAAGATCACATCTGCATTTCATTTACTCATGAGAAAAACATTCTCAATAAGAGGCAAAGAACGCTTATAAGCAATGCACAGCGCATTCAGCAAGAAAGAGACAAGCCTTACTAGTTCTAAGAGATGATTCCTTGCCCACTGAGTTTGTTTTGGGATTGATCCTACATTTTAGCTATTACAGACATCTTTTACAATTAATCCCGAACAGCAAATATCCACGCTCTCTTCGCTGAAAATCTTCGCGAAGTACACAGATGTGTCTAGAGGGATACACGAATGACCTCATCCGGTGTTACAGTGAAGAGAATCGGCTAGGTCTCGCGCCTGCAGTTCGAAAGAGCACAATTTAAAGATAATATGAAGTGTTAGTGCAACAACTGGAAAGAAAAACCGCTTAACGCCTCCCACGGTTGCAAAAAGTCTGCTGAAATGTAAATAAAGAAGCTCCATTGGAACAAAAGTTGAAATAAAGCCGAACGGTAAGAGCACGAAAGAGTAGGGACAATCATTGAAACGTAAGGGCGGAAAACCTGGGTGTTTTCTATGGCAGACATTTTCTGGCTGGTGTCGTTAAACACGCAAAAAGGTAGTAAAAGGGGACGTAAAGAAAACTACAATTGACTTTCAACGCCTGCCTCCTTAAATTTGTTTTCTTTTCTATGCGATTGAAGTCATACTGACTAACTGTAACCGCAAACTATATTCGGTGTATTTTTTCTTTGCGTAGGCAATGAAGCAGACTGCCTGTCCGAAAACGCATTCTTTTTCTGAATTGGTAACTTTGGGCACCTAGCGAGCGACAAAACACACAGCCCAAGTCGCAACGGTCGTCATGAGTTTTCTACCTGAAAGCCGACCGCACTCGCTGCTACGTGTAGAGCAATGACTCTTTGCTCATTTAAAGTGCATCATCCGTGCGATTTTATGAACCTTTCTTCTACATACATAAAGACCAACAACTCTCGGAACTCCTATTAATTAGGTATTAATCATGCCTACCTGCAAGCTTTGCATAAATTTACTATCGCGCTCCATCAAGAGGCAAGAGGCTAGCTTAAGTCAGAAAATAGGGCCTGATCCGGATAAACCCTTTTTTCGGCTTTCTGCGGGCACAGAAAAGCCAGTGACCAACAACCTCGACTGAAATGTGGTCCGGCGAGCGCCTGGGAATTAGAGCAGGCGGGAACAGTCCCGAGTGATTAAGACAGAAATAAGCTTATTGGCTCCGCGCGTGCGAACCGGCCCATCGCCCAGTCCATTTTCCCGCTCATACTGGAATTCTCCGCGAGCGAACTGCGTCGGCTGCGTCGCCGAGAGGAATTACCCCGAGATGGCAGCCGAGCACCGAGCATAGTAAGAACTGAAAGGGCGAAACTAAAAAAATACACAAGCTGACAGGGGACAGCGAACAGGCATTAGCGACGCTCCCTCAGGTTTACGAGCTGCGGGCGATGTTCATTACCTTGCCGCCGAACAGAGCGCGCCAGTTTCATGTCGCTCCGCCCAATCTCCGTTTAACGATCGTGCCTGCGCTCTTTTCACTGATTTGCGCACCGTGTTGTTCAGCGACTCTTATGAACGCAGCGAAGCAAGCTCGCTTGTGGGTACGAATCCCGAGTCAATGAGTCGAGGAGCTGCGCCCCGACCGGAATCCGAAGTCCCTTATTTTGAAAGCCCGCTGTTCTAAAACATTCAGTTAATCCACGCTTATCTTGTAAGCGGGATGTCCTGAACTCAAGCTATGTATTGCGCGTTGGGGGACTTCACCGTTCGTTTAACGAGATCACGACGCTGCCACGTTGACATGTCTTGAAACACATAGGGATCGGTATAGATTTCGCGCCTTTTTCATTCATTCTCTTGCTCGCAAATTGCCCGGTAACTGAGCGTGGTCATACATGCATTTAATAACAACTCGAAAAGAACACATCTTCTTGGGAGTTCTGAGACTTAAACATGGCAGCATCATTCGAAACGTACTAGATTAAAGGCTACATGAAGCGCGGATTACGTGCGATGAAGAATGCATGTGCTCACGCCGTAGCGTGTACAGTAACACTATTACCGCTTTCGTGTCCTCCTGCAAGTTCCCACCAACTTTCTCACCCATGTGAACAGAAATATCGCGGAAAGTACATATATTGACCACTTTATCTACTCGGCTCATTTATCTTTAAACCTTGTCAGTACTTTGTACACACGACTCCTACGCTTCATCCGTGGAATGGACCATGTGTAGCTATTGCTGCTGATTCTTTGTTAATTGCGCAACGACGGCTCAAGGGATTCGTCGCCGTGATGGTGCTTCTGTAGTAGCGGGTTTTATCCCAGCCGCGGAAGCCGAATATTTATTTACGCGAAATTAGGAAAAAAAAAAGACGCCATAGAGTTTGTAATGATAGGGCACATTAAAGAACCCGGGGCGATTACAGCCATGGAAACTTATTGATAGCCCAACAAAACAAGACAAAACCTCAGCGCCAGTAGGTAGGGCTTTTCTTGCAGTATGCTTAACGCAACGAGAGATTGCAGTTTTAGAAAAATGTACTTACGTTGCGCTCCACACTCCACATATCACAGATTCTCTCTCTCTCTCTCTCTCTCTCTCTCTCTATATATATATATATATATATATATATATATATATCCGTTAAGCATACTGCAAGAAAAGCCCTACCTAATGGCGCTGAGGTTTTGTCTTGTTTTGCTGGGCTATCAATAACATTGCATGGCTGCACCAAAAATGCACGTAGGGCTCTGTGTTTTTCATCATATGCCCTGTCATTATGTCGCATTTCTACCCTTCGTCGTGGTGCTTGCATAATAGCATAATCTAGGCTCATCGCATCTCTTAGCATTTTATCTCTAAACCTTGAGTAACCCCGAAGACGGCCTGACAAAGATCGAAGCCATCCGTTGAAACCAATGTAGCAACACAGGTGGGGACTCAATAATATGATCAAATTGAGTAAAAATAGTTGCTGCAGCCGCAGTACAAACTCCTGAGGCATAGTGAGAAATGAATGTACAGAAGCTACCTGATTCCGATGGAGATCGAAGTCGTATTTGCGAGAGTGACGTGACAACCTTGCTTGCAAATTCAGTACAAGCTGCCATGAAGGAGCACTGGGAAGATGTGGGCCATGAGCAGGACCGCATTTCTAGTTACAATGCAAGCTAGCGACTTTACCTGCCATCTGACGTTTAGCGACGCCAAGGGACTATGTACTATTTGTTACAGCCTGGCGCCGCGTACACCAAACATACACCCACTTAACTAGAGTCGAACCTAACCTGAATTGCTTGCACAAGGACTCTTCGGAGGCAACGTCTCATGTTATTTGTGAGTGCCCTCTATACTGATGCCAGGAGAGCCCCCGAAGCTACACTCAGACATTTCGGCGCTGCCTCTTTCTCTAAGAAAACTATCGCAAGCAACAAGGTGCAGCCCACTTTTGGTATGTTCGCGACAAAGTATGTCAAGTTGAGTGGAAATAAAGCTTTACGTTTTTGTTTGGGACGCATTGCATACGTGTTTTACTGTCCGTACCGACATAATTTGTACAGCGCGCAACACATGCGCATACACGCTTGGGCTATCTGTGTATGAGCGTACTCAGCTTAGCTAGAGCTTCTCTCTGCAACTGTGCGTGGTGTGCATGTGAAATACATGGACTACATGTACGCTGCGATAAATCAGTGCGACACTGGGCCAGCTATGGTGTCCGGTGTGGAGTAGCAGACTAGGGCAAGGGTCATCTTACCAGCGACCGACATCTATGCTTTTCCTCTCATTAAACTACTTTATTTATCTTGAAAAACTGAGCTGTAGTGTTTGCTTTCCGAGCATTACCTAATCTAGAGCGTCGCCGAGAAAAGGAGAAACCGAGCAAATGAAAATCAACTGTGTCCTGCCTTTTTGATACTCCGTTTTGATAAAAATAAACATACAACATTTTGGGCGAGTTGGTTACATACATTCATTATTACAGCGCAAAGACGGCGCGGAACAAGAGGAGGACACAACAGCGCTGTTGTGTCCTCCTCTTGTTCCGTGCCGTCTTTGCACTGTAATAATGAAAAAATATATATATATGTCGTATTCTTATTTCATAGGTGGTGTTGCGTTCACTATGGATGCCCATTCTTGCACAAGGAAGGCTGTTAACTGACTCGAAAAGCACACAGCGTGTACATGGGAAAAAGAATTGCCAGGTCAGGAAGAAGTGAAACCAAATTGGACTGCTGAAAACTCTGAACAAGCTTGCGGTTAACGTATCGAATGAAACGTTCTCCCATTTATTTTTATCGCTGGCTTTCACACCGATGAAAAAGGAGGAGGAAGCGCTTCATTCGATAAAACACTTGGCGAGAGTAGCTCCCAAGAGGCTGTTTTTACTTCTTGTGTCTTGCTTTCCTGCGTCCTTTAGAAAAACTTCCTGAGGTCACCCAGCCCGGTTCGCTCTATTGAGCTCCGAAGCGTGAAGAGAAAATAAACTTAAAGCGGACTTGCCTGTTAGAGTTCCCCAACCGTCTTTCCCTTGGGAGCTGCGGGTAGTGGCGGCCGATTTTCATTCCAATACTGCAGTGTAAGATTAACCGCTCCTCTAAGCATTAAAGCTGTCATTTCGCTTTCAGTGTGTTTTTCTCAGTGGAGAGAATACCCGTCTGTATTAAGGATGACCCAATTACGTCACGTTAGTACATATAAAGACATACTAATAAGTGCGGAACAAAATTACATGAAAATCATTGACATTATACTCATTTACCCGTTGACAAACATGCAGCATGTTTTTTTCTAAGGCAATTTATGTGCGTCAAAAAAAAATTTAAAATCAATTCTTTACTGAGTCGTTCGCAATGCATAAGTAGTGACGGGGCCAGCTGCGGGAAGAAAATTGTCGAAGGGCAGTTAGGAGTCTGTTCCAAAGCGAAGACAGGATAGAGAGTACCCCGCAATATCATGGCAAGAAGAGTTGTTTGCGAATGTGACAAATGTCAGGCTAAGATCCAGGTTGCGGTGACCCACAGATACATACGTGGCGAGCATGTTGTTGAGTGTGCGGTTAAGACATTCCGTAAGATCATTCGTCTGAGGGTGATAAGCCGAGTGAACGAGGGACGAAGAAAGCACGAACGAAGTATTTCGTCAAATCGGGGAAGGAAGCAGCGGCCATGGTCGGTAAGTAGTTGACGGGGAGCGCCATGGTTGAGTATGACGTCGTGCAGAAGGAAGTCAGCAACGTCAGTGGCGCAACTGCTAGGAATCGTGCGAGCAATCACGTACCGCGTGGCATAATCGGTGGCCATAGCGAGCCATTTGTTTTTTGACGAGGACTCCGGGAAAAGGAAACACGAGAAAGTGGCTCAGTCAGGATGAAAGTCGGCTGCAGGTGTATATTAGGCAGAACCGGGGCTTCTTCCGGCGTTGACAGAAGTCGCAAGCGGCTAAATAGCGTTGGACGGAGCTGTAGAGTCCAGACCAGAAGAAACGCTGGCGCACTTGGTCATATGTGCGTGAGAGGCCAAAATGACCAGCTGTACGGACGTTATGCATTTGTTCGAGAACGGCAGAGTGTAGATGCTGGGAAACGACCAGCAAGTACAGAGCGCCATCTGGTCGTATGTTGAGGCGGTATATCGTGTGCAGCAAGAACATGGCGAGAGTAGAGTCACGGCTTTTTGTGCGGAGGAAATCGATGAGAGAGCTGAGGTTGGGCCCAAGTGTTGTTGTCGGCGATGTGAAGAAGTCGGATATAGAGAAGACACAGGAATCTGACTCATGGTCTGTAGGGGAATGGGGATCAACGTAATAACGTGACAGGGAGTTTGCATCCTGATGGAGCCCGAAAGATTTGTGTACAACAGAAAAAATATATCCCTGCAAGCGTAGTGTCCAGCGGCCTAGGCGACCAGCAGGATCCTTTGGGGAAGACAGCCAATGCAAAGGGTGGTGGTCGGCAATAACAGTAAATGGTCGGCCAGACAAGTAGGGCTGGAACTTTTCAATGGCCACTCGAGAGAATCAGGCAATCTCGTTCCGTAATAGAATAGTCTTGCTCCGATGAAGTCAGGAGGCGGCTGGCGTAGGCAATCACGCAGTGTTGGCCGCGTTGTCGCTGTGCAAGAATGGCACCAGTCCCGTGGCCACTGGCATCGATGCAAAATTCAATTGGGGCAGACTGGTTGAAATGGCCAACGCAGGAGGATTAGTGAGAAACTGCGGCAAAGAAGAGGCGAACGGGAACGGTGGGCTGGTGGGGAAGGAGAGCGGCTAGACACAGGAGGAGGTGGAGCGATTTCGGTGCGGAGCGGCTCATGACGAGGCGAGAAACGGTGGGGGCCATAGTCGGAGTAGCGGTAAACGCAGGGGTAAGGTCGCGGTGGTGAGGTGCAGCAGCTGCGGCAGTGGCGAAAGATGTGGCGTACACGCGGGCACGTGAGTTACATATGTATTCATTGGTTTCATGGGAAATAAGGGAAGTACTTCAGAGTATATGGCTTAAAAACAGCGCTAACAAGAGATGAAGCAGATAGTGCCCCTCACTCTGCTTCGTCTCGTGTTAGCGCTGTTTTTAAGCCACATATCATGCATCAAAGAGCCCAAGTTTTCATCCTGTTAAACTTCAGAATCTTGCAAAATAAGATGCAAATAGCGCTGCCTGCGTTCTTTTATTCTATAGCGGTGATGAGGGCATTGTCTTACACGCGTGCACAACAGCGCGTTGTCTTGATGAAATAGGTACAACGTAAGAAACAATGAGAGAGGCTGGAAATGCAGAGAATATGAGGGGATACACCGAGATATATGAGATTTCCTGATACGTTCACGAATGGCAGCATATACCGTGTAAAACTGGTTATCAGAACATGTGCGTACAGAACTCTATTTAAGACCTTTAAATGCCACGCATAATTGCTTTGGACATACGTAGACAGAATAATTCCTATGAATACTGGCAGGTACCCATGGCAGCTGACGATCGACCAAAAACCGATTTTGTGACACCGCACGGTCTCTGAATTTAACGTCATGCCGTTTGGATTGTGCAACGCACCGGCCACCTTCGAGCTCATGATGGACACAATTCTGTGCGGACTCAAGTGGCATGACTGCCTTTGTTATCTGGACGATGTTGTCGTGTTTTCAAAAGATTTTACGTCACATTTGGGCTGTCTCGAGCATGCGCTAAAGTGTTTGACTGATGCCGGCCTGCAACTAAATTTGAAACAGTGCTGCTTTGGGGCTGGCCAGCTTCCTATATTGGGACACGTTGTTTCAAAAGACGGCGTTCGTCCAGATCCTGCAAAACTCCGTGCAGTAGCTGAGTTTCCACGCCTAGCTTCCCAAAAGGAGCTGCGTAGTTTTATCGGCTGTGCTCGTATTTTTGTCGCTTCGTCCGCAATTTCGCTTCGATCATCTCGCCGCTGACTGAGCTACGTGCCGGTGACGCACTGTTTCGTTTTGGACGTCCGACTTCGGCGCTGCGGCGCCTTCTAGTGTCACCTCTGATTCCCCGCCATTTTGACCTTGCGGTGCCTACCGAAGTTCACACTGATGCCAGCGGTGTAGGTCTCGGCGCTGTCCTTGCACAACGAAAGCTCGGCTACCCAGAGTACGTTGTTGCTTATGCCAGCCGCACCTTAACAAAGGCCGAAAAAAATTATTCTGCAACAGAAAAGGAGTGCTTGGCCATCATTTGGGCCATTGGAAAGTTCCGCCCATATCTCTACGGTCGTCCCTTTTCTGTTGTTACGGACCATCACGCACTTTGCTGGTTGTCCACCCTTAAAGACCCATCCGGCCGTCTTGCTCGTTGGGCCCTCCGCTTACAAGAGTACGACATTCAGGTTGCCTACCGGTCTGGCCGTAAGCATTCTGATGCCGACGCCGTGTCTAGGTCTCATCTTCAATGCGGCTCTGACTCGACAGCTATCACCAAAGGTGACTCATCTTCACTAGAAATTGCCGACATGCCCAATGAACAAAGGCAAAACCCTTGGATCGCTTCTCTTCTCACGCTTCCATCTAAACCTTCTCGAACACTTCGCCGCCAAGCTCGTCATTTTGCCATCCGCTACGGCATACTTTACCGCCGAAAAACCTTTCCGACGGACGCAAGAGGCTCCTTGTCATTCCTCGGCACCTTCGTTCGGACATATGCGCCGCTTTTCACGCCGATCCTCAGTGTGCCCGCGCCGGAGTTTGGAAACGTACACTCGTCTTCGCCCCCGCTATCACTGGCAGGGTATGTACCGCTTCGCGCGTCATTACGTCCGCGCATGCCAGGAATGCCAACGCCGCAAAAACCCTCCACACCACTCCATCGTTCCGATGCAGCCCTTGCCCTGCCCCAGCCGACCATTTGATCTTTACGGGCCACTACCAGTCACTCCGGCTGGTAACCGTTGGGTCATCGTGGCTGTTGACCACCTTACCCGCTACGCAGAAACATCATCTTTACCTTCTGCGTTGGCGCCGGACGTTGCGTCTTTCGTCCTACATCATCTCGTTCTGCGCCGTGGTTCACCTAAGAATTTCTCAGTGACCGTGGCCGTATTTTTCTTTCCTAGACCGTTGAAGCCCTTCTTCAACAGTGCCGCATTGTCCACCGTTCTACCTCAGCCTACCATCCGCAGACAAATGGTATGACGGAACGTTTTAACAGCACCTTGAGTGACATGCTGGCCATGTATATCGCGTCCAACCCTTCAAACTGGGACCGGATTCTCCCTTTCGTCATGTGCGCTTATAATACTGCCATACAAAGCACCACCAGCTTCTCCCCCTTTTTTCTTCTATATGGCCGTGAACCCACCTCAACTATGGACATGGTACTCCCTTATCGCCCTGACACTTCCGAAGCGACCACCGTCTCTCAAGCGGCAGCATATGCGGAAGAATGTCGCCAGTTGGCCCGATCATTTACTACGAGAACCAAGGTCACCAGCAGTTCCTTCGCGCACCGTCTTGTCCAGCTCCTTCATACAGCACAGACTCGCTCGTATGGCTTTGGGTTCCTGCCACCCCCTCCGGCCTCTCTACTAAACTTGCTTCCAAATATCATGGCCCATATCGGGTTATTTGCCAGACCTCTCCGGTGAACTACGTTATAGAACCACTTGCACCGACACCGAATATGCGTCGCCGCGGGCGTGAAGCAGTGCACGTTGACCGCCTCAAGCCCTGCTATGACCCGCCTGTTGTGTCGATGCCATGAGTCGGCAGGATGCCTCTTTTTTCTCCTGGAAATAATTGTAGTGTCACACTAATGTTCGGTGACTGTCCATGGTGACAAAGACGACAAGCGTATATTGAAAAGGCGCGTGCTACGAAGAAGACAGCAAACAAAGAAGAAGACGCAAGAGACTGACGCGCTAGTTAAACGTTCGACCAGAACACCGACTTCAGACTGAACGTACTCTTACAGTTTGTTTATTTACCGTAACACGCCCCTGAAGTAAGAGAATTTATGTTCGTGCTGCCCGCGCAACAATTCCGTGATCGTAGCGCGACTAGTCCAGCAAAAAAAAAAAAAAAATATGTTTATGGTGAAACTTAAGCTCTGCTTTTAAGTGACATTTGTTTGAATTTATTTATTTCTCTATTTGTCGACGAAGCTTCCAGGACACGTTGCGGTGACACAGTGGTTAGGGCACTAGAATGCTGTACCTAAATATGCGGGATCGAATCCCGGCCATGGTGAGCGCTTTTCGATGGAGGCAAAACGCAAATCACCCATCGCGATGTCAGTGCACGTTAAAGAGAGTCATATGGTTGAAATTTGCGAAAAACCTCCACTATGGTGTCTCTAATAGCCAGAGTCACTTTGGGACGCTAAACTCCATAAATCAACCTAAACCAACCAACAATACTACTAGTCTAATCACAAGACCGTATAAAATTGGCAATCAGTAGAAGTAGATCAGTAGAATACAAAGTTAAAAATGAAAATAGATTAGAAGCAGATCAACAGAAAGAACTTCGACCATATATGTTAAGTAACCACAAGTAGGCTGATTAGCAAAAGAAATTTAAATTTTTAAAAGAGTGGAAAAAATGGCTGGCCGTTTAGCTACATTTAAACCTATAGTGTGTACGAAGTAGGTTCAGTCGCCTCCCTCTCTCCGGGATCCCTGCTGCAGCGATGGCCTGGCGCGCTGCGCGCTCCTCTTTGTCTACTCAGCCACAATGTGACGTCAATTATCACGTCACACCGAGCCATATGCCCATGTCACAATTCATCGCTTTGACATTTGGCCTTGACCTTTGTTACAATGAGGTGCGACAGCCTATCGACACTAGTGTTTCGTGAATTGACCTCTGGCTCACACGAAGGTCATATTATTGTGCACGGAGACTCCGAAGACCTCTGGCGCTGCATGATTATACACAAACACTACACACACACAAGAGAATTAAACCAAGACATTCACACCGATGATGCGCTCGCTACCAACTGCCTGTAATTTGTGGCACGAAGAAGAAGAATGTATCACAAAAAAATGTAGGGTGAACGTCGTGGTTTGATTCCCTTGTGTGTGTGTGTGTGTGTGTGTGTGTGTGTGTGTGTGTGTGTGTGTGTGTGTGTGTGTGTGTGTGTGTGTGTGTGTGTGTGTGCGTGTGCGTGTGCGTGTGCGTGTGCGTGTGCGTGTGTGTGTGTGTGTGTGTGTGTGTGTGTGTGTGTGTGTGTGTGTGTGCGTGCGTGCGTGCGTGCGTGCGTGCGTGCGTGCGTGCGTGTGTGTGTGTGTGTGTGTGTGTGCGCGCGTGTGCGTGTGTGTGTGTGTGTGTGTGTGTGTGTGTGTGTGTGTGTGTGTGTGTGTGTGTGTGTGTGTGTGTGTGTGTGTGTGTGTGTGTGTGTGTGTGTGTGTGTGTGTGTGTGTGTGTGTGTGTGTGTGTGTGTGTGTGTGTGTGTGTGTGTGTGTGTGTGTGTGTGTGTGTGTGTGTGTGCGTGCGTGCGTGCGTGCGCGCGCGCGCGCGCGCGCGTTGTGTTTGTGTATAACCATGCAGCGCTAGAGGTCGTCGGAGTCGTATAGCCAACTAGCCCGCTCGCAAGTACTACTGTGCACAGAGACTTTGGCTTTACATCGCGTATTGAAGCTATCGCTGCCAAACATATTGCGCAACAGTCGCGCGTGCTTTCAAGCATGCTAGTCGTCAGTGTACCTAAAATATATAAAAAAGAATAAAACTAGAAGAAATTGAACGAAAATAAGGCGAAATGTCACAATGAGCTTACAGTCGTCCATAAAAATAACAACATGTAAATGAATGGCAAGTAATGGTTGCTCAATCACCTGACAGAATGTAGGGCTATGAGCACTTTACTGACATCAATCGAAGAGATCTGAAAGAGAAGAAGGGACATACACAGCGCTTTGTCCATTCGTGTCTTCTAGGTCTCGCGCTGTCGTGCTGCTTCGCATGACACTAAAGGCTTTTAGCATTTTAGCAGAGTAGGGACATACTAACCTAGACCGGTTGACCGGACCCTTGCTATGCAGGCGCAGGCGCGGCAATTGCCTCCACCCCTGTCAATATGCGTATGTAGGGACCATCCGGTAAACCTGTTACGACTAAGCTAGAACATTTCCAGCAAGCGAAACCTTTCCACTGTGTTGGGCCAAATCGTTCACCAATTCATATTTTGTGCTTCACTGAGTTGAAAGAATATAATCAGACCGCAATGACAAACGGTATATCCATTTTATTCCATTCGCTGATGGCTAAAACAAAGAAGGATGCTTGAGATGGTCGATTCGACATAAGTATTGATTAAGCGTATGCGCATTATTCGGCCGTGATTGCCGTGACTGTCAGAAGAATGGATATTTAGGCACGTTTATACAATAGCTCTGTAATAACTCGTATAAAAACTGCAGACGGTCTTATTTTGCATTGAATGATAGTGATGGAAGAGCAGGTGATGTGGCAAAATCTATAGAGGAGTCAGAACATTTGCAAACTTAAAGCTTTATTTTTGCACTTTCTCAAGCCGACCGACGTCAGTGATGATTGCGGGAACAAAACAGTACTTGCGTATTATAGTATCAGTCTTACAAGAGTAGTAAAGACAAAAGCTTGGTAATTTCAAGGACTAAACGTTAGAATTTACTAAGGAAGAACAGCTTGCGTAAGGCGGCAGAGGTAGCAATGGCGACATGTACGTCCCATCATAGTGAGATGTCCTATTTAATCCTATGTATTTATGTCCGGACTTTTTTAAAAGCGTTGATCCCATTATACTGAGTTATACTTATATGGTTGTTTTTTTGGGGGGACTGCTATGAAAATGGATATTTTAATGTTTAATGTCATCTGCATGCGGTATAACATTCAACCATCAAACCATTATGTAAAGTGAGCTACTTAGCATAAGATGTATTTCAGGGTTTCTTTACCGTTTTGTATAGAATGTAATGGCGCAAATTTTTAGGTTGCAATCAATATTATTGATACTGTGATTCATGAATATTAAAAATAATTGTGCTAGGATAGATCCTTGCCTGTTTTATGGAACATTTCCTTTTTACTGTGCCACAGTTAACGCTCACAAACAGTATTTGTTTAACCTCCTTCTTATAGACCTTTTTATTTCTCAGTGGGAAAATGCCTTTGGTATTTTGAATTTTCGGTTTATCATTTTGCGTTGCAGTATTTGTATACGCTTTTTCTTATTCATTTTCTTCGCTCTATCAAATCACTGGTACTTGGTGTAACTGCTCTGTGTAATGGCCAGGAGATATGTCTTTTGTTGACTGTTCGTTGCTATTCTTAACTTATTTCCTTCTTCCATCTCTTTTTTCAGGAATATCTGCACCAATTCTTGGTTTCATTTTTGATTCCTGAGATCAGGTTCTCCTTTTTTCTTTTGCAGATTTTGCATTCCGCGCACAAGTTTTAATTTATGCCTTATCTTTCCTGAAGATTTTTTTCTTTTGCTTCTTTCATGTCTTTAATCCTCTTTTCTCCTTTTCCTTCTTCGCAGAACTTTGTGTCGTCACTATGTCGTCTTGCTCTCTTTTAATTTTGTATAGTTAATTTACATTCATATTTTTCGTCAAATTACTTTTTTATCTTGGGCGTTTAGCTTGCATATATTAGATTCGTTTAGGGTCGGCAAAGATTTGATGGTCTGGGCATCCTCTCTACTTAATTTTTTTTCAAATATTAGCTTAAAAAACTAACCAAATGGTAAAATGTACCACTGAGGAAACAGGAATTGGTATTGATTGAACTTGTTAGCAAGTTAGAAACTGTGAGCGGGTGGTACAAAACCCACTATCCTGTGCACCACTTTGCTATTGCCCCTAAATCGGCGCACATTCCTGTTAAGCTGGCGCGGCACGAAGGAATCGTGCGCGTGGCGTCGCGTAAATTCGTCGAGAACATCGGAGAAATCTCTCCTTTACACGCATTAAGAGCGCGTAGCATTTCGTGCATCGGCGTCACTCCCTGTTCATTCCTGGTTTTAAGTTATGATTCGCTGAACTGTGGAACCACTCACATTCCTGAAAGTTCTGCCGCACCTGACCAATGACGACGCGCATCGCGACGGCAGGAAGAGAAGGCACTTGTATTGCGAAAGTTAAATGTATGTGAGCGCCTGCCTTGGCGCGGTGTAACAGACATATATTGAAGTCGCGTCGCTTCAGCAAGCTAGGTAGGGTTGCGGTGAGTCATCACATGCTACTGTTCGGCTTCCGGAGTCAACCCACTAGTCGGCAAACCCGCTGATAACGTTGGTGAACAATTTGCTTCTTGTTCGTCTTCATTATTTCGTATATTATGTATTGTTGTGAAGCCGTTGTATTTGTTGAAAGCCTCTTTAACTTGCATGCTTTGCATTACACATTTGTTAGCTTCGTGTGTGTGTCCTAAATATTACAGTGTATTCCTCTTTATCGCCTCTTGTATAATGGTTGCTTGGTTTGCTAACTCGAACGCTGATCCTTTCACTGGTTTGAACCAGTGAAAGCTGAGCATCAAACTTCCACCTCTTTCTGTCACTGAAGGTAGCTGAGCGCCGGCTGAGCTTGCCACACAAGTCGAAGGCATCTCCTTTGAGATCGGAAAAGCTACCCCCTTACACTCTAAGGTTGTCTGGTAATGTGCGCACCAACGAGTGGCGCCTCGTTAATAAATATATTTAATGACGAGTCACAATTATTCTGGTGTCGGCGACAGCGAATTATGGGCACTTAAGCTCAGAGAACGAGTCTGAGAGGTTTAGGAACACATCGTAAAACATGTAACAACATAGCGCTTACGTAGGGTCCACGGAGTAGTGTTATTTCTTATCATTTCGGCAGTTAAGACTCGGAACGAATCTGAAGGACATTATAGAGTTGGGCCTACAGGGGGGTCTACAAGAGCAGTACTGCGAGAATGTGTGGACCAGAAAGAAAGAGAAAGGCAAACAGAAGTAAAAGAGAGAATGGCAGAGGAAACAAGCAGAACCAGAGAGGCAAAATGAACAATGACAGTGAATATGGAAACATACGTTAGAGAAAGAAAATTTTAAAAGAGTATTATATATTCTTGTGTTGAAGCTGGCTGAGGTTCAGTGTTTGAGGGGCATCACCGAACAAGTGGAGGTAACCTATCCCTACATAGGGTGCGAGTGTGCTCTGACTCGCTCGTTGACAACCCCGAAATAGGGTGAGACAAGTTCCAGAGATTACAGTAAGGTTGTGGGACAGCCCGTTGCTGCAACAGAAACTTCAGAAGGAGAGGACCTTGCGAGTGCTAATAATTATCAGGGAAGCGAGAATCGGCACTCCCAAGTGGCAACTACCGCAAAAATTGCGAACGTGGTTGTCACGAGATTCATTTAAGAGCCCTTGACTTGATGATGAAAGAAGCTAAGATGTAGCTGAGGATGAGAACAGTACTGTCTTTAAAAGGGAAGGAACTGTTCCGAGTGAAGGCTCGACTACCGAAGAAGCAGTTCTCGCTGAAGAAGATGAGGAAGACTTTTCCTCACAGAAATGAGAGTGGCGATCATGAACTTGCAGATTTAGAAATGGAAAAAAGTGAGAAATGCACTGCGATTGAGAAGTTGAATGAAAAATTTGAGACGAGTGTTAACTAAAAGTGAGGAGTTCAGTGAATAATGAGCCCTGCTCTAAACAATTACAAGGGTTCAACGCTGCTGAACCAAATTTTGAGCGAAGCATTACCTGCGGGTGATTGAGCGTTCTTCTTCTTCTTCTTCTCTTTTTCTTCTTCCTCAGCCCACATATAAAGCCCCGCTTTAACCAGCCCATGTGAACGTGCCTTAAAGGCCTATAGGAGTAAAGCGGATGCCAGGGTCCTAGCAGGCTGATTCTGACATAACCGTCTCATGTGAAACGAGAGACCCAAGTTAACAGCTCCTGCCAGCCCGTGTGTCACGTGGGGTCGGGTGTGACGTCACAGCGTAACGTGGGTATGACGTAAGTGCGGTCGGGTCACGCAGAAGCTTGAAAGGGCGAATACTATTGCTTTCGCAATAAAAGATAGGACGAAAGTTCATAAAGAGAAAGAAAAAATTGAAAGAACTGAAAAAAGGAGTTCTTAACCAGATGCTGCATCTAGATAGAAAGCCAGTGAGGATGCATGTTGAACCGGGGCAAACGTGCTCCGAAAAAAAGTGCGAAAGAAGTTAAGAATGAACAGAAGAGGTTTGAATCCTGCCAAAGCAAGTGAAGTCGAATGGGTAATGTCCCGTGAAAGAATCCGAAAGAAGATACCTGTACATTGGGAAAGCAAGCGCACAAGGAGCAGCACTAACTGAAACCAAAGAGCCGGCGACAAATACTCTAATGCGAGTGCCGTCCAGAACAGACACCCTAACCATACCAGATGAAAAAGCCGGGATCTAGGGAAAGAAGCAGATCAGTGCTCTGACAGAAAACGGAGTGAGGACCATGTTCGTAGGAGAAGTTCTAGTAATAGTTGGAAACAAAGCCGAGCGCGTGACAGAGAGAGAAGCCAGAGTCTCGTAAGAAAGACAACTGGCACGCTGGAAAGTTCGAGACGAGCAAATGCGTTCTGTGCAGGAGACGCATGCAAGTCGCGCATGGAAGAATCGGCGAAAGTATGCATTGACCTTATGCGGTTCTCATTTATGAAATGTATTTCTGTGTTGCCGCTTTGTGCAATGTTTTCAAGTGTCTATTGTTCATGGTCAAATGAGAGTATTGCGAACACAATGACACTGATGTTGTAGTTAGAAATTTGTTTCAAAAGCTCAAGCGTATGTATGTGCGTTACGTTGGCATTTGTGACATGTTTTCTTTTTTTTGCGAGCGTATGCATGCATGTGCGTGCGATGTTCGTGGCCTGAGAATATGGCACGACAATATCCTTTTAGGGAGGAGCAGAGTCATTAAATGCGTGGCTTGACATGGTCCATAGGGTCACGAAGAGTCGGACACGACTGAACGACTGAACTGAACTGAGAGTCATTAAATAGACGCACATTCTGGTTAAGCCGGTGCGCCGCGAAGGAAGCGTGCGCGCGGCTTCGTGTAGGCGCGTCGACAACAATGGAGAAATCTGCTTTTCACGCGTTCAATGCGCGCAGCTATAGAGCCGCCTTGTACGCATCGGCGTCACCTCCTGGTGACGGCTGGTACGTTGCCGAAGGTTCTGTCGTACCTGACCAATGACAACGCGCGTCTATACGAGAGGAAAAGAGGACACTTGTTTTACGAAAGTTACGTGTATGTGCGCACCTTCCTTGACGCGCAGTAACAGACAGAAACGGCGCGCCCTATAAATTGAGGTCGCGTCGCTTCGGCCAGCTAGCTAGGGTTGCAGTGAGTCATCGCATGCTACTGCTCGGCTTCCGAGATCAACCTGGTGTTCGTAAAGTCCGCAGATATGCGAGCAAGCGCCACGCGTCTACGGGACGGCCAGAGCGTGACTCTCCAGACGAAGTTCTACGGGCATTTCCAGGTGAACATTCAGTGCTTGTTTTCACTCTCTCGTATGCTGTGTATTGTGGTGAAGCATCTGTAATTGTTGAAAGCCTTTTCAACTTCAATGCTTTGCATTGCCCTTTTATGAGCAGACCGCATCTGTTCTAAGTATTAGTGACCATTCCTCTGCCTCATCTCTTGATGTATAAAATTTGTTTTATTTTTTAACTTGGACTCCAAAATTTTCTCTGGTGCCCGCCGTGGTGGTACAGTGGTAAGGGCGCTCGATTATTGCCCAAGAATACGGTATCTAATCCCGACTACGGCGGCTGCTTTTCTATGGAGGTGAAAAGAAAGACGCCCGTGTGCTGTGCGATGTAAGTTCCCATTTAAGAGCCCCGAGTGGAATTTCCGGTGCCCTTCACTACGGCGTCTCTCATAGCTTGAGTCGTTTTGGAACGTTAACCCGCATAAATCAAACCTTTCTTTTGCTGGAACCAGCGAACGCTGGACATCAAGCGGCGACCCATTCCGTCAATACCGTTCCAGCTGAGCTTATCACCGAAGTCAAAGGCATCTCCGTTGAGACAGAACAGTTATCCCAGTACACTCAAATGTTGTTTGGAAGTGAGCGCACAAACGAGGGGCGCATCATTCATGAATAAAATTATTAAAAAGTTGCAGCCATCTCCTATTATGCTGCGTAGTTTCTATGTTAGTTTGATGTGGCTAACACTGTAAAATGCATTACCTGCGATAACTGATCGTGATTTTTTTCTCACTCAAGCTCCCAACGCGCACAACGCCGAAAAAGCCAAAGTCGTATTTTTGGATAACGGGCCTTTACTGTGAAGCATTTTGACATTTCTATTCGTCATCTCGTTAATCCAGTTACACCACTATATACGCCATGTTAGTTAAAATGACATCGTCTTGTACAGATTCATATTAGCGGTAACATTTTAGGTGCCTAAAACGATGACGCCACAGTTAAGACCGTAATTTCCTAACTTACGCGGCTAAGGTTCCACAGCTAAGTCCAACTCCAAAAATACATCTATAGAATATCTGTTCATCTCCGCGATTACAATTTTCTACTCAAGTTCATTCATCGCTTGATTTAAACCACTTCTGCACCTGTCGGAGTGACTTAAGCACATGGAGACAGAAATCTATTTATTTTCAAGCCCGGAGGGACGTTGAGTGGGCAAGCGAAAGTGGAAGGAGAGTTTTTGATAAGCCCATTATGCCTGCCAGCCGAAAGGGTCATTGGCGCGTAACATCCAATCAAAGCGGCCACCGAAGTGTGAAAACGAGACGCTCCGCAATTTTCGCGCATCATGGCAAACGCGTCGCGCAAATCGAGCGACGAGTTGCGCCATGTGCAGCTGACCGCTCCTGTTCCCACGAGGCTGCCCTTGAGGAAGTTCGGGGATTTCGCCAAGACGGGCTTAGAGTGCGGCGGTCAACATAAAACGAAAGAATACGCGTGTAATTCTCGCACGTTGTGCGAATGACACGAACTTGCGAAAGAAATACAAAGATATAACTGTTACATATTACCGGGAGGAGAAAGTATTGTCAGAGGAAAGTTCGCAAAGAGTACTTTTGTTTGTCTGGAGAACATTATCATGAATACTAATAACTATGGGAATGTTCGTATGACACGATTGAGTAATGGTACGTGTTTGGTGTTTTGAAACCTGAAAAGCCACCGCTGCAGTCTAATAATAGAGATAAAAGTGCTCAGGTCCATTATTTTAGCCTCTCTTGCACTACCCCGACGTGTAGAAATAAAACAGAATATATTCTAAAACTAAATGGTGAGGATATCACAAACTCGAGACCGATGCATACAGCTTGCAGCTCCAAGCTGTAGCGATAAAACTTCCACTGTCCATGCCCCGCCCACTAGGGTCTCAGTGCATATGCCAGAAATTGTCTGAGCATTCGCGCGATGTCCGTCTTTCCGACCTGGCGCTCACGACCACGGAACGGCACATAAAAGTGCGACAAGTAAACCACTATTTTCAACGTTTGGCGGAAGGTGTGCCCTTACGAGAGCGTGTACGTTGGTACCTCGAATTCACTGGTAACTCTTTTCTACATATTCTGCTTCTTTGCACATGTCACGAAATCTGACTGACAATTTTGCAATAGGGGGACAGAACGACTGAATAAATACGTCGCGCGAGAAGTTAACTAGGATGGAAAGTGCATTCGGGAAATAGAACATCGCGAAAGGAAAATAGTCTTCCCGTCTAAGAAGTCAGGACGAAAAAAAAAATATAGAGTCAGGAGAATGCAAATCGCGGAAGAGCTTCAAAGCATTTCTGGGCGACCCACCGTTCGCAGATTTTTGTTACAGCTGTGTTCTGTCTTTTCTGGAGAGAAAACGTGCCAGTGCCGGAAGCAAGCTAAGAAAGCTGTCAAACACAGCGTACGGGAAAATGAAGCTGTCCGAAATAAATGCCAAACAAAAATAAAGCGCTTCGGTAGGTGAGGAACGAGGCAGAGCGTCAGTTGGGCGCGCTGTATTTGAGCGTCGGCGCGGTCTTCCGCACAGCGGTTTTCTATGGCACATTAGCGGCCGCCATTTCAGAACGCACGTGGAGAAGGGCTAACGAGGAGAATGTTTTGTGACCGCGACGCCTAGAATTTGAAGAGAAATGTCAGAACAAAAAAACCGTGCGGTTTATGGTTAGTTTTTTGTTTTACTTCCTACATGGCGCCTTTCGGAAGCGGCATACGCACGTTCGTTATCGTATTTTATTCACTTTATCAGCGCAGGTTTAGCTAGGTACATGAGAACACATCCTGCAAGATAGAAAAAAAAAATATGATGAAGCCTGTAACAAGATGGCCTGGCGTGTCATACAAGACATCGTTTTTTTTATTTTGTTTTTGCTAGAATTTCATTTCTGACTGAGTCCAACTGCTTCGCTTCAAGGATTCATGAGCCACTGCAGGTTTTTGCAAAGACACCTATCAATTCAATGAGTTCATTGGGGCCACCTTGGCTTCTGAGTACTCTACGCAGCTAGCAAATATTACAAAGAAATAAGAGCACGCAGCAAGGGAGGACGTCAGTATTATACATTTGTTGACTTCAGTGCGCGTTGGCAATATCGTATAGTGGTTACAAAAAAAAAATGCATCATATAGAAGCATCTGGCTGTTAATACAGACAAAGCCGAATGTTACTGTCACAGCCGATCAGCCGTCGTGTTTAAATAAAACCTTCTCGTTCTGCTTTTCCATGTCGTCTTCTTCATCAACTTCATTCTGTTCGTAATGAATTCTGAACACACCGCTAACGCGTCGTCCTTTTTAGGCGCTGTAAGCGATTGCACAATTTATTGTGTGCTTCCACTAAGTCCTTAATCATTTCGTTCGCCGATTCTGAAGCTCAATAATTAAATCCTTGTCTCAAACCGAAAGTTAAACAAAACGCAATATCGTGACTGAGATAATTTGCAATTGGTTAACTGTCTAAATCGGCAACGTAAGGGGGTAGCCACGTATACCAGCCCCATTGTGCGATATTGTGTCCTTGACCATTGGTGTCGTAGTTACAGTTATGCTATGGCTTTCGACGGTCACAGCGACTCTGTAGCGAAGCTAGGGAACAAGAGGTAATCAGTAAGCGAGGCGCACGCTTGCGTTAAGACTAAGCGCGCTACAGGAGGATGAGATGGCGTCACGGCCGTGGAGAACAACTCTTCAAGACCAAGCAAGCTGCATAGAGTGGAAGCTGCGGCGAAAGCTTACGCAGGCACGGAAGAGATACTCAAAGGGAAGAATGAAGCTCGTCGTGCGCTTCGTGCTGTCGAGATCTACGTCTCTATGTCCCAGTCCAGCTCCAAGTTCGGAACGCGTGCCGGTCTTCGCGCACATCATATTGGCACGCAGATGAAAGACTTCGCAATAACAACTTTTATGAAAAGGCTGCGACCGAGCAAAATGTAATGTTATCGCCTTTTTTATTTAGCTACTTATTTGTTTACATGATATGCAGACCTCATACAGTTAAGTCAGGATGGACAAGAACTGAACAAGAAAAAATAATATTTGAAGCATTCAAATCAATAGTGCAATTATATAAATAAAGTCGGTGTCCATACATAGGTTCCTTACAGAACTCAGTCTTGAGCTTGTGCTGACGCTGAGTCGAGTTGAATCGACAGGAACACGATTCAATGGACCAAAGTATATTTACTCTACTCAGAAATTGCTAATGAAAGTTTCTGCTGCGGGGATTTTGGTTTACGTTTTCTTGTTTTAAAAGCATTACAGCAGCTAATGTACGCTTGCATTAGCTAAAAAATGAAAATCGGCTTTTTTGGAATATATTTGACAGCGAACGCAATATACTTCATTGCGTGTACCAAAAAATAGGGGTGAGACCTAAAATGACGCACAAGGTTCGTAAAGAAAGCATATGTTTGGGCATTTGAGCGCCACGTTCCGAAGAATAGAAAACAGCTCTGACTAACCGCATTATTTTTATTACCAGCAAAACATGAAGGGGCTCAATCAGCGCAATGCCGCGTGTGACCCCGATTATTAGCACTGACAATAGAATAAACAACTATTCACAAGAATAGTTTAGAGAGTTTTGCAAATGTGCAGTTCAAAGCTTGCACATGTCGGGAAGTCATTATAGTGGGGTAAAAATAGAAGGACGTGAGGTGCAGCAGGGCTGAAGAAGTATTCATCTCTAAGGTATTCTGTTTATAATCTCGTCTGCCAAAACTGCCCCATGCTTATTAACCCATGAATGACGACGCATATGTCAGTGCAGGCGGTTTTGGGTGGGTTTGGGTGAGTCCGGATGAGTTCGCACACTTCGGAGTGTGTGAGTTTATAATGTGTGTGAGGTATAAGATACTTTAATCATTCGCTGCAGCAGTGTTGGACGCCCGCGAAAACTGCTTCGGCCCGCAAGCGGTCGTTAATCGAATATATTAATATCAACATCTTTTCCAGAGAAGATATTCTTGCCTTGAATCCGCCCAATAATTTCAGCATGGGCACAACATAAAAACAACTAAAAATAATATTAAAAATGCTCAATTTCAGCCCGGTGGCCACTTTTCCGTTGAGATTCAACTCTGCTTTAATATACTGTCCACATCCGCACTGTCTGATTCCAACATAAAATCAAGACGGCTTGTTAAGTGTCCTCAGAAGAACCCCGACGCGACCTCATAATTATTTTTGTAAGGTGCAGAACATAGAGAGATTTATACAAAGGTGGGAATGAAATTTACAAAATAATCATTTTCACACTTTGGTAATAACGTCTACGCCATGAGTCATCGTGGGCAATATGATGTAAGGGCTAAAAAAAGAAATATTTAGGTAGGCCATGGAAACCAGCTGCATACAGCTGCCAGCCTACTTGCTCACCACATGCCATTTATTTCGCAATATTTAAAAAGTTACTTAGGTTATTTATAATTCATGAAATATTGACTTTTACCCATAAAAGTGATATCCAAAGCTGAAGGTCCCCTTCAGAAACCTCCTTCTATTACTTGCAATAAATATAGCCAATATAGCCAAATATATATAGGTGTGTCTCTTTTGTTGTTTTTTCGAGCTAGAAAGAAAGATTGAGAAATAACAATAAAGTAACGTCACCGCATTCGCTTGCCAGGAGCGTGGTGCTCTCAGTCGTGACTTGAACGAATGAAGTCAGCTGCAGCGGTCACTCGATGACCCCGTTGCAGCACCAGGCTAATTTGTTTACGATGGTTAAAGCGATCTCGCAGCACTCGTTGGAGCTGGCACCGTCCCGTGCATCACTTGGCTGACGCGGGAGACGAAATCATTGCAGACATATCGGCCTACCGCTGCAAAGCAGCCGCAGAGGCTAATTTCTTTCACACACAAACTCCTCGCCAACCGTTGGCTTCCCTTTTGTTTTTTGGCAGAGTAGGGAGTCAAAGGGTAATTATGCTTATGGCGAATTTTTCGATTTACTGACTCTACGACTTAAGTGCGACTCCTATTTTTATGTGAAGCAATGACTAAATGTATTGTTCTAATATTGAGGGGCTGTATTTGATTGGCTGTCATTGGAGCAGAAGCAGACTGAGTGTTCCGATAATTTTTGCATATGAAAGGTGCTGCTCGTCGCTGTACTTTTTCCAGTTCACACATGACTTTCTTGGTGTGCAGGACCCAGACTATATCAGTTCAGTTCAGTCGTTCAGTCGTGTCCGACTCTTCGTGACCCTATGGACCATGTCACGCCACGCTTTCCGGTCTCTCACTACCTTCCTAACATCACATAACTTCATCTGCAGTGCCTCGAGGATGCCATCTAACCATCGCGTTCGCTGCCTACCCCTTCTTCGGCGACCCTCAACCTTTCCCAACATCAAATGTTTCTCCAGCGACTCCTCTCTTCTCATCAGACTATATCTGCGTATTCAATCTATATCTGCGTATATTTGCTGCCTAACGAGCGCTGTGTTCGAGGATATCTTCGCGCTGCTTGGTGTTCCTTTGACTGTAGGCTTCAAGAGGCCTATATTTTTTAAAGATGACCTGACATACTTGATGTGTGTCAGTCTAAACAGGGCGATAAATAATTATAACACCATGGTATTTGGAATTCTTAAAATCATAAACAGGACTGCTTCTAAGACAGCAGTTAAATACTAGGGTATTTTTCTTCCTTGGTATGCGCATAAATACTGTTTTTTTCCCTTCAGATTATCCCTATTCCCCATTTGTCAAACTGGTTCATAACATCGCTATGGGCAATAGTAAGCAAGGATTGATCAAAAGTTTAGTTAATTTGTTTATAAAGCCCGCAACTGCAAAGAAAAAGCTGATATTAACACTTTGATTATGACATATATATAATGAAGATACACTAAAAACAGTAAGAGACCAAGCACACTTCTTTGATTAAAACGTGGAGACAGGAAGATGTAAGGAGCTAGCGCTATAAATCTCCACAAACTGGTTACGCTTTGTGTACACATGCCAGCAGTGTTATGAACGCCTTTTTTTCGTCTAGAAGGCGGTTGAAAGCGCTGCAATACGGTGAGGCTACAGCGCAAGTCACGCGGTAATTTTTCGCATTGAAAAAACGATCACCTGCAGAGGTTCATTTGTACAAAGCATTTAACCATTTGTTTCTTAATCCCTCTACAGCTTAACGAAGTGCACTTTGTCTTAAAATGAATGTAAAGAAAACTGCTTAAATAATAATTTATTTAGCTCATTAAGGGGAATATAACAAAACCCCATCGTGCACCACATACCGGCAGTCAACGTGCCTTTGGTTTTCCGCGGTTTCATAACGTCCCGCTTTGTTTCTAATTCTCGGATCAAGTTACATTTAATATCCCGTCTCCTTTGGGTGCAATAGAATGGACGTGGTGTACACACGCTGAACGCACAAATACATGATTTACGGAGCTTTCAGACTTAAAATAAACCAGCATACGTTCAGGCCTATTATTAGGCATCTTCTACAGTAAGACCAAAGAAAAGAATTTTCTAAATTGATACTGTAGAAATGTCGGAAGAGCCGATGATCATGAATGCCATACCTTGCGCACAGTGCAGAGTGTAAAAGAGAAGCAGTTGCCAGGTGCTACATTCAATGTCTTCACTTGTGAAATCAGACGCCTTTTTTATATGGTGTAATTCCTTTACGTGTATTAAATAACGTTTTGACCAAAGCATATCAGTAGAAGATAATTTCCTAACTGTATCGAATTTCTGGGGATACTGAGGGTGCCCCTAAGCCATAGCAATGGATAGCGCACTCAGATGAAAGTCCGAAGCTTACCGCTACATGCGCATAGAAAGGCTTTAGCTTCATTCGTTAAAAAGGCGAGGCTTTTGACTAAATTGTTTTACGGCGCTGTAGGGTGCCTTTGGGCGGTCTGGTTTCAATTACGCTGCTTTCAAAGTGAGCGGCGGGCAGCTGAGTTCCCGACTGGATGCAACCCAGAATAAGTGCACGCTAAACCACTTCCCATGTCGTCTCATTTCTATTTAAATCTAGTCTGTCGCTCGCCCTGCCACTCTAGTACAGAGAGGAAGAGGGCGCCTGCTCCCCCTCTCTTTCGGCCATGTTTCCATGAAGCCGTACGGAAGGGGTTCGCCTCATGGTAATCACCTAATTGTCTTTCCGCTTTCGGCAAACAGACAACGCTAAACCGAGTTTGTCCTTTCTTTGTTGCATTTGGTTGACGCACTGCTGCTGTGACCTAGCTGTATTTTCTTTTTCAGTGTCAAGTGCCAAATCAGCGGGAAAAGGAAAAACAAACAAACAAAGAATGATTTAAGGCCTGGGGACCGGAACCGCGCAGAGTTGCTTGGGACTCTGCGGTCGCAACCAGGACATCAGATGAGGACCCTCAAGACAGCTGCACAGGTTTCGAAATGAAACTGTTCTTTGAAAGTGGCGTTTATGTTCGTTCTCGGTTTAAATTATGGCTGAACCTATTCAGTACTCTTCTTTCCCCTTGATCTATATGCATCAACCTTCTCATCTCACAAAAGCCGGCACCGTAAACATGCCCATCTGCTTCACCCTTCGCTCCATTTTGTTAGGATATTTAAAGTGGCTGTGACTAATATAACGTCTTTATTTTGTGATTTGGTCGAACCTTTGGTGCCCCAATATCTGGACGCGAGTTTAGCGCTTTACATTTGACTGGGTGTGGGGTAGTACAAAGAACTATTTACCTCTTTAGGAGTGAGATGTAACAAAGCTAACTTTTGCACCAGACATTGTGTTCAGGCCCGCTTGACAGAGAATACCCGTCCGGCAAAGAAACCGCGTTCATCAATAAGCATTTTTTGCTAGAAATGCTGAAACAAAAGGCCTTTGTGCGTTTTTCTTATTCAGACCTTCATTACTACTCTCTTACGATTTTAAAATACCGCTGCCTGCAAAATTGTGAAATTACTGCTATCTATGGGCATTGGATGGAATTGCAGAGCATAGAGTTTACAAATTTTGACGCACACATTCTATTTTTTAAGTGTGTTCTATTTCTCAAGTGTAGATTGTCTTATATGTGATATGTCACAAATACTAATAACAAATATGAGCGTGAATGCACAGTTATGGCTACCAAAAAGAACTGCAATCAGATTCTACTTTTATGCTTGGAATTTCAGTAAAGAAGAAAAATAAGGCCCTCGTAGACGCACAATGCAATCACAACGAGCTCGCTAGTTCAAGTTGCCGATGTAATTGCATAATGATGGGGTATCTCAATGTTCTCTTGCCTCAACTAATGCACAGAGCAGACGAACTTAGATATCCACACAATCAAGCACAGTATTGACAGCGCGCACACGGCAAAACAAAAACAAAACGAAAACAAAACCTTGGCGGGCTCGTTGTACACCAAGTTTGATTTGTTTTGTCTATGACGAAAGCTCCCTGGCTTTCGTAATTAAGCAAGCGAATCTAAGCCCAGAAAACATCATCAAACTGGAAGCTATGCTTACTTCCTTCAATTCATCCTTAGAACACAAACGACTACCTGCCTTGTTAAGGGTAACAGGGCCAACAAGAAGCTCCAGTTATATCAAGAGGGCCGTATACTCCTGGAACAGGGAAAGTTCTAGAGTACCCTGTACCGGCTTTCGTTTACTAAACATCAGGCTTAACGCAGCGGCTAAGTCGATAACCTTGTTGTGCACAGCCGCATTCTGCTCTACGTGTGTCACTAAGCCGTACATTGACAAGCAGAAAATGTAAAAACCTTGTCTTAAGCATAGCGACAGTTTGGAGCCTGGAGGCACGCCAACCCGCAAACGAATTTTGCGCAATAGAAGGGGTTACAAGGAGTGAGACTGACCTGGGAACTAAGAAATATAGAGAAAAAGATCTCTGAGAATGGTAGGTTTGCGTCACTCGCTTTATCAAATTTTGTTGTCACTTTCTCCTTACCACGAATAGGCAGCCACAGAATCTGTGTACCCTGGGCCTTCCGTGAGAGCTCGAACAAGCGAGAATAAACAGGCGTCCAGCCATAGGCACGCAGAGAGAGCAGCAACGTCAGCCACGGCAGCGACTAAATTAGTCCGGCTCTTGCCGATAACGACGGTGAGGAGAGTGCGATCGTGTCATGGTCGTGCATTGAGCCGGCGCGCCTTCTTTTCTTTTTGCTCCCTGAGAGCCCACTTCGCCCCAAGCGCAATTTCGCTGATGGCTTCAGTGGCCCTGAGATAAGACAAAAGGTGAGAATATTTTCACAGGGTTTTCCCATCCCTCTTCCCTTTACGGGTGACTTTACTTCCACTCTTGCTTTCAGGTTTTCACTATGTCTTTGTTCCTCCCTTTCCAGGAATTTTCCCTTTTGCAAGGTTTTACAAGTGCCGCGGTGAAGCAATGCAGTCATATTTGCTGTTCATATTATGCGCTGCCGCTTCACTCGAGCTGCAGTTTTGCAAACTGAGCTCACGGACTATCCCCTCGTGCCCAATCAAAAACGCCCATCAACGTCGCAGAAGGTATTATTGGGAGGAAGCCTAGCAAAGTGTAGGAGTTTGCTGTTGGCGCGTGTCCATCATCGCATTCGTGCTGAATTCACTTCCGCTAGGGTAGAGATGGAAAAGCTCATTGAAACTGCTCTTGTATATTTGTTTCTGATGTCCTGGCAAAAGAAACAAAAGAAAACAGCCGATAAGGCAGTGCTTGCCGTCAAGGCAGACAATCGATCAAGCCTGAAAGGTACGCATAAAGAAACAGGGAAAAATATTTTGGTCCATAGAGGCCCTTGTACATTTTTTACCTCGTGATTTGTACGTTTAGAATGCTAAGGAGATACAGGAATCAAAGACTGAGGAAATGATGCACTGAGCAACAGATTACATCAGTGAAAGAATGGAAACAAAAACGAGATGCAGTAGATTTCGAATGATGTAACTTGAGTCTACTTGTTATCATATTTTTTATGGAGGCTTGTGAGAAGAGAATTGAATATTTCACCGGACAACAAAAATAATTACGAGGAAGATGACCGAAAGAAGGCTCGTTATACAAGCGCACATTCCAGATAGTTATGCTTGCATCTTTAACGTATTAAGCGCTATTTGTTTGTTTTCTTGGTTTCAGCGCAAAGGATAGTATCGCATGATGCTGATACTGCCTGGGAGACAAACGTAGATTTATGGCTGACAGAAGGGCGAACAGAGGGCGCAAGACACCACATGCGCTAACTTGCAACTCAAGGCTTAAGGGAAAAACTAGCTCACTTACTATATATATATATATATATATATATATATATATATATATATATATATATATATATATATATATATATATATAAATATATAGGATGCGAGAACATTTAACGTACTTGGCCGCTTAAAAAATAGAGCGAAGGGTACGCTTCATTTAAAGAAACATTTTATTAGACTCGACGTTTCGATCGGAGACCGATCTTTCTCAAGAGTGATCTTGAGAAAGATCGGTCTCCGATCGAAACGTCGAGTCTAATAAAATGTTTCTTTAAATGAAGCGTACCCTTCGCTCTATATATATATATATATATATATATATATATATATATATATATATATATATATATATATATATATATATATATATATATATATATATATATATATATATATATATATATATAAAGCTCAGTTTGCCACAAGGTCCACAAATGTCAAATAAAACTTTGGGCAGTTTTTGTGCATCTTTTCCGTTCAGTCCGCGTGCACTGCGGGCAAAATGGCTTCACCAATGTGACCATGACAGGCGGATTCACAGAGTAACACAGCGTGTGTGACGTAGATCATTCCACCCAAAGATTTCATCCCTAGCTGACATCACCCGAGAACCAGACGGCGCGCGAGGGTCCGCTGCCAATTTCGCTTCGACCACGGCCTCGTTCATAGCCGCCGCGTAGGTGCTCAATGCGCTGTCATTTCGCTAGCAATCAGGCCTGGTCCGGCATTACGTTTGCACCACCTACTAAGTTGACATCTGTAGACCTCGTAACGCGCGCTAGAAATGTATGATTTGTTTGCCTGCACTATTCCTCTATGATTTATGTGTGGCCGGCTTCAGACACCCCTTGTTCTAAGCCACCGTGGGAAAAATTGTATGAAAAATCTTGTGACAAATATTTGTTCGTCGATTCTCTAGATCAGCGCATCCGAGCGATCGATAAGTATTAGTCAGCATTCGGCATCCGTCATAATTACCAGTTACAAATCAAACTGGCTAGTTTTGAAGTTTTTTACTAGGATACTAATATATTTCTTTGTATATGAGTCCCAGCAAACGAAGGCTTAATAATGCACTGATCATGAATACGCAAATAAAGCTTTCTCTTTATGTAACATAAAAACTGAAATTTCACCTTAGACAACTGAGTATCAGTTCAGTTCAGTCGTTCAGTCGTGTCCGACTCTTCGTGACCCTATGGACCATGTCACGCCCCGCTTTCCGGTCTCTTACTATCTTCCTAACATCACATAACTTCATCTGCAGTGCCTCGAGGATGCCATCTAACCATCGCGTTCGCTGCCTACCCCTTCTCCGGCGACCCTCAACCTTTCCCAACATCAAATCTTTCTCCAGCGACTCCTCTCTTCTCATCAGATGACCAAAGTAGCTGAGCTTTAACTTTAGAATTTGACCCTCCAATGAGCAGTAAGGGTTTATGGTCGACAATATCGACTGACTTGATCTTCTTGCAGTCCAAGGAACTCTCAAGAGTCTTCGCCAGCACCACAATTCAAACGCTTCAATTCTTCGGCGGTCAGTCTTTTTCACGGCCCAACTCTCGCATCCATACATCACAACTGGAAAGACATTAGCACGAGTTATACGGATCTTGGTTGGCAGACTAATGTCTCTGCTCTTTACTAGGCGGTCAAGGCTAACCATTGCTCTCTTTCCCAGAAGCAGGCGTCTCCTAATTTCATGGCTGCAGTCTCCTTCCGGGGTAATCTTGGAGCCCAAGAAGAGAAAATCTGTCACAGCTTCCACTTCTTGTCCCTTGATGCTCTAGGACTTGATAGGGCAAGACGCCATGATCTTTGTCTTTTTAATATTCAGTTTAAGCTCAAACTTCTCACTCTCTTCTTGTACGCGCATTAGAAGTCTCGAGTTCCACTTCACTTTCTGCCATTAAAGTGGTATCATCCGCATATCTAAGGTTGTTGATACGTTTTCCAGCAATCTTCACTCCAGCTGAAGACTCGTCCAGACCGGCCTTCCTCATGATGCACTCTGCATATAGGTTAAATAGGCAGGGCGACAGTATGCAGCTTTGCCTCACTCCTTTCTCAATCGGAAACCAATCAGTAAGACCATGCCCAGTTCTGACTGTGGCCTCTTGCCCTTCATACAGATTCCTGAGGAGACAGATGAGGTGAATTGGAACTCCCAACTCTTGGAGAGCTTGCCACAATTTGCTGTGATCTACGCAGTCAAACGCTTTCGCATAATCAATAAAGCAGAAGTAGATGGGTTTCTGGAACTCTCTTGCTTTTTCCATGATCCTTCGCTGGATCGTGGAAAAAGCAAGAGAGTTCCAGAAACCCATCTACTTCTGCTTTATTGATTATGCGAAAGCGTTTGACTGCGTAGATCACAGCAAACGCTTTCGCATAATCAATAACGCAGACGTAGGTGGGTTTCTGGAACTCTCTTGCTTTTTCCATGATCCTTCGCTGGATCATGGAAAAAGCAAGAGAGTTCCAGAAACTCATCTACTTCTACAACCGAGTATAGATGCGACTTTATTCTAAATGTAATTTACGTGTCTCGTCCCCAGTAAGTCTGCCGTCAAATATATACCCAAGCATTTATTGCCCTTTGCTTTATCTAAAACAACGTTGTCCACTGAGTATTAAGTAGGCTGAAGAACCTTCTTTCATGTCAAAATCAGCTGTACGTATTTTTAGGCATTCAGTGTCATTCCCGAACACGCACACTACATCACTGCGGAGTTTAAATTCGTTTGCGAGGATATGAAATTGCTATTGTCATTGATAGCCATGCACACGATGCAATCATCCGTTAACATGCGAAATGATGCAGGAATGCTAAATGTGATTCCACTGATGAACAGAAAAAATGAAGTGGCCTCAACGCGAAACCTTTCTGATACTCGCACTGCAAATGTAATTTAAAAATAACTGCGCCTCTATTCAGCACGACGCAGTGTCTGCTTAGTGAAAAATAATGGAACATTCGAAGCAATAACATTCTTCTCCAAATTATAATTTCCTAATTCAAGCAGAAGACTATCATGTAGAACAGTAACACATGGCTTGCGAAAGTCTAAGTATACATAATTCGTTATAATTGCTTGTCAATAGCAAGCGCAACATTGCGAATACATGGCAGCCACTGTGTAGTACAGGAAAGACTACATCGAAAACTTGTGGCTTGAATGTACGACGCCATAATTTTCCAGGCGTGTAATTATTAAACTGTGTAACCCGTGCGTAATGCTTTCACCGGTATTAGATTTAATGAAAAATATCATTGTTTTGAACCAAAACTTAGTGGGCGTTCTTATGTATCGGGACAACATAAGCCACCTTCCAGTGAAAGCAGAAAATTCCTTCGTTCAGGAATTTTTAGAAGAAACGTAAAATTATATTACTAGCGTCTCTGTATAGTTCTTGAGAACAGTTGCGAAAATATTATCCGGTCTACAAGCATGAAGCGCGTATAGACTGCTCAAATATTTTGTATACCAGAGACGCTGAACGTAACAGGTGACATGAGGGCAATTTCATGCTAGGCTGTATCTATAATTGGTGACTTAGGATTAACAAATATAGAAGCAAATTGTACACTAAACAATTCCGTTTTACTTAGGTCGCTATATAATAGAAAACAGTTATTTTTCAGCACAGGAATAGAACGGTCGCCATTGCCGATACGACGCACGTATCGCCCTAATTCTCTGTAATGTCTAGCAAGCTTCTCTACAAGGCCAACAAAATAAGGTTTATTTGCAGATTCAGCCTTGGATTTGTATAGCACGCTTCATTTCCAACCGCTGAACACGATGAGTGTGCATGCTAAATTTTCTGGCCTTTAGTTTTTGTGCTCGAGCTAACCCAGTCCGTCGGTCTTCGCATGACGTAAAGGCAACGAACACGGGACGAATTTTGCTGTCAAGAAATTACTGTCGAACTCATACTCGACAGTAGATATACGAATGGTATCATTACGGGCTTACGCATTGGTTGTAGATCGTTCTAGCCACATTCTTGAAGAGGTCTAGTGCACAGCTCACCATATATATGCACATTGCATCTTCTCCTAACACGCCAGCGCGCTCAGTGGTTCTCGCAACTATATATTTTTATTTACGTTGAAGAGATAGGTTAAAATTCTGCGGGCTTAGGTAGGCATTTTGGATCCGTGATGGCCTTGTCATCTTCGTGAGCGGCCGAATAATCAGGACGTGGTCGGCAGGGGCGAGCAGTCTTTTCCCGTGCCGTATAACTCGCAAAGCGATCGCTTTCCTCAATACGCTTCCTACCTCTCCTTTCCCCAGGCTCTATGCTCGGCTTAAGCAGATGTAACAATCACGGCTTAGCAATGCAGAACAATGCAGATGCGAACATGGCCACGAATAATGCTAGCCAGAGAAGAACGTAGGAGGAGTGACTGAGTGCCCCCGAGCGTGCATGAAACCGTCCGGTAAAGAGTTAAATGCCATGTGCTGACGACGAAACACAGGAACAGACTCGATTTGAAATGTCTGAACGTGTTTAGAGGTGCTACGGTCTCGACCGCCGACGTCGGGCGGCGTTCTACGCCGCAGTGTCTGGCACTGTTGGTCCATCCTTGAGGGGGGGGGGGGGGGCGGACACATGGAAAAGCAAACTCGTCACGTAAAATCTCGTTTGTTACCCGGACGCTCATGTTTCGGCACCCGGATGAAGGAGAATCGAAGGCGGGATATTGGTTTTTAGTGTTATTTCGACGTCACCTCAATGTCGCCTCGTAATTTGCCTCCCTAGTTATTACTTTGAACACATGTGTGCGCTGAGCATGATCCCCGGAACAACCTCGGGCTTAAACCGCATTTCGGTTGAAAGGAGTTTAGTGACTAAAATAACCAGCTACCTTCTGCTTCCTCTTAATTGGAATATTTTAGAACATGATTAGAACGCGAGATCATGCTTCCACGTGGCTGTAACTTGCGAAATTTTTCTTTGGACGTCTTCATTCGCCTTTCCAGTAAACCTCTTGTTACTAGACAGCCGGTGTGGTGCTTTCCTTCTCTTTCCATCTTGTTCGCGATGTTCTCTGTTATGAACTTCCACTGGTTAGCCCAAATTTCCGCTACGCAAGAAATCTATGTAGAAACCTAGACAACGCCGGATCGAGGATTGTATTAGTAAAATTATGTCATTTATCTAACAGATTCAGGCGCAGCTGGTTAGAGGCAAAATTAGGCGCTAAGGGGCCGCATGAAAAATGAAGCAAGCTTGGTGAGTGCTGCCAATCGGATGAGTTGAAGTTTCGCGCAGATTTTGCCGATTTCTCTTATTCATCTTCGCTAACGCTCCGAAGAAAACAAAAAAGCTATGTGAAAAGTAGTAAGTTTGTCCTTGTGAGACAAATGGAAATTTAAGAGAAGAATGAGCATAGCCTCCGTCCTCAAAGTTCCTTTTATTGCCATCATAAAAGCATTTACAGCACTGACCACCTAGTGCAGCCTTAGTTATGCTGCGCAGTGAAACTGCAAAGGAAGACTGAACCTGATAATAAAAGCAAAGAGATGTGAAGCGATCATATTTACGCCCCCTTGACAGCTCCTCCATGACCAGTAATCCTTCGTAAACTTGACTGCCTTGAAGACTAAGATGTAGTCTCATTTTTTTTACTTGCTGGCCATGGTTTTTCATCGCCATCCACGTGAGGCAACTAAACCTGGCATCCATCAGCGATCTAGACTCGTTTTGGAAAAAAACCTTTTCAGCCCACGTAAGTGATCCCGAACATCAACAAACATCACCAACGATGATATCAACAAAGCTGGGCATGGGTGGGCCGCCATGTTCAATTCCTGTGGTGGTGTGAGGCCAGTGGCCGGGATACGAGAGAGAAAATCGGGAGCAGAGATAGCGAGAAGAGAAAAGAAGCAGAGAGATCAAAGGAGTGGAGCGGAAGCTCCTGTAAATCGACGGTGATCCCAGCGTCGAAGACAAAACGACACGAGTTCACCCGAGCGGAGAGACGCAATCACTGCCCTGTAGGGGCAGCATCCTCCACCGCAGCGACCCACCCTCGGTCGAGAGACAGGCGAGTAATTTCCATTTATGGCTCCTACACAGAAGTCTGTGGTCGTTTTTTCTTTCGTTTTATTACTATTCTGACGCATATCTCTTTCTACCCAAAGCGGCTGCTGTTTTGCCGTTTATCTCTCGTTCTTTGATGCTGTGCGCTGTTTTGCGCACATAGACACGCCCCTTTCCCTCTTACCGCATCGCTTTTCTCTCCGTCGAAGCGACGCCATCTCCATACAAAGTGGAGCGCACAAGATGCCGGACTCAATCTGAAGAAGCGCCCGACCCGCCTCGGCGCACAAAGATTGAGATCCTCGCGGTTTTGGCATCGATCGCGAGTCAAAGCCAAGGCCTGCTTGGTGCACATCCCCTCTATCTCGGGCCCGTTCCTGTAGCTTCCCTGCGTTTCCCCGTGGCTTGATTGAAGTCTACTTCTTCTCTTGATACGAGTCAACAACTTGCCGTACCCATTTCAGATGCCTATAGACGGCTTCAAACCCAGGCCTCTCGCTAACAAGTGAACTACTTGCGAGCGATCGAGAGGAAAGAGCTGCGTGCACAGAAGACCCCGGGGTGTCGTCCTGGAAGGATTCAGAAGATTTGCTCTCGTTGGAAGGCTCCTTATAACACCGCCGAATAGGAGACCTCCGCCAGTTACGGAATCGCAGAAATGTCAGAGGTTTAGGCCATCATCATGATTCCTTGGACTCGTTGTTTAAACAAACTCGCAGAAGTACACCGAAAAACTTCCGAATATACCGTGTACGCTTTATGGAACGTATCTGAGTAAGAGTGGCGAAGTATTGGTCATTTTTCACAATGCTATTGTTCGTTATAGTGCCGGAGTACCCGGGTTCGATCCCGACCGCTGGCGGCTTCGTTTCGATGGAGGCGAAACGAAGAGACGTCCGTGTGCTGTGCGATGTCAGCGCACGTTAAAGATCCGCAAGTGGTCGAAGTTAGTCCGAAGCCCTCCACTACGGCACCTCTTTCTCTCTTTCCACTTTCACTCCCACCTTCCTCCCGTAACTTACGGCGCGGCTTAAATGTTCACAGAAGCAAGTGCAGTATCAAGCAAGTGCAGTAACAAGTGCAGGTGCAGTGTCTGTCACACTTCTGTGGCCACCTGAATCGCGCCGTCAGGGAAGGAAGGGAGGAAGTGAAAGTGTACAGAGAGAAAGAGCTGCCCTAGGGGAAGGCTAGGG
>NC_139349.1:72675503-72750503 GCF_055883805.1 Amblyomma maculatum | reverse complement strand
TTCGCAATGTGTTCATTCGTGGCTTTGTTATTTCCAACTCAGCAAGACCAAAGATCACAACGAAATGACAGGCATAACCATGGCTAACACATCGAAATCACTGACCAAACAACTCCTGAGGCTACCTGGTTTACCAATGTCACAAAGGGAGCACATGACTACGCTGGACTAAAATTCATTCATAACCAATTATGTACACAAAACCATTCAGACAAGTTTGATCAGTATAAATTAGTCTCCATTCAGTCAGGCAATTTCATTCAAGGCGTGGTAAAACCCTCTGGCTTTTCTGACCTCGCTGCGGCACCTGTAAATGGTGCAACGCTTCTTGTCGTGAGGCGCAATCAATACCAAATGAAAACAAACTACAAACTGATACGAACAACAGTAGGGATGCAAAGCTCCATCAAGACTAAATGAATGCACATTACATGGGGCTGAGTCCCCCAGAGCCCAGGAACACACATTTGTCAAAGTCAAGGTGGCAATGGCCGCAGATGATCTCCGTTCCTTTGTTCACATGCACGGCTCCACATAATTTCCCGGAAAGAGGCCTGTCACACCATTCATGACACCTTCGTACCAGCCATCATCGTTCTTCTTGATGACATAGATGACGGAGTTCTCTGAGAAAGACAGCTCGTCATCCTTGTCGGCTTCATAGTCATATATGGCAACAACTGCAAGTAAAAACAGAAAAACTGAGGCAAGGATTTAAGGCAGGTGCTTGTATTCTTTTCAGCAGTGCAACGACAGTAGTGCACGTGGGCCCCATAACATCACAAAACAGAGCTTCACTATAACAGAGTAAAACTATATCTCTCCATCAGGCAACACTAGAACTACAAATGAGAATATAATGAACAAATTTAAACGAACTGAAGCGTGCTGAACAAAGACGTTTCAGTCAGTTGCCTTAAGACTGGTAGTAATTATATCACTGCTATGCATACATGCAGCAGTTGCTGCATAGAGGTTTCAGGCTTTCTTATTGACAGAAATGTATTACAAAAATTAGTGTTGTTTAATTGGTAGAGGAGGCGGCCCCAAAGCAAAGCTGACGAGGGGACCTCCTATAACAAAATGCCCGCACCAAATACACAATATGGCAGAAATAAAAGGATGAAATGAGTTAAATTTGAGCAGCAGTAGCAACGATGCATAATTAAAAAAAAAAAAAAAGAACTCAACAGGGTGGTTGGTTATAACTGCTAATACAAATGCTTTCATGTTGTTATTAAAATACCTGGACTACTCAACTGTTTCAACACTTGAAGGTAGTGAGTTCCATAATGTATAAGCTGAAAACAAAAGGGCTTGCTTGCCATAATTAGTGTTAACTCTGGGAAGTAGCAAATTGTTGTTCTGGGAAAATCTACTCAGGTTACTGTTCATGAAGGAATATGAATGAAGTGCAGTAATTACAATGTCACCATTACAAGCAGTGTATATATGTGAGTGAAGATAATTTTATATGGAGAGAAGCAACAAAGGAAGGATATTAAGATTTCAGCTAAGGGGGCAGCTGAGGCAGTGGATGAGGAAAAGGTAAGTATTCAAACTGCACTATTTTGTAAATGGCAGATATCAAAGAGACACATATTACCCCAAGATGATATGCAGTAGCATGCTAAGTGACGTTTAATAAATGCAAAATAAAGTGCCCAAAGAATGCCCAAAGAATATGTTGCTGAAAGTAATGATGTGTCCGAAGAAGCACCCCGATACCAAAATAGACCTTTTTTGTATATTGATTCAGTATGCCATGTTAAATTTCAAAATGTTCGCCCAGAAGGATATCAAAAAATATAGTACATTTAGAAAGGGGTATGACATGATTATCCAGATAAAGCGGAGCTATATTAGTGTGCTGGCTGTGATGCAAATGAAGGACCATAAAATTCTTTTTTAAGAGACAGTAACATTGGCTAACTGAAAACAACAAGCCTGAAAATTGTAAGCAACTGATATTTAGCAAACTGATCACAGCCGAAAGACAACACAGCCATGCTTTTTAAACACTATCCCATTATTGTGGACATCTCAAATTACGGAGAATATTTTTGGGAAGCAGACTTTTTTAAATAAAGCCCCTTAGGCAGTTTATTATACAGAACCCCTTTATATTAAAGTCACTGGGACCAGCAAAAATCTTTACTATATAAGGTGTTGGCATGGCCCCTAAGATGGTGTCTGATAATAAAATGGCTACCTAATAAACAAGTTCTGCTGCTTTATGAAAAGAAAAAAAAACACTAAAACACCTTTCACCCCTCTCGTATCGTCTCTCTGTGCATTTTTCCTGTTTTCAGTTATAAGATGTTTTTGTTTCCATCTTTTGAAAGTACTTAAGCATGAAGGCAACATGGCTACGAATACAACTGAACTGGATTTCATGTGAAAACCAAAGCTTTGCATAAACGCTGCATGATCTCCCGCTGCTTGTCCTTTAAGATATGGTAAATGAGAAATGTGGCGGCAGTCAAGCACCGCAAAACCGCACACGCCTTGCCTCCACTTCTTGCAACCGCACCTCATGCTGCGAATGTTCAACTGTTTCTTCCCTTCCCTACTTCTTGCAGCACTTTTACTCACTTTTAGTTTTTGAATGTACCGCGTCGCCTTCTTTCCGTATTTGTAATTAGCTTTACTTTTCTTTTTTCCATGAACTGCATGCTTTGCCTCACGACTTCAAGGACTACTACGTAAAGTTGGCTTCTCCTCCGTGCCGTGCAGGTGAGCATGGTGGTAAAGCCATTACCAGAAAACGGTCTGTGTTGTTACATTCCCCCCTTTGTTTTTTTTGCAATAAACAGAAATTTGCTTCGCGATCCTAAGTAACGCACCTGGGGTGGTGTCTATTTGTGGGAAGTAAGTTGCTATGGCCAGACGCACTTTACTATAACAGATTATTATAAAAAATGTCTTTATAATTATTATAAAGGGGCAAGAATGTACAGCGGACTGTCAACGCAATGCCAAGGGACCAGAAAAATATGTTCTGTTAATCAGGAGTTTTGTTTCGAGAAAGAATACATTTTGAATAGGCGGACCTCTTCCGCTCACTGTCAGTGCATACGCACAGCTTGGTCCCGACGCGGCAAGATTGTACGAAGTCGGTAGTCTCAGCAGAAGCAATATTTAGGCAATAAAGACAATGTTACACAATGAGCACAAAGCTTATTCTCAAAAGCAAGCAAATACTTTTTTCTTCAAACTTCTAATAGAAATTTTTAAAAAATCAGTGCTCCACTCAATTCACCTGAAAGAACTGTAATTTACTGAGCAGAGAAAAATGACCATGTTTGCTTGATTTGGCACTCGCAGCTGCTTTTTTTTAATGGAGTCATCCATACCAGATAGGCTGCGCAAGAACAGTTTGGAATCTTCTTTTCTTTAGAAAAAGTTCCACTGCCGATTCCACCTACGCAGGGGTCACCATAGGATTAGAGTCGGGCTCTTCCTCGTCCTTGCTTTCATCAGGAGGGCAGACTTCAGCAACAATGCTTTTCAGTGTGTTCTCTGGACACGTTGCCACATCACTGTCGATATGAGCATATTCATCAAATTGGATGCTCATGGCAGCGCAATTCGCCAGCAGATCTTCCTGGGCATCTTGCACTTCGGGCATGTCATACTGTGTGCATGGCTCTTCTGCAGTTGCAGTAAATCCTGCGTGCCAAGAGCAGTTTGCAATGACTGTTGCTGTAACCTGCCGCCAAGCACCATCCAATAGGTAAATGGTGCGCAGCACATTTATCATCCATCCATGCGCTGCAGCAATGCTTTAGTGTTTACTGGCAGAAACTCCAGCTGTATGAATTTGAGGCCCAGCACAGATCCATGTCCAGGGCAGTTGTCAGCGAGGGACAAAACTTTCATCTTCTGTCGCGTGAGACAGGCATCCTCATGATGAATCCATTCACTAAAAATGGCCTGCGTATCCACGCCTTGCTGTTGGCATAAGAAATGGGCAAGGTCGCAACATTCTTAAAGCACCGTGGATGCTTAGGTTTACCGATCACTAGCGGCTTTAATTTGTTGCTTCCTGTCATGTTAGCACCGATGAGAATGGTCAGCCTGTCCTTACTAAGCTCCCCCCCCCCTTCCAGTGCACTTCTCTCCTTTGAATGCGAGGGATTCAGAAGGGAACAACTTCAAAAATACTGCTTTCTCACCTATATTGTACATGTCCTCTAGATCGTATTCTTGCATAATTTTAGGGACTAGTTTTGTTCACCACTCTCCATATGCCATCACGTTGGCAGCGGCATTCCCCAGAAACAGCACGAAATACCAGGCCATTCCATACCTTAAAACTAGTGAGCCATCCTTCGCTGCAGGTGAAACCTTCGATGCCGAGCTGAAAAATGAATTCTTTTGTTTTTGCACGAATGAGTGGCCCGCTGATTGGAATGTTTTCGTTCCAGGCTCTCCGTAGCCAAAGCACGAGGCCCTTCTCCAAGTCTTCGTGATCAGCTGCTTGCAATCTTTTCCTCTCGGGACCAAAACGTGACGTTTGGAAAGCCCCTCACAGCTCGTCCTTATCCTGCAATACCCTGTCAGACTGCTCTTAGGGACGGCATACTTCGTTGCAAGGGCAGTTTTAGTGATGCGACCACTCTAGAAGTCGTTGATTATCTCGACCTTCCTTTCCAGTGGAAGCTCGTTGTGCAGGCGTTTCTGCGTTGTCATCGGACGCTCGCTCTGCGACGACACACAACAAAAGCTTGAAGCGTAAGCCTAATCCTACTGCGACCACCAGTGACGACAGCAAGGAAGCAGAGGAAGCGACGGGCCGCAGCCCAGTGTGCGAGACAACCGAAAATCACCGGAGACGGAAACCGGGAGTAAAAAGAAAGGAGGGGCGAGGGTGGGGTGTAGTGATGCGTACCGCAATGGCACTGCGCATCGTCGATTAGTTATGGTTTCGAGTTTCCAGTTCTGCTTACATGCTGGTTGAAAAATTTGAGTTCTGATTAACGAGATTTTTTTTTACATTGGTTTAATACAAAACCAACCAATTCTGGAAAGTTTGTTCCGTTCAAGTGGCAGTACCATTTAACCAATTTCCATTTACTGTGATTCTACTCTACAGTCTTCTATGAAAAATGGACTGGGACTTCAGTTTCACTTTAGTATACCCGAGATTTTACTATATCCGAGTTTACTATGGCGGAGTTCCACTGTACATAAGGTGCTCGTGTGCTGTGCGATGTCAGTGCACGTTAAACAACCCCAGGTGGTCGAAATTTCCGAAGTCCTCTACTACGGCATCTCTCATAGCCTGAGTCGCTTTGGGACGTTAAACTCCACAAACCAAACCAAACCAAACCATATATACAAAATAATGGGAGCTTGCCACAGGACGCATGTGCACTGCACCTATTAAGGTTCATTTTTGTCACGCCGATAAAGACAGTGATGAGCAGAAAACTTCAAAAGCCTATTTTTCCTTTGCTGCATTTTAAGGGGAGATGCTACTCGAAAACATTTTTTTCTTAATATTGATGCTAGGTGAATGAAAATTGCACCACTTATAGAGATTGATCTCCTCTCTCTAAATATGCTTTTAGTTTTAAAATAGCTTAATGTTTTCATATTCTAAATGCCATGCATAAGTGAAAAACAATGCATGTTTGTGCAGCTGCTGTACACAGCAGCAAGCATGGTAGGGCAGAGCCAACTAGTTCTTCTTGTCCCCAACACTCCACTGAGTGCAAATAAGCAACATAGCAACATTCCCTTGGCATGCAATGTTTTGAGACAATTTTATATCTGGTGCCTTGTTTTTAGTGGCTAGCACCAGATAATTTTTTAAATTTGCATGCCCAAAAATACTGCTGATTGCATTTAAACCTAGATACTTGCATTCTACACATCCTAAAGATTATGCATGCCAAATATGGTGTTGATTGAACTAAAATAACGACATAAAATATTGTGCACAAAACTCATATTCGGCCCAAAATACGAATTCGAGAAAAATGCGATTTAAAGATGCAAAAGCTGTTTATTGCTGTTGTAGCAGCACTATCTGCATGAAAATTGCACACAATGCAGGCCAGGGTATTATGATACAGTGCACAGTTTTAGAATTCACCAGCATCATATGTTGCTCCCACAGTGACATTGTGAGCAGCATTCTCAAGGCGTGCTTTCTTGGCTATTTAGTGATGCTGAGACCTTGCTTCTGTCAGCCACTGCTTTGTAACCACAAGGTGCACATTTTTTGTTATGGCATTAAACTCCTTATGGTGCACTTGTTTCGGCAAACCAAGAACCACACAAAATCGGGAAAGTTGATTGTATCCAGCACCAATAACGAGCGCCGCAACCCCTGCATTGACGTTCACGGCAAAAATCTCCCTCGGGCTGGCTGAAGGGCGTCGTCCACCGGAAATGCACACCGCGCACGACTACGACACAAAGGACGTGGCACACGCTACACTGCTGCAACGCAGCTCTAGAAACGACGAGAGTCCTTTTCACTTCTTGGCCAACTCGCGAACGGAAAGTAAGCAGCGTCCGCGCTCCCGACATGCTGCTCGCTCGCCAGTGCGTTCGCGGCACCGATCTCGCCGATAAAGGCACTCGCCGTACTAGGTCTCCTCAACGCTCGAAGATCCTTATCTTCTTATCCAATGCACTGACGAAATCGTCTAAGCTGTCACTGAAACTTCAGTGCCCAGCCGGCTTCGAGCTGTCAAAAGTGTCGCCTCCGCCGAGGTTAGGCCTAGCTTCCGCGGACGTCTCCACTGCACGCCGTTTCACTTTGCCGGTGACTTCCCTTGAACGCGTGGTTTGATCGGTACTTTCGACACCGAAAGTCACGTTTCTTCTCGGATTCTATCGCAGCGACGAGCACGAAGATGCATGAAATTTTGAAAACACGCCGAAAGAAAACTAGCGGGCCAGCGTGACAGCGAGCTACGCGTCGCATGAAGAGCAGACGAGCTATGGCCGCTTCCCACACTGACAGCCAATGGCGTGGTCGAAATCGCACCACGTGATTTAAATGGCCAGTGAAAATGCTAGGTTTGGGCGGCGAAACTCTTTTTTTTTTATTACTTGCTGGGGGTTTGTGAAGCGGCAAAGCCAGCTTTAGGGAGAAAAAGCGTAGGCCTGCCGCCTTGCAAAATTTCAGTGGCGTGCGACGCCGCGATTTGGCGCGTCACGCGCTTGAACATGGGTCGTATCTGCCCCTTCTTTAGCCACCTTGCGTGCTGTAACAGACTTTTTAAATGATTTCGCGACTGTTTTCGGCTCTGAATTTTTTATATATTAAAGAGGAAGGATCAGCGTTGCTGAAACAGTCAAAATCACAAAAGTGACTTTTTTACTGAAAATCGCCGTTTTTCGACCCGCGTCTCCCCTTAAGCCCAGGATGAAAGTAAAGAACTTGGGAGAAACATAAATGCCCGAGTAATCCCCCCTTTTCTTGTTTGATGTTTTACAATGCATATAGCACACAGTCAACGTGCCTTACCATGTGTCATATTGGCATGAATGGGTGTGAATTTAGCTACGGATTGCCAGTGCTCTGTGAGATGTGAACACTCTTAGCAGGAGATATGTCATCGCACCTTCAGACGCCACTGTGCTCTTCAACCAGCACTAGTTTTAAGAAACAAAGCAGATGGGATGATACTTTAGGCTTTAGGCTTAGTTAGGCTTTAACCGCAGCATCTTTCCGCTTTTTTTAACATTTTTGATTACTATATAAGAAGTACCAGCTAAACTTTTATTTTAACAGTATACCCGAAGCATATGAAAAAAAAAAAAAATGGGAACATGAAAGAGAGGGAAGAAGGGACGTACCTTTTTCCATGTAGACCTTGGGAACCCAGTCACGCTGGGCGTCCGTCCTCTGGTGCTGCCCGTAGGCTGGTGGGGAAGGCGGAACGTAATTACCAGGGTACAGGGGCTCGGGAGGTGGTGGAGGGGGGAGCGGAGGTGACACTGCATAGCAACAACATGTGCACAACACTCCACTCATTTGGGGCTCAGGCTGCATGCACACTACACGAACGCACAGTTCTGTGGAACCTTTGGGTACCTTAAACTGCTCCTGCACTTCTGAGCCTCTGAATTCATGCATATATGAACGAATACCCCTCCTTTTTCTTACTTTACAGTGGAAATGATCATACAACTGCTTCCGGCAGATTGTTTCCCCAGAAAGCCCGTCAATAGCAACTGAATTTAGCCGTTTTATTTGCAGACTACGAACTGCATTTTTCCTGCCACAGCAAAGTACCTCACAGTGCTTGCCTGGCAGAAGCAGTGCACAGAGGGCTACAAGCAACACTACATTCACACTACGTAACTATTCAGCTCAGAGCTAATCTGCATCACGATGTCCAAAAACATGCTTTTCAATGCACACTTGACAGGAAGGGACCAAAGTCATAACATGCAAGGTTTTTTTTTACATACAGTAAAACCTTATCAATTCAGACCTTGATCACCCGGAGCAAAAGGAACAGCCGTTATATTGTCAGTGTGTCGAATTATCACTGCAAATTATTGAACGGTCCTTAAACACTGCCGAAAACAATCCGCATGAAAGCGAAATTAATTTGGTGCAAACCTGAGGTATAGTGACTTTTCTAGACGACATCTTTTCGCAGTACTGCAAATGCCTTAGTTCATACACTCTTATGCAAAACTGGACGACTGTTCTATAATGGCAAAGGTCTTCGCAGTTTCTTTCAGTATGCGATGCAACAGGGTTGGAGCTTCTCTGCACGTTGTGTCGCACATGTGGGAGCCTCAGCATACAGATGGCAAACAGCCTGCGACACGCGCAGAGTTTTAGCACGCTGGTAGAACTGAAATGTCAGGCAGATGGGAGAGTCCGGTGTGGATTGGCTCCAGAAAAAACAGCAAGTGACAGTTAGCCTAAATGATGTGTCACTATGCGTCTGGCTGGCTTGCTGGCCGACAAAAACATCGACAGAATCAAACTATGCGGCCTGACTATCGGCATGTCGATCACTACCTTGCCTGTCATAGTGTGCACCATAGAGGAGTGTGGGGAAAAAGAGTAACATGACTTCAAAAGCCTGAGGATGAATCTTTGGGCAGATCGCACCTTGACACAGCACCATGTTGGCAGCATGATCAAATAAAAGGATGCCAGCTCCAGGGCATCCAAATAAACGATCTTCCAATGCTGAAACTTAATGAATGCTTCGCAGGAGTCCAGAGATACTCCAAATTAATCTAATTTCCAAGTTAACGGCGGTCAAATTAACAAGGTTTTATCGCACGTTTAACATCGTTGCTGTCAATATAGGACTCCTTGCCTAAAGATTTAAAGTGCAAGCAAATTCAGCAGCAACATCATTGTGGCTGCAAGAGAGCATACAGCTGGAAATGCAAACGCACATCACACGAGTAACATTATTTCTGCTTATCACACAATTTTAAGAGATGCTCCGACAGGTATTCAAGCAGCTCATTCTACTCTCCAAATAGAATGTTAAGGCATTTAAACGATTGTCAGTCGAATGCAAGTCAGTTCCCCTCCCCCACCCTCAAATCACATGTCCAGAAAAAAAAAAAGAGAAACGGCGGTGGATGCTTTCCACAATGAAAATTTTTTACCTAGCTAGAATACCTGTCCTCACTTTAGATTACATATTTCAGCAATATATGCTGCAAGCTTGGCCTCCAGCTCTGGAAAGTATCCCGACTGTGCAGCGCGGAAGACTCTTTGCTCGGCATAAATGATGGCTGCCCTTTTGAACGTTGCAGTGAATAAGTGTCGAATGCTTTTCGGACTGGACAGCTTATGTCGAAGCATATGGCCGGCCGTCAAGTCAAAATGCCCTACAAAACTTGAGAATGAATGATCGGTGTCCGCTCTTCCATCAACCATCAACACTCCCTGGAAACACCGCCGTGTCACATGACCCAACACGCCCAACGTGCAAAAAAAAGAGTGTCTCCGTGATCGACATTCCTGTAGGTGCAGTGTGCGCAGTAAAAGTTAAAAATTAAAAATCCTTCCCAAAAAGTGCACACAGTAACTGAATGTTGTGCTTAGAGCAGCAGAGCAAACAAACTCACTGTAGCGTCCCTAATACATTGTTCTTTTTGCACTTACTGGCAGTGCAACGTCTTGATTTTGATTTTAAATCGACCTCTCACCACCTCTTCAGATTTGCAAATTTGAAAAAAGAGCAAGCCAACTTACAATCGTGTAAATATGGTTAATATATGATTCTAATAAGGAAGTTCTGTGGAGGTGATTCTCCCCTTTCAAGACTTCCTTCAGGGTACGTAGAGAAGCAATTTTTACACAAGAAAATCACTTTCAAAGAGGCAATTTCCGGCCCCTACCCACCCTCTGGAATGTGCTTTCTGATGTCATGAGGGGGACTGGCTTCGAAGGTGATAGCCCTAAAAGATAAATCCTAAAAAGAATGCAAAAAACTGAACACATTAAACAAGAAAGAAGGCAGCTAATAGTCTTTTTAATAGTCTTGTTTAGTTGGTGCAGTCAAACCCACTTATAACAATATTGAAGAGCCACGAAAATACTGCTGTTATAACCAGTAATTGTTTTAACTGGGTAAAGCAAAAAAAGAAAAAAAGGAAAGAAAGCATCAAACTTCAGAAAGCTTGGGCAGGGTTAAGTGGCTCAAATTTTCTCTTATTCCCAGGCAGAAAGCCCTAATCAGTCAGCTTTGACTACCTCGTTGCAGTCTTGTTGACATCTCTCAGCAAGATGGCCACCTGCTGGAAGTAGCCAGGTGAAAGGTTTGGTTTGGTTCGTGGGGTCTAACATCCCAAAGCGACTCAGAATTTTACCACAAATGAAGACTTGGCACGGACTTTAACATTCTTAGTGCTCCCTGGCGCGGTATGGCCGTTGCGGTTACAGTATTTGTGAGTCGTTTTTTCTTTTAGGGTTGGCGCTCAGCAACCACATTTAATTGTTAAAACCGATAATCTACCACGGGAGCATTGTTATATGCAATTTATTTTACCACACAGAATACATGAAACAGTACATGGTCGCATGAACTGCATGGGCAAGACATGCAATGCGAAGAGAGGATAACCACTGGCCTCTTAAGAGTAACCAATTGAACTCCAACGGAAGGAAAGCATAGCAGGGGGCAGCAGAAAATTAAGTGGGCGGATAAGGTTAAGGAGTTTGCAGGGGTCAAGTGGATGCAGCTAGCACAGGAACGGGTTAATTAGAGGAATATGGGAGAGGCCTTCACCCTGCAGTGGGCATAGCCTGGCTGATGATGACAACATGGTAAAGCTGATGGTTCTGCGGTTGTTCATTGTTATATGATATACTGTTCAAAGTGGCATTGTTGTAAGTGGGTTTGACTGTACACGTAGTACATAGCAACTCACACAAGGCTGAGCGATGTAATAACAAACATTTCCTCACTACATTTTTGTGAATGAACTGTAAGGCTGGGTCCAGCAACAGAAGCCTAGACAGTTTATTGTCACAGCAAGCATCTCAATTCTGACACTTGAAACTGCCAAAAATGTTCATGAGTGAGAGCTCAATTAAAAGGTCAAAAATTATGGGCCAAGGGTAAAAAATATTTTTTTCTTTAGGGCCACACTGCTGGGAGTAGGAATGTAAAAAGCAGGCTACATTCCGCAAATGGGGTAGCATGAACTGCAAACCCGATTTAGTTAACAGCGTATCTGAGTGAAACATGCTCCCAAACACAAAAAACTGTGGCCTAGTGATTGCCAGATCCCTGAAAGCTACTATACATTAGTTGAACCAGCTTAGTTAGAAAGGGTATCGATATGTTGTCATACACTGTTCTATACACCCGGACGAATCTTTTTAGTTATGCACCCAAAGCTACAGAGAAAACGCTCAGCTCACTGCGCAGCAGAATATAGTCCTTCATAAATTTCGCCGATCGTGCTCTGTATTATTATACCATTATGGAAAAATTCACATTATAATTACATCATGATTGTACTACACCATAAGCCAGTACAATGTTGGTGTAGTGCGTTTTAACTCAGTACAAAGTGTCAAGCAAGCAGAATAGCTGCGCCTCTGTCGGGAATCTCCTTAAGAGTATGTCGGCTGCTGCTTCTGCTGTGTCTAACCACCGGTTTCAGTACACTTCCACAATGTGCTTGTTTCGGTAACCACGCAATATTTATTAACCGCGAATTTTACGTTCACTTAGGTAGTGTAAACAGAGACATTTATGCTAAGCATTGTGGACTGCACAAAAACTAATTTTAAAGTAAAGGTAGAACTGAAACCGAAACTGAAACCAGATATGCTTGAACTACATGGTGTAGTAACACCGTGACAGAAGCTCTGCCCCCGTAGCCTTGGCTCCATAGCCGGAGAAAGTTGTCCACCATAGACTGTGATGCCCTTTTCACTTCTACTTCTGCCGTATAATAATAAAAAAAAATCACCTTGAATGGAGAAAAATCGGAAAAAAAAACAATCACAGCAAAACATAACGTCGCATAGGTAAAAAGCAGCACCACATAAAACAGGGATACAAAGAGCCCAACCAATTAAATTCATTATTTAAAATCAATTTATCAAAACTTCAGTTGGCCCGTTATATTTTTATTGCACTTTTAAGACACCTGAAACATGAATGTTCAGGCAAAGCAACAGCTTAACTTCCATCGCCAAAAAGACTAGCATCAATGTAAAGTATTCACAGAATGCCGAGCCAGGTCAAGGTGGTGCAAAGCCTTGGCCCCATCCAACACTTTTGAACAGCTATTCAGAAGTACCAACTAGTCACTCACTCAAGCAGCTGGTCGTGCCCAATTCAGAACCATCTTCCTTGTAAATTTCATTCAAATCAGGAGTTCTCAAGCTGAGTAGCCAGAACTGCTTGGGCTCCTACAAGTGCCTTCTAGGGTTCTTGAACACCTGAATCCATGCATGCCTCAATGCCTGCCTTTTTTTTCACCTACTTTATTTTCAGTTGGTCGGCCAGTTTATAAGGTTTAACGTCTTAAAAGGCTATAAGGGGAGCTGTAGAAGAGGGGCCAAAATTTTCAACAGCCTGGGATTCTTTATTGTGCCCTACTAACCGTAACATAATTGGTAGGGGTATGTGAATACTGAAAATTTCGATTGTAAATTGAATACAAACATGGAAAAAGAAATGCCCTCGAATATCGAATTGAATTGTCTGATCAAAGAAAAAATAAAATTAAGAATTAAAACTAGCAAACACTGTTATCTTCTTTATTCCATAATTCACAAGGTATTTGCAAATAAAATTAAAACTTCTCAGAAGTATATACCCTCCTGAAGCATCCAATATAAATTATATACCAGGACTTGCATACCAGCTTCTTAGACAAGGAGGTCCTGCATGAAACTGGGTAGAAATGTCACATTGCTGCTGAATACAATACAATAAATGCTCGCTAATTTGGCTTTAAGGGGACTAGAAAAAGAAATGTCCAAATTATCTGAAAGCTTGAATTATCAAATGGGCACAAAATCTGGTTAGGTTTGCTCTATGAAGTTTAACGTCCCCAAGTGACTCGGGCTATGAGAGATGCCCTAGTGGAGGGCTCCGGAAATTTCGACCACCTGGGGTTCTTTAAGTGTCCCGCAATTGTCCTTTTTCCTCCAGTTCTTCAGGATAGCAAAAGAGTTGAGACACAAAATTTTGATTTCGTTGGATGTTTTCTTATAAGTGATTAATGCGATTAATGATACGCATAAAGACATTGCAGCACATGAATCTGCCTCATGCGATTTGCCTACAACTTCTAAATAATTTATCGCAAAATTTTTTTTTCTCTGCCTTGTTTCAATTTTGGTTTCAACAGCCAAGTGATAGCTCTGATATCAAAGTTGCAAACTTTACTCCCAATGCAATCTACTTTTCAAAACTGCAGCTGAACGCAGTTATAAGAGGCACTGCTGTAAGAGAATCAGAAACAAGGAGCACATTCCATGTTTACGGCTTCGAGTAATGGGGCTTTAAGGTTATTTCGTTTTGCTTTTCCTTTTTTTTTTGGTCTCCGTTCCACAGTGTCCTCAAGATCCTTCCCACGAACACTGGATGCAACAAAAACCTGAAATCAATTTTTTTTTAATTTCGTTATATATAGTCTAAGAGTAGGTTGCCGTGGTCAAAGCTGTAAAATACATTTGATTTATCGTAGCCAACAGTTCAGACACATATTACATCATGCAAAGCATGTGCACTCTACCAGACATGCTCCATGCGGGAAGGCACCACTGATGAGTCATGCTCGAACAGAGATGAGGCACACATACCAAAGGAGAAAAAGCAGTCCTCAGAAAACAGACCACTCCAAAGTACACTGCTAAAGTGCACACAGTCTTTGTCAAAAGAACACAGTCCATTCTGCTAGTGGCTGGAATAGCAGCCATATGGTACAACCTCGATTATGCAACCCCCTATGCACGCGATTATCAGTTTTCTAACAAAAATTGCATGCGCTCGGAGAACCTTCAATAGGTATAATGCCTTAAAAGTGTTCCACAGTTAGAACAGCGGGAGCTTTTCATCTTGCAAACGATGGTGAAGCATAAGCACCACGTTACTTCAATCTCGAAAACTTGTCAATATACGATGCAGTCACACTTTAAAAAGAGTTGCATATTTGCAGCTGCGTTTATTTTGTTTCTGCATTAACTTTGCAAGTACAGTAGACCATCGTTAACACAAACTTGCACATCTCGAAAAATCGGTGAAGTCGAAAATTTTCCATGCCACGCTTTCACCTCCCATAGGTGCTATGTATTAGCTCCCGTTTATCTATAAGCATTTCTTGGGCGTAATGCGGATATCTCGAAATTTTGAGCGGAAGGACCGAATGCAAAGGTCACTACCGAAAGGTGATAGGGGCTCCGAGCGAGCACTTTGTTCTTATTTTAAGTACCAAACGCGGTCACGTTCGAAGAGCGAATACAAAATTCCCGTGGACGCAGCCGTTTTTTGCCTTGGGAGCAGTCACGTGAGCCCCGATCGTGCACAGGGGCTGATGAGTGTTATCTGGCGTGGTTTGGTAAGTTGCCCTCCGCACGTGCATACCGGCAAGAGCAATTTAGTGATTTTGTGGTTCTGTTTCGTCGCTCTCGAGTGCCCCCCCTAACGCTTTCAGGCTCCTACAACTGGTAGACATTGGCATTCCCGCGACGCTTACCATTCCCGTGACGCTCGTAGTCCGACGGTGGCACGATGCTGCCGCCTCCTGACATCAGGTGTGGAGGTGGGGGCTCAGGCAGCCTGTCAGTGAGGCTCGTGCTCATGGGGTCGCTGGGTGGGGGTGGGGGCTGGTGGGAGGACCCCATGGTGCCATAGTGCTGGCTCTGCACCATCGAGCTGGGGACCATGGAGGTGGGCACTTTTGCCATGGGGCCCATCGTCATGGCAACCCCAGCACCAGCAGACATGCTCTGGACACCCAGTGGGGGCTGCATGGCCATCGAGTTCTGGCCAATGCCCACCTGCATCACGGTAGTATTCTGCAGCTGCTGTGATGGCATCGGATGGCCTGGGTTCATGGTGTGGTGGGGCATCGAGTGGTGGCCTGTGAAAGTAGAAAATGTTCCAAGGTGACGGTTGTGCACGCGAGATCTTTCCATGTGTAGAGGGGTTCTGGAACTGTGTTCTATTGTTCTATTTTTGGCTGCCCGAATGGCTTGTCACCCTCATGCCTGTTCCTTTGCCTTTGTAGTCTGGGACTAAGCTATAGATTCGTAACTTAAACTTGAAAGCCTGTTCATCTTATTAGGAATGCTTCAACAAATGAATTTTTGATTGAGAAACAAATGAATGAAATAGCCTTGCAGGAAATAAAAATTGCAATTTAAGACTTCACTGCATGATTGATGGCTCTGCTCACTGCATCAGCAAGGCATCACACACGCTTGACAGTCACTCAGTCTGATATTTTCTCTTGAAAATCGGGCAGCTGCAAAAGAAAAAGGTGTCTCACTCAAATTGCCAAGAACTCCTTCGGTGGTCTCACACTATTTGAAAAATTTCATCGTAGTATCCGGGCAGGCCTCAGCTGCATCGAAAGTAACCAGTGGTGAGTTTAAATCCAGCTGCCTCTTTCGCTGCGGATAATCTCCCCTTTTCCTAGGCACCAGTAACACACTCTATACTTCATAGTAAAGGAGCCCCAAAGAACGATCAGAACCATGTTAGCCCCGTCACCACGTCAAGCAGCACTTCTAAATTTTAGGTTCGGGAACTTCATCACAGCCGATGACAACTAGAGCATAGTACGATGACAACTGAACTAACCAACTAAAAAATTGTCAGTCAGCTGCTTCCTGCAGAGGATGCAAGTAGTGATGACAGCGATATAAAATGAGAACAGTGAGCTCTAAATAGTACAGAGGCTGCTGACTGGCGAAGATTGCGCTTTTTTTTATAAATTTGGCAACATCCCACTTGCGTGTTCATTTCTGCCCTCAAACACAGAGCTAAAGATGAGATTTCAAGTTTATGCTGAGCTTTTACCTGAAATGTGTTTTCACACCTTTGAGTTGCTCATATTAGGACGCCTTTTACTTGGGTTTATCTCCGGACTTGTTTGTTGGAATCTGTGCACATACTTTTAATATGAATGTCGGATACAACGAACAATTTTCATGCCAAATCAGAGTTCATTATAACGAGGTTCAATCGTACAATCGAAGCTCGAAACTCTCATACTGGATGCTCGGTGTCAATGAATGAGATACGGGTTTCCATCTCCTCCGGGTAGTTCATCTACAGTTCACAAATCCTGCCTTCCATGTTAAAAACTGCACAACCTTCAACCGCTCCATCCCAGCTGAAATGTACAACTGAGCCCCCTCGTAACAGCCCTGCTTATAATGAATGTTAATTTTCTATGAAGAGAGAAAATGCGATGGTCACAATTTACGTCATGGCTAAGACACCAAATCTCTGAAACAATGGACGCCCATGGAAACAATATTCAGTTAACAGTTGTAAAGAAGAAGTTCCGATTAGGTGGGCAGATCGACGAGAAAGAGGAAGAGGAAGTGATTTTGCGGACCAGCTGACTGCAAGCTAGGCCACCCCCGCTCCGGTCCTGCTCGCTACCAGTGCCCGCTACCAGTGCCTGGATCCCCGCTTAACACAGTGAACATGCAGGCACAAGGGACTCACATGCTGGGGGTGGCTGCCCAGTATTCACAGCAATCTAACATATACAGTCAAAGAAAGACCAATTTTTCGGACCCTCTAGGGAATGCAAAAACGTCCGAAAATTCAGGCAGTCCGAAAAAATGAATGCATGAAAAAGAGTACCATTTTACAAATATTTCTTGGATCAAAATAGTCAAGGACGAGGTATTAGGCTTCCGAAACACCGAAGCATGAAAAAGAGCCGTTCAAAAACTCTATGCAGCCGACAGCCTGTTTATTATGTATGTGTCATCACGGCAGCCAGCGCTATTGCTGCAGTGTCTTAAAGAACTTGTCTATCCTTGTTTGGACAACGTTCCGCTCGCATGCTATCATATCTATCGATCTGAGCAAGAGTCATGTCAGCACTGTACACTGATGAAAGCGTGAGCAATGCTCGTGTCAACTCTGCGCTCGTAGGCGGCGCAGACGTTGGCTCTCCATTCTCAACATCGGAGTCTTCCGTATCCTCCACAACCTGATGGACTAGCTCCTCATCGGTCAGTTCTGTACAGAAGTTGTGCTCGTTATCAGTGTCGAGAAACTTTCAAAAGTTATTTCCGTCGGCAAGAAAATCCCAGCAGAGCGGAGGTCGCTGATCACGTCGTCCATGTGCAGGCACATGTCAATCACGTCACATTCAGGCAAGTCTGCTGCTTCTGTCGTGAGTACGAAGCCCACGTGGCAAAAACAGTTGCGAAGCGTGTCATCCTTCACTGTCTTCTATACGTCCGCAAGCATTCCGACAGCAGACCGAAGGTCAACGTTGTAGCCTTTGCCGCTTTCCGCACACACCATGCAGTTTAGTACCCGTGAACGGTACAAAAGTTTAAGGTTGCAGATGACGCCTTGGTCCATCGGTTGGAGAATTGCGGTCGTGTTGGGCGGCATGAACTCCAGCTGTACAGCCTTCGAATTCTTGATGTGATCATGAGCGGCGCAGTTGTCAACGAAGAGCACAACACGTCTGTTCTGAAGTTCAAACTTCCTGTCCAACCTGCGGACGTAATTCTCAAACAACTGCCGAGTGTCCTATACCTTTTTGTTGGCTTCGTACAACACTGGCAGCGATGCCCCTTTACAGCACCTCGGGTTCTTCAACTTCCCGATTACAAGCAAGGGAAGCTTCTCGCTGCCAGACATATTGCTGCCGACGAGAACGGTCAGCCGCTCTTTACTGTGCTTGCCACCGTGGCATGGGTCACCAGCAAAAGCAAGCGTTCTTTCCGGCAACATCTTATAAAATAAGCCAGTTTCGTCGCAGTTGAAAACATTGTCGGCAGAAAACTGCTGCAAAAGAGACTGTAGTTTTCTGTTGCGGTACTGCTCAATAACTGCATTGTCGACGACGCCACTCTCACCGCACCCCTTCTTGAACTTGAGGTCATTCCGATGTTTTAAGTTTCTCAGCCACCCATCACTAAACTTAAAATCGTCAATGCCCATTTGAAGCACAAGAGTTTCCGCTTTTTCTTTCAAGACGCTGCCCGAGACCGGCAACCGGTCTGTAGTAATTGAATTAAGGCAAACGATGAGGGCTTCCTCAAGCTTTGGGTGAACACCTTGGCTTGCATTCTTTTTTTTTGGCACCAGATGGTTTTTCGGCCGCTTTCAGGATCTTGCCCTTATTCTTGAGAAAATCCGAGACTGTTTGCTTGGAAATGCCGAACTCCTTACCCACGTCAACTTGCGATCGTCTGCTCATTACTTGTTTAATAATGGCGGCTTTCTTTTCCATCGTTAACCGACGGTACTATTTTCCGTGTATCGATGCCATGGGCGAGGACGACGAGGATGGAGTGGGGGCCACCGCGGGCAAGCAAAATCCTCTTGTTGCGAAGTGTCGAAGTACCTAGGCCTAGCATTGCAGAGCACATGTGACACAATACGTGGCACATAGCAAAACCACGCACTAGCTAAGCAAAGCCCCATGTGGTCTGCGATGAGTCTGCGCAACGAAAAGGCGAAACGGTCGTGGCGTCGACGGCACTTTCGGAAACTCCGGAAGAGGCGCTGGTGAACATAGCCAGAGTGGCCAGATCAAATCAGTGTGTGACGGCTAGGTACGGCTAGTTGTTTAAAGCTGTGACATGGTACGCAGACTGGGAGATAGCCAAAATGGCGGCTTTGTATGACGCAGTTGCTGTTTCAGACCTTCCGTCGCATCAAAAAGTCCGAAAGATTGGACGGCGGAAGGTTCGAGCGTCCAAAATTACAGATGCCCTTATACATTGATTCTATGGGGCTCGTGGCAGTGACGCGTAGACGTCCGGAATATTAGGCATGTCCGAAAATTTGGCTGTCGGAAAATTCGGTCGTTGACTATATCACATTTTTTTACACATAATCCGCTCCAAACCTAGAACGTCTCAAAATAAAAAACATTCTCGCGTACAGCCCGCACACTTACCTGAAAGAAATATGACTATACAGCTGCAACTGTGCAAACAGTGGTCAGATTGTTTTCTGTAGCAAAAGCGTTGCCGCAACGCTGCCACTGCTGTCACCCGAGGCATCGTTGCCCCTCTCAAAGAGATACAGTAAAAACTCGTTACTTCAGCCTCTTCTGACTGCCGCTGAAGGCCTACCAATTAGCGCCCTTGTAGTTAAGTGGTGTCACAAGCCCATTTAATTGGAGGCCCCGCGGCCGGCATTGGTTAATTTGGCCGAACTTTCGCAACACGAGAGGCACCGTGCCAAGGTACGACCTGCTCGACAAACAACTGTTCAGATATTCGTCCTTGGGCTTTAACTGCATTAGATTGTTTCCTGCACCTCACTGCGACGCATGCAACGGTATGTTGGCAGCAGACTAACGAAGTCTCCGGTCACAACGTTTTCTTTTCGAGATTTTGCCGTCAGCCCACTAGACCAACTATTAGCCACGCTGATCGGCCTGCCACCGAGCCAGCCCACAGCTGCATGCCATTAAGAACGATAATTGTCTCATCAACTTTATGGTTTTCGAAGGCATCATGCCACAGTGGCACAAACTGGCGCTTCCCTCGCTTCTGTCTGTGCGGTATCTGTTCTTCCAGTATGCCGAAACTATGCACTCGTCACGTGCTGCTTGCCGTTTGTATGGTGACGCCATGTGCATTTTGCAGACTGCGCAAAATCATAGCCAGACTCTGGAACAGTGCTTTAACAAAGCGTGCTGCAAGCATGGTCAATATGACATTGTACAACGAACTGAGACTACTGATGTGAACTGCCTATACCTTTCACCGGCACCTCAATGGTTTGACATTTTTCGATGACAATGGGATAGCGGACCTTGCACCGGGGAACCGTGTGCTATTTTGTACCAGATCCTCCCATGCAAAAAATTTACAGATAACCCACACCCTCACTATTTAAACAAGGAGTGTGCAAATTGTCAAAATTCGAATATGAATAAAACATGTTTGTTATTCGATTCGTATTCAAACAATTTACATTTGCAATTTCTGAATACTGAGCAATTACCGGATACACTGAAAATTTTCGAATTCATCGCAGTTTCTGCCCTGGGCGCTTCACCGCAAGGCTAACTAGATGCAGTCAAGCATCCTCAAACCGTAATGGTGTCGTTTTGACTCTTTTGTAAAGGGGCCTTCCCAGCAAGGCACTTGATGGAACCAGTAAAAACATAGTTTTTACTTGGGTTTTATTTCAGATACCGACAACCAGGCCAAGAGAGCCAAAAGCAGATTTATCTGACAGATTGATATCAGGGCTATGATGCAGAAGAGGTTTTTAAAAGCCCCCCCCCACCACCCCCTATTTTTTTTTTGTACTGAAAACGCGATGGCCCAAAAATGGGCCCTAAGACGGGAGAAATTCCGATGATGTATAATGCCCCCAGTGCATGAAAACAACTGGCTGCTGTAGCTGCACCCACATGCAACAGAGTCATTCAATGTGAAATGCACCAGACTTTGTACTGGGGCCTCCAAATTTCCTCCGAAAATTTACGATTCTTTATCAAATGATGGAAGCGATTTCCCTCAATACTGCTGGACAAAAATAATTTATGGTCACACCATAGTAATAAGTGTTTAAAAAATAAAAAACTGTTATGCTCGACATTTTTGTTTCCTTTTAACAATGCAGAAGCATTGCACTTTAGTACGAGCCAAAGTCTGAATAAAAATACTTCATATTCAAACAAACTGTGCTCAACTTTGGCCATGATATTCCAAGCAGTTGTGCAGCTGAGCCACAGTCTGAGCTGAAATAACGCCTTCCAAAATCATCTCTGTTACTTTGATAAAAACATCTACAACTGAAGCAGCTGAACCATGCGATATTTTTTTTTTTTTACAGAACCTGACGCTAGCTGAGGCACAGTCTGAGCTGAAATAACGGCTTCCAAAATCATCTCTGTTACTCTGATAAAAACATCTACAACTGAAGCATCTGAACCATGCAATATTTCTTCCTTTTTTTGCAGAACCTGACGCTAGCTCAACGATCAGAGCCGCCGCCCCTCTCCAAAATGAAAAACCGCCAATGGGTCGTCGTCTGCCAAGAAAAAAAAAAAAAGCTAACCACGCTAAAAGCTAAGTTTAGTTCTCAAGATACCTTCTAAATGGCGGACGTGTTCCAGTGCACAGAAATTTGAGCATGGCAGCCGTGCATATAAGCACTGTTCCCACATGAATGATGGGCAGTCCCAAAAGAAATATGTGCAGCTCACCCATGGAATGCTGGCTCATTGGATGCACCATGCCCACTTGAGGCTGGCTGGCCAACGCAGGGGGAGGGGTCATCTGGGACGGGGGCAGAGCACCCTGGTGGCTGGACCCATGGTGGCCATGCGCTGGCAGCGTGGAGTAGCCACTTCCTGCACGGAGATACGAAGACCATGTGCAGTACCCAGAGAGGCTACTGCAACCCAAAAGATTCTGCAAGGATCAGTTTCGAAGTTGGGACGAGTGTAGGTGACGCCAAACGAACGCTATGGGAATGCGACGCTGGAAAATGTGCCACTTCTCCTAAGCCCCGCATCGTGTCTCTACGGTCCTTTCACATATCTTTTTTTGTTTTCTGTCTTTAATTTTAAGATATGCCTCTGTACCCAAAGGTGAAACACACAAGGACTGAACTCATAAAATCTAAAGTCATGCTAATACTTTAAATACTTCAGGTAATGTACATTTTTGAAACACTTACAGATGCAGTTGATTTCCAGGTCAATAAGTTATCCATTGTTATTTAAACCATGACAGTGTCTCATCAGAAAGGAAGAAAGAAGCTGCATAGAATGTTGAAGGACTACGACTAGCTCCTGTAGAAACCAAGCAGCACCGCCAAAATTGGCACTTATCCCCTTAACCGTTTCGGACGAGCTGCACTCATCCTTGCCAAGCCGTCCCCAAACCGTTTTGGACTATAGCTCGTCCTCGCTGAATAGGTTCTTCCCTGCAGCGTTTCGGACGAGCAGCGCTCGTTTGTGGCTTAGATGGCATTTTGCTTGACAGATGGCAGCACTGACCTGATAATTTGGTTTTTTTCTACCACATAAACGTCTTTTTCGTATGGCAACATGGGTTTTAAAAATGGCATCCAGCGGAGGCGACGCGTGCATTGCTGGCCCGTCTTCTCGGAAACAACGCTTTTCTTCGTCGTCATCTTCTTCGAACGATGATGATTCAGACACTGAAGTGTACATTGTTTCAGGGAGCGAGGACGACAGTGATGACTTTGTGCTGAGCAGTTCTTCCGTATTGTGAGAAATAATAAAGTTCAATATCCTAATTTGATTTCGTGTTTGCTTGAAAAATTTTTTAAAGATCGAATGCATGCTTTTTATTGCAATAATAACTGAAATCAGGAATAAAAAAGATAAGCAGTTTTGTTAAAAAATTCGTTGATATAATAAAACGGTGAAGGGGTTAAGAGGGGACACGGGTCTTTCGGACCAAAAAATCGTGAAAAATACACTTTTTAGAAAATGATTTGCGAAATCAGTAGCTCTTTATCTACCTATCTGCTAAGTTTTTCATCTCTAGGGTCTGTATTTTAGTCACAATGCCAATTTATATAATCGATGTCGCCCAAATTTGGGCCAAAAACGACCCCAGAAACAACCATTTTCCACGAGGCGTAGCTCCCATTTTGTGCGCGGCACCGTAGCCATCTTGGTCTCATTCAAAAGAGCCATCTTTCGTCTTCAAATTGCTGCCTCTGCTGTTTACATTCGCCCATTGGTCGCATTAAAAATAGCAAAAAAGAAAACGTGGCATTTGCAATCCCATTGGCTTTCGGGGTGCACGTGACGATAAGGCGTCACCGCATTGGCGGAGCTGGCTGACGGCGTCTGCTCGGCGCGCCCAAGCAGCGAGGAGACGGCGGAGACGTGACGCCGGCCGCGCTTGGTTCCGAGCCGCGAGGTGCGTTCACGGCAAGAATTTGTGAAATAAGTGAAAAAAATAGTTGAATAATCATCTCAAGTGATGCCCTGCCCCGGCTGTGCGCACTCAGGCCGACGAAAGTCGTGCGCCGAATGATCGTGTGTACGAGCCTGAAGTAGGCCTAGCATGTTCCCCGGCACGGGAGACTGCTACTGCCAGCGGTCGCACCCGCCGCGACAGTGATATCGGAGGCCGCAGATGAGGAGAAAGATAAACTCAAAACGGAAAAAGCTTGAACTCGCGCCAACTCCAGCAACGAAGCGGTAGACGGATTGTTTTCGTGACGATGTCGGCAGCGCGGCGGGCTGTCCGCTTGGCGAGGCGATATCACGATCGTCAGATCTAAACAGTTTGCCGAGATTGACGAAGCGTAAAACGTACGGCGGCGATATTGGCATTTAAAAAAGTGAACGGGGATAAGAAATCGCCGTCAAACTTATTCTCCAATGCGTAAACTGCGGGACACGTCGTCTTTGTAGAGCTCGCCGCGCGTTTGCGCCGATCGGACTTCGTTCATAGTCCTTAGTGAATGCACTTGCTTCCAGTGCAATGCAGAGCACTGGAAAGCAGCAAACAGCTCCAAATTACATTTCGTTTCCGCAATAAACGTTCCTAACCACGGCCTTGATGCGAGAACATAGCAAAACCACGCAGGTAAAAAAACAAAACAAAAAAAAAAACGCTGCCTGCATGCTCGCGCAGCCGAAAAAGTGACAAATGAATGTGCTGCAACTGCAAATCAAAATGAAAGAGGCGACACTTGGAGATTGGAAAGCAAAGAGACTACATTCCTGGAGGTTCCTAGCCATTTTAAGTTGTAAATGTGTGCATTGCACCAGTGAATGTCTGTTAAATAATGCCCTGTTTCTTTTTTGCTTTTTTCTCAAAACATGCATTGTCGATCACTTGCAGTTTTGCGGCCTTAAGATCTCGGCACCTATTGCAGATAGAGTAATAATGTTTTTTTCAGCATGAAGCCAAATATGTGGAGCACACAATGTTGCAAGTAGATTTTTTAATTTCTTGTTCAAAATTTTTAAAATGGCTTTTTTTTGTGACCATTATATGCTATATTTTGACCTTTGAACTTTGTTATGCAATAAAACAAGAAATAATTGCTTAATCAAAAAACTGCTTGCAACAGTGTGTTCATCATTCTTTTTAGTGTCCAGCAATGTGTTCATTTGAAGTTTTTCTTCAGTGGTCATTTTATATTTGTTCTTGTAAGAATTAGACTAATTCATGTAATTATCTCATGAAATAATTGGACCACAAAAGAAATAATTGCAGTTTTGGAATCTGCACAAAAAACTACACAAACCCACCAAGTTGCATAAATTTTGATTGGTAAATAAGGAAAATAGTTTTAAGACCAGTGTCCCCCCTTAAAGATGAGATTCAATTTCGAAACTGATTCCCCTAACCTTCCAGAAGAGTATCTTGTACCCTTGTTAAAACTGCTAAACATTACTTCCATTTCTTGAACAAAATAATAACAATGGCCATTAAGTTGAAAGAAGCTGAGAAAAGCTCGTCGCAAGATGAGCCAGTCACTTTCTGGTGCACATTCAACCTAAAGCAAATGCTGCTCAAATTTATCAAGGCCATTCAGATTTATCTGGATAATAGCAGAAAGCACTCCAAAAAGTGCAGTTCCTTGCAGACCATGCCAAGTTGCTAAGGAACGAGCGAGCCTCTGGCCTTAAGCCACACTAATAGTAATCTCGGACACAGTAAACAAACTGCAGTCCCATTCTGACTTCCATGGAGCACTAGACCTTCTTTCGTTCATAGTAAAGAAACTTATTTTAGAGAGTGTCTGGCCATGTGAATGTGTACTTCCCGCGGAATGATGACACATGGCACACAAACGGTCTAGGATTGCAACAGCACCATTTGCTGGCGAATGGTTGCCTAAGTGTATATGCACTGGAAACACACAAAGGCTAAAGCTGGCTACAAATGTTAGAAATAAGGCGGTGCGCGCCTCTTCAAAAGGAGAGACAGTAAATATGGAGCAAGGAGAACGGAGGGGAAGAAAAGGGGCAAACCTTTGCAGCACTAAGTGCTAAACACCAGATACAGCCAACAGCAGTGCATGTGACTGAGGCTGCCAAAGACTATGCTGCGTTCATGTAAAACTTGCGCTTTTACAACAAACATGTTACATTTGTAATAGCACTGCATGCGTCCCGATGCGACACTTTCACAAGAAATAAATGAAATGAGATAATATGCGGTACCTTCAAAAAAAAAGGAACAGTAATAATCACATAATGGGAAAGGGGCATGACGCAGTCTTATAAACCAACACTGTATGTTTGGCAAGAAGCCAATTAATTACTACACAGTACCTTCAGGGCCAGGCCACTACTACAGTAAAATCTCAGTGATATGAATATTGGGATGATACGAATTCACAAAATTCCTCGGCTGGAGTGCATTGTGTACAATGTGCAAAATTTTGCACGTTCTGAACACTCTCCCTCGCCACAAGGGATGATACAAACGTGCGAACTGCAACCCCAACCTTGAGCCCTACGCACTGCCCGCACATTGCTGAGCCAGCCGTGCTGTATGTACACATCACGAGTGGTTTGTGGCGATGCGTTGTTCGTACCTCGCCAACATCACGACTGTCTCATGCCACGAAAAGCTTACAACACCGTTTGGCCCACAAAACCGCAGACGTCACAACCACAGCAGCAGACGGCGGCACACATGGCGGCACACATGGCGGGCGCGCATGGTTTGCACATTGCTGCCTCCACAATCGCGATTCGTGGAAAGTGTGCAGCACCATGCAGCTCGCATGTGTCGTGCTCTATGCTCTCCGAGAAGTGTGCAGAGGTGAGCAGACCAGAACACTGTCAGCATCACAATCGTTTACCACTCTGCGAAAAGTTTGCAGTGGCGTGCGGCCGTGAGTAGTAGTCGGCGGTACACACGGGCAGCACACCGTAGACTTGCTGTACGCATTGCGAGCAGTCTGCGGCATCATGCGGCTGGTACGTCACCATAGCTTGTCATGCTGTACTCGCTGCAAGAAGTCCACAGAGGCACGCGGCCCGCAAGTCGCCGCCGTCGCAATCACCTTTCACGCTGTGTGTGCGCCTCCAACCACTCTTTCATGCACTAGAGATGATGTGAATATGAAAGCCATGACTGCAACGTTGAGCGCTACGCACCGACAGCGCATGGTCAACTCTGGCCATAAATCGCACAGTACCACCGCAAGCATGCACAGACGAGCAGCCAGAACCCGTTGGTCCCCCGATCACTAGCCGCAATGTATGCACAGGGGCCAAGGCCCATTCACGACCGAGTGCCTAAAAATGGTGTGAAAACGGCTGTCACTTATAAAAGGCTATTTAACAGTGGTGACACAAGGTAAAATTATTATCCTAACAGCTCAACTAAGTATTAGAAAGTAGTTTCTTAATAGGCAGTAGTTTCTTATACTGCAAGAATAACTGCCAGTTCAAACAGCCAGCCTGATATCCAGCAAGACTCCCAATGCGGGCCAAATACAGAGACCATGCCCAACTAACCTCTGCGAGGGTGGCCGATGGGATAGTTGGCAGCGTAGTTGCTAGGCACCTGTGGAGGAGCGATGGGTGGCGCCGGTGTGCGGTACTCCCGGGAGCCTCGTGTCAAAGAGCCCACAGTGACGCCCCGATTTGCCTGAGGCGGTGTTGGTGGCTTCGTTGTGGGTGCTGGTCCCGCATTCATCAAGGCCTGAGAGCAAAGATCGGCATTTCAATGTTACGTGCTTTTGAACTTTAATTAGCACAATTTCCAACGAGTTCGCACATTACCACCCGAGCTCAAAACTCAGCAGCCCAAGTGAATAAAAATACATGCAAGCCTGAGCTAATTCATGCAAGTGAGAGTTTTGCCAGAGAGTCCGCATGAGACAGAGTTCGAAGAAGTTTCTAATACTAATAAGTTAAAGGTTGTCCAAAGATGACCAAGTATGCCCTTATTTTTGGCTGAATCAGCACATACTAATAATGGCTACACATACTAGAAAAAATTCAAGAATGAATGCCTTACACCAGCAATATTCAGCGCCAATGTAAACAATAACAAGTGCTATCATCACCTGGATAACTCCGCAACTGCAAGCAACTTTTAATGCACCAAGGAGGCTACGAACCGCATACACACCAGTTACAGTCTCCGTACATTCGTTGCCAAGCTGACAAAATGGCCATGTTAGTTGATGGCAGCTTGGAAGCAACAGCTCCCATCTTCATTAGTCATACACCAGTAAAAGACAGCCATCATTTTGCGGCCCATACACTCTACACACCCGTAGCACTTTTGTAAGAGAATGTTTACACAAACCAGGAACTGCCTGAATCTTTGATGTACTAACGCTATGGAGTTAAGATGAATTTACAGGGCTGAGATAAATAAATGAAATCCTGCATGCTAGCTAAGTTCTTTCAGGCATTTAAAACATTACCTTCACTACATTTAAGATTTCATCCCCACCTATATTTCCCTAATCTGAACTCCGACACTACCACTCACTTGCCACTGCTTTATTATATCTGACATTTTCTTTTCTTTGTTTTAATGACCATTTCAGTTTTGCGACGCAATTAGATTTTTTCTTCCCGTTTTGTTTTGTCTTTGCTTTGTGATGCGATTTTGATTTGTTTGCATGGCCGACACTGCTTATGTAATTTTTTTTCTTTTATGTATACCCTCCCACACTGTAATGCTCCTTGGCGCAGTGGATAAATAAATAAACAAACAAACAAACTGGCTGGGAACTGACCTGAGAGGAAGGAATACGACGAGCCTTGCTGGCCCCCCCGTTGCCAGCTGAAGAAGTACGCAGCCCGTGACCCACTTCGTCTAGCACCGTGTAGTCAATGGGGCGCCTGATATACTTGACCGGGCGCTCCTGGCTGGCGGGCGCCAATATCTTGTGCTGGCGGAGAGTGCTCTTGTTGGCCGTAAGCACACCAATCTCCCGCCGGGCCACTTTCTCCTTGTGGATCATCACTGTCTGGCCAATGTGGTTGATGTGCGACTCCATTTCAGAGAGCTGGGCTGTCTGCAGGTCCAGCAGGTGCAGCAAGTTGTAGGCGAGCGTGTTGATCTGGTAGGCAACGCTGGCCAAAGACTGAGTCGCATACTTTTTCGTCTCTTCTAGTGCTGCGTGTTTGTTCTCGGACTGCAGAAAGACCAAGCAGTTGCACAGGTCAGGTCAGCCAAAAGCAACCCTGGCCAAAATACACGTGAACATACGTGATATGCTAGGATGAATTTTAGTGCAACACAGAAACATGGTAAAAGTGCAGAATTTGAGCAGGAGTACAGCAGAGGAATGCATTAAACTAACCGGATCCTGCTTCACACTGTTAACAGACCAATCCCACCAAGTTGAATTGCCCGTGTGCTTTCAGTCCTGAAACAACACTGAGACAGACGCACAGAGCCAAGCCACACCGTGGTTTATAATGATCAGAGCCAAGCCACACCGTGGTTTATAATGATCAGAATTGTCTAGTGGTGTTGCTCTAGATACATGCTGCCCCACAAGATTTGAGAGGCTCTTGTGTAAGAAATTAACAGAGTGTATTCATGCAAATTCATGGCATGCATCCTTGACTGAATTTGCAGAAAATCCTTCATCGGCACTGCGAGCAAAAATCCCAGGCATGGCCCTTGGTACGTGACATGGCTGTGCATTGACTGATAATCGGGCTGTGTGACTTCAAGGAACACACAACATGTCCAAGTTGACAAGTGCTGCGCTGTTCCAAGAAAGATGTGCAGCATTTCTGCACGATTGCACATGGTGGGTGGCAATGAATGTTACTCTAACTCGGAAGATAATTTCTCAAACCCATAAGAGAGAAATTATAGTAGCACGTTCACACATACACATCAGATAAACAGACTTCCTCCTAGTATAAACAACACGATGCCCGAAGGGCACAGTCTAACGAAAAATATTTCCTACTTTTGCTTCTGAATCAGTTTTGCTTGAATACAGCATTTCCTGGCTTCCTTTTTTCTCCCAGTTAGAGCCTTTTCACTACAACACATGTTTTGCCCACAGGACAACAAACGTAGGCCACGAGAGGTCTGTTATAGAATGCTTACAATAGCAGCCAAGATTCGCTCTCAATCATACGATTACAACATAAAAAAATTAGATCAAATCACTTCTTGAAGATGCACTGCTACTGTAGTATTACTGGTTTCAGTTTAAGCTTCAGTTTCATGTACTGTCTGCTGTCTTCTCATGTGTTTGTGCACACTTTTCAGCTAGATAGGGTTGTGTGACCAGAGGCAAGAAATTTCGGTACATGCCTGAATGCAAGGTTGCCCGGCCCTAATCTCCGCCCAGTAAACCGCGTCTCTGTTCCTCAAAGCCCCAGCAGGGGTGCCCCACTTTACAGCTACTGCTTTAACAAGGCCACTAGTTGAAACTTCACAGCTGTGCATATATGTCTCGCTGCTTTCCCAAACAGAGACGTAGTTACCATGTTGTGGAAACATTGTTTCCTAAGAGAATGAAAGGACGTGCCATGGCTTTCATAGTGCAGTTATTTTTTTGTGAGCAAGTGAATGCGATGCGATATCAGACCGACACCCCCTACAAATCTACTTTCTAGACACACATTGCTTCTTGGCCATACAGAAACCACCACCACCTAAGGGGCAATCGTGCCATCATTTGCTTTAGTGCTGTAACTCGATACACCGTCTCGTTAACACTGACGAGCTTAATCTTATGTGCTGTCAGTAAGCAATTCGATGCGAAAATTAACTGATTATTCATGCAAGTTCCCCTATAACTTACGAACATTATTGAGAGACGAACTGCCCGCAGCCCTTACCTGAAAGTAGTTGGCTTCACAGTACTCTGCAACCTTCTCAAGGTTCGTATGGCTGTCGTGGATGTTTTGCCGCCCATCCGGAATTTCGTGCTGGATGAGCGTCATGAGATCAGCCATGACGGATGGCATTTTCGGGCTGGCTGTAAAGGCAAAGTCGATCAAACCACACCTACGATACACCGCGACAAAGTTAAGATGGTCATCGAGAATAACTTCAGCAAAGCTAGCACTTGCATATATGAATGAATTTGGTAACGCGTGGTTCTGGTAACGCCCTGCGGTTTGCCGGAAATATGCACGGAGGTTCGAAATCGAAAGCAACAGAATGCTCGCCCCTGACATCACTACTGTAGAACTGTATTTCAAGTCATGCTCCATGCGTCCACATCACGAAACGGCAGAGACCTGCAACACCATAAATAAGTAAACAAGGAGCGCTGCGACTCCAGTCACAAAGAAGAGAACAGCGAACAAGTGACGGTCACGTCTACCGTGAGCTGCGGGTTAGGCTTACAAGGCGTCAAAACGAGACATGAGCAGCGACGTGCGTAGAAAGATACGTGTTAGCCAGAAGTGCAGATTTCATCTCCTTACCCCAATAACCAAATAGGAAGGTACGCAGCAGGAATTCTTCCCGCTCTCCTTGAGGAATTTCCGTTTAGTTAAGTACGCCCAACATAACTCCTTTGCGGCTTCTTTCTCGAAGCTTGTTGACTTGGTCAACTAGCGTCACCACAACGTCATTCTTCGCAGCTTCAGTTTCAGTTCCCAAGAAGTGTAGATTATTCGGTCATATTTTATATATAGATGTTATTTATAATAAATTATCGCTCTGTAATTCTCAAGCGTTACATGCCAGCGTTATGCCTGAGAAGAATATATTTTGCCTGTATCAGTCTGTAACACTTGTGATAATTGTAAATACAATTTTTTTTTGTTATAGTTATTTTATGTTAACTGTTTTAGTGAAACAAAACCAACAAAACTAAGACGTATACTTAATGTCGCTGTATGCCATACTAATATGAAGAACCATGAAACAATGTACTACTCATTCGTACGGAATACCATATGATAGCATTCATCTATCCAGTATGAAACGTGTCGAAGATATGGATATGGCGTAATGCCCCAGGCTGCGTGATATTTGTTGCTTCCTGCCGCTCTACTCTAAGTCTTTCCCTCGTTCGGTATGATTGCCAAGATTCTGTTTCCTTCATGTTTCGACCTGGCCAGTGCAACGTCCTCTGCCATTCGTTTCACGTGCATGGGTCAAGCAAGTGTTGCGCCGGCGCGAGGTCCGCTTTCGGACTGTTTACAGGTGTTCGGCCGCGTGACACCCGCGTTTTTTTCCTATCGCCTGGTCGCTGCACTTTCGTTATTTGCGTAATATAGTTCGATTACGCTTAGCGATGCCATGCCAACTGATATCTTGGCGTTGCCTCTCTAGATAAGAATACTAGAGGCGAAGGATGTGACTTTCGCGCTTGGTCATTACATGATTTAGCACCTCTTTTTCAGGACGCTGGGAATGCACTGCAGAAATGGCTGAAGCCATGAGCAGCGACTCGAAACACGACTCAGGTGAGCTGGTAATTAACTATATTGAATTCTACACGGACTTAAACTCCGTTTTCTTTTCTTCAGAATGGGACCAGAAGACTGGCCTTTCGAGTCCAACGTTACTGGGCAAGTTTTCTTTCTCGCGCACATCGTCTACAGGATCCATAGACAATCTCCTGACGTCGTCCTCTGCCCACAACACAGGTGCTGTTTCAAAACATAATGTATATGTTACTTTTAACAGGGGGAAACAGATGAAATGCTTGTGCCTGCCAAACTGCAAAACGTTTAGTGCGCTAGCACTAATTGCCTTGCTAGTGAAAAAGCCGTGATGTCTGGAGATGAAGCCTTGGAGCAACAGGTATTGCCTACTGCAAAAGGAGGAAATCCAGCAGCTCTTTGGGGTACCGCTCATAATTTTGGAATTGCACCCACCTGGACCATTGGATCCCAAGTCGGGCACACTACTTCTAGGCCATGCAGGCTGCACAGAATTTATGCTTCTTCATTAAAGCAGAACACAGTATCAATGTGAAGTGGTCTTTCACGTAATATATAATATATATTGGAACGGAGAAAACCAGAGACCCAACCATTCTTTAGAACGCCCTGCTTTATTTTATCTTCCTCGTCTTCTGCTTTGCTCCTGCGCTCCTCACTTCATCGTCAGCTAAGTACATCACACTCTGCCACGACTGCGGTCCTTAAAAGCATCACCCCCACATAGCTGCTGTCACATCTGTCGCACATGGCGTTTTTTTTTGTTTTTTTTTCCGGGCTGTCCTCTTGCGCAGCCATGAGGATGTTCGCATCGATAATGTTTGCATATAGGAGTCTTGCGCTGCCCAGGGGGCGCCGCGAAAACGGTGCTAGAAAGCACCTCCTAGGCGTCTGCTGGGTAGTACAAATTGACGGCGTCTGCAGTCGAATGCATGGAGTCAATATGGATTCACCGCTATAATTTCTATTATGTATGAATTACAACGAATTTAAGGCGCTGAAAATTCATCTAGGGCTGTCATGACATAAAAAAGAAAACGGCAATGAATAATCCAGCGTCAGGGATTATACTGAATATACGACATGCAGTAATTGGAGGCAAAGTCTCGGTGCGCTGCCAGTCGATATAGCCAGGCGAGAGTCGCGCGAGTTCATGGAGCTCTACAAAAACTTTACATGCAGCTGAGCTGAAGCAAGTGAATGCACGAAACCGCAACACGGATATGGGCAGCATAAACGACCCCTCTAGGCACAAAAAGTCCTTTCGATGAACATCTTGAGCCGTTGGGGTTTGCGTTCAACGGATGCATGTGATTGTGTAAGTTGATCCTAAGCTGGTTTTTGCTTTTTACGCACAGTTTAGCTGATAGATCACACTCGTAATGTTTGGAAATACAGTCCACGTACTGGAAAGTCCCACAGAAAGTTGAAGCTGGGACTGCAGAGACGTTCGAATTACACCGCGGCAGGCGCTTGTGTTAGTCATTCAGAAAGCATGCTAACCTCGTTTCACTGCTCAACTGCTTTGATTTATGTGCTTGCAGCTCTCGAGCCAGAGCTTTTGCCTGTTGGGGGCAGTTGGGACTTTGCATATTAGAATCCGCCTTTTGCGGGAGGATGTGGCGCCATTATGCGGGACGCGGTGGGAAGCACATTGGACGGCAGTGTAGCAGATGACACGAAAGAGCACCATGCGAAATGGCCATGCCAACGCAGGTAGAAAGCGAAAGCTCCCCCTTTTTTTTTGGCCTTCGGGGCGGAAAGTAGTAACAGTGATTGCAGTTTCATATTCACGCAGTATGGGGGAATGTTTCAGCGTTTTCACAATCTACTCATAACACATGCATATCCTATCTTTGTATTGTAAAGCGAATAGCGCGGGCTATGGCACGGGCTGTGTTCGACGTGACAGAACGAGACTCTATCAGCGTGCAGATTCACGACCAACTTAAATTTGTTGTAAAAAAAAAAGTCGAAAGGAGAGCGTGGAGGCAGCGAGAGAGAGAGGGGGATTTCAAAAGGCAAAGCAGCCAGGGGTCTGTTGATGCTGCAGAGCTAGGTGGAATCATCTCCTGCGACTTACAAGCGGCGCATATGCGTGGGGCGGCTTGAGTTACTGAGCACAATGCGGTCACCGCGGCGCCGGCATGGTGCAGTGGGCGTCGCTTCCTCCTCGCGTCATCTACAAGCGTGAAGCTATAGGATTTCATCTACAAAGCTCGGCAGAGAGGCACTTATCCACACTCCCTGAACAGGGCATTGTCCCGGCCGGAATGCACACCTGCAGGTAACACGCGGCATTTTTCTGGCAATGGATGATTCAGCGCTGTAGAATGGATGTGATCACAGTGGTGAAAAGGTCCTCGATGCACAGAGAATGGTCGTTCTGTTGTGAAAGGATCCACAACCTTTCTGCCTCCGTAGTGATTTCTGCGGAATCAACGACTTCGTGGTGACACATGTGCATCCCCTACACATCTAATGTGCATGTCGGTCAGGAACCAACGCTGTTCTACGTCCAGAGTGCTCCATTCCGCAAGTGAACGAGCATGGACCCTCCAGGAGACTCATTTGTTCCCGGCTGAATTTCCGTGCCGTTGCAGACGTTTGGACAAGGAGGACGACTTTCAAGCTTCCTAACAAAGTGCAGCTGATTGCGTACACTGAAGGAACAAAATCCGAATGCTTTGGCAAGAACGAAGATGCGCTTGTAAGGTAAAAAAAAAAATAACACTAAGTCGTGCAAGACAAGTGCTTCGTATGCTCCGAGCGGCAAAAACACAGATACTACGAGTATGTATGCATCTAAAGGAAATATGCATGATGAATAGTACCTACTGGAGTTCACACCCAGCCTGTAACGCACCAGTAATAGCTACAATGAGGATTTGTTCAGTGCGTGTTTACTTTATTTGTGACTGGGCCTGATGGCTATGTATTTTGTCGTTTGTTTTCTTTCTGTGCGAAAGGACCAGAGCGCAGATATCACAGACGGCTGTGTGCGCTAGACCGTAATATTCAGCATGTTTTATCGTGACTGCCTCATGACTAACAAGAAAAAAATATGGCGTTTGTTGTGATGCGCCGCCGTTCGCAAGCCTCATGACCAGCTCAACCACTCGGCTTGTGAACGGCGGTGCATCATAAAAAACGCTGTATTTTTTTTCTTGTTAGTCAGGCGGCAGTCGTGATAAAACATGCTAAATATTACGGCCTAGCGCACATAGCCGCCTTGCGCTACCCGGTCCCTTCGCACATAAAGACAACAAAATACATCGCGATCAGGCCCCGTCGCTCATAAACCAAACACGCATCTAACAAATCCTCATTGCGGCTATCACTGTTGGGTTACAGGCTTGGTGCTAACTCTAGTAGGTACTTTTCATCATGCACATTTCCTTTGGATGCATACATACCTGTAACAAATTGTTTTTCGCACCGTCGAGAGTGGTTGCTGAGGTCGCCCATTCACATCTTGACGCTTGGTAGCCCTAATTCAAGCTTCACAGGCTCGCCGAAGGGAACCTGAAAAACCGCATCTTGTACCCCGGCATGCCTCGAGAGTGGCAACCGTAGCGGCAGATGTGGTTGGCATCGCTTTGCTAAGCCTGTGACGGCTACCGTGCCATTAGCCCCCATGCACTGGCAGCGACGAGAAACGTCGTCGACGCCATCCAATATGTTTCCATCAGTCACCGCTGAGACTTCGCGCATGCGCATAGAACTCTCGCAAAAGGCGGATTAAGCGCTCTATCAGATCAAGAATGCGCGGTGCATCACCGAAATGCTATTGTCGGCTGCTCAGTAATTATAAATATTAAATGACGTCTATTACTGTTTTCTCTTGAAAGTGAATGGCTGCTTTCATCGAGGTAGCAAACGTTTTAAGTAAACTCTAGTTTTATCGTCCTCACCTTTCGGTACGCACGTACAGTTCTTACTTACACAGCTGCCGAAAACAGTAGCATAACGGACGGTTTCGCTCTCGATCACGGATAAACATATAGCTGTACTCTATATAATTTCAGCTCTGAGCCGGCGGAGTGGGCAACTTTCAGCGAACGGCATTTCTCTAACCAGTGCATGCATGCACACGACCGCCTGTACCAATCGCATCATAGCCCCGTTTCGTGCAGCTTGAAAGAAAGCAGTAAAGTTGAACAATGAAATTGTGAACTTGTCCATGACACCCTACAATGCAAGTGAAAATAGCAGCGGTGACGACGTTTCGGGGCAGATGGTACATGGCAAGATCAATGCTGCATGCTTTGAACATTTCGCCGGAAGGCAGCCGCAGCGCTTCTTTCTTTTGTTTTCTTTTTTTTAATGTTATGCTACTGCTGGTTCACAATGATGTCCATGATACGTGACGACTCTTTTCATGCTCACAAAGGGGAAAAAAAAGGCACGAATCGATGTAGAAAGCCTGCGAGATATGCGTTGCAGCATAGGCAGAGCCGCCGTTGTACTACCCAGTCAGGCTTTTCTTGGCCGCCACGAGGCGGCGCCACCCTACTCAAAACACCAGCGCAAGGTCCCTATTGTCTGGTTCTGTGAGTGACAAGTTGCTCTCTGGGCAAGATTTTTTGGGTCGTTACCGCTTGGATTCAAATCCCATCGACAGCGCCATCGTAGCGAAGAACAAGCAGAAACACGGCCGTTCTTTCGAACGCCCTGCTTTATTCTATCTTCCTCATCTTCTCCTGCTTCGCTGCTGCACTCTTCACTTCGTCGTCGGATAAGTACATCACAATATATATATATATATATATATATATATATATATATATATATATATATATATATATATATATATATGTGACTCACGAGAACCAAACTTAGTTATATAAAGGGTTTTTTGTGAGACCCAAAATGAGAACTGCTAGCTAGCTGTCTTAATTCACATTTGGCCGAACCAGAATTTCCGATGAAAGCAAAGAATAACTAAGTTCAGGATTAAGTTCAAGGACATGTCTAAGAATGTTCTGAATGGGGATAAATTTCTCATAGAGGTTCCTATAAGCAAAGAAAAGTTACTGACCGGAAGGAAAAAAAATTTAGTCAGGTGGGCTGTGGTCGAATTCAAACTCGGGACCTCTGGTTTGCAAGACGAGCACGCTGGCCGTAATCCACGCTAACTTGTTGATTTGAGACGATGAAAGGTATATCTAGTAAATGCACTGTGGTCTCTTACCCGGTGAATTGTCATAGAGATACTACATACTTATGTGTTCTCGACTAATTATGATTATGCAAACAAGGAATTAGGCCATTATGCTAAAAAGGCTAATGACGTAGATCACAGCACAAGGAAAGCAATGGTTCGTTACATCTTCAAGACCTGGAGAGCCCACCATGTGGCCACTGTTGGACACTAAAAATAAAACGAAAAATTTCTTGGAAGAAATAAAAGGCACAGTAACATTCATTACATGGCGGACACCCCAAATACTTGTATGCCCGTCATTGTTGCTCATGGAGGCCTCTATGGAGTAGCGTTGGGTGAAAACAAAGTGAAGAAAAACAAGTTGTTGCTTGAAATCAATATGTGTATACAATGAAAAGGAAGTCTTTATGTGACTGTCGAGTATTAAGTGCAAACGGAATTTTAAACTCCTATTACATTTTACTCTTAATGGTGTGGCTTAAGCGTCCCCGAAGCTTTTTTGTTAGCTGATGAAATGTACCAGCCCTTGGTGTGCCTGGTGTCTGTTGAGGAGTAACACAAAACCACACGCAAGCAAAATTTGGGACGGCACTTCGTGTGTCATCCCAAATTTTACTTGCAGGTGCTTCGTATTACTCTTGAGCATGTGCCGTGCGAGACATGCACCAAACGGTTCACATTCAACCCGCCATGTGTGAGCTTGCTAGGCCATGGGGCTTGGCTCACTGCACTGCCTCTGTCTACAGATGATGAGGACAGTGACCACAAGTCTACCATCAGCTACAAGGAACGGCGGCGGGAGGCCCACACGCAGGCCGAACAGAAGCGCAGGGATGCTATCAAGAAAGGCTATGACGACCTACAGGTGCTTGTGCCCACCTGCCAGCAAGACAGCACAAACTCGTTCAAGATGAGCAAGGCAACAGTACTGCAGAAATGTATGTGCATCTATTATGTTGTGTTGGAGTACAATAAGTGTGAAGATAGGAGGAGTAGGAGGAAACAACTTTATTTAACGCATTACTAAGCATCAAGAATGTCCTGTGTTTCTGGATGTGATGTGTTTATGGATTTCAAGGGGCGGAAAGAATAACAAAAGACGGCAGAAAGTTAGATGGGCGGATGAGGTTAAGAAGTTCATAAAGGTCAGGTGTACACAGCTAGCACAGGATCTGGTTAATTGGAGAAATATGAGAGAGGCCTTCGCCCTGCAGTGAGTATAGCCTGGCTGATGATGATGATTACATGTTATTTAACGTGAGGGCGATGATGCAGAAATGTAAATGTGTTTGTGTATGATGAAATATGATCAGAGGGGTGGTAGCGTGATAGTATATAAGTGCTCCTAATGAGGTAAGCTTTATAGTTTGGTATGGTATGTAATTCAGGTGTATTGTAGATTGGGGAAGCATGTGTGTGTGTGAGCATGGCCCTTTTTGTTCATTTTACTAGTTTTGTGTGTTCCTCCTTGTCCCAGAGCTCCCCTTTTGATCCTGCCTTTGTTCTGCAATCGGGCATTATGAGAGCTGCAAATTCTTCTAGGCCCTTATGGATGTCAGCTTCAGCTTCACTTTTTGGTCGGTGACCCTTTTCACGAGCATTACGTTCCAGAAGAGACGAGCACCAGGTCGGGGGAAATCTTGTACCCATTGAAAAACTGGCGGATAACAAATTTGAGACCGTATTCAAAAATTATTCGGTTCGATATTCAAAGGCACATGCGAAGAAATACGGGCATTCGCATTCAATGACTAACAATCATTGAGAATGGGGATGTCCTGCAGTTCACTTAGTCGCTGATCGGTTTCGTGCATGCAAAAAGGACTTCCTTCAGTATACACGCTACTGAAGCGATGCTTGTCGCGGTTGTCAAGCTTCAGCTGTCACTAACGCTTGTACAAAATTCCGAATTTTTTAAGCATGCTTAAGTTATTTTATGGCTACTTATGTATCCTGTTATAAAGTGTTCAGTGCTTTTTACAATTATCTCGTTGTTCAGCCCAATTCACTCATCGTTGGTAAGTAGGCATGCCTACATGCATGGGAAAATACATGGGTGTGCTCTTTTTTCACTGGTCCAGATGTAGCGATAACTGGACCGGCCATAACAATCAGATTTCTAGATGTTGTTGTAAGTAGACTGCACTCTACCTTAGCCTGGTAACTCGGGAGCCGTTCTTTCTTGAATTCTTTTCATGGAGTAACATTTAAGATTTGATGCTGGCATTATGTTCAAAGCATAGAAAGCAGTTCCACTGTGCCCTCTTCAGTTGCGGTAGTGTGATGCACTGAAAAACCAAACCAAGCCATATTTTGCTATTCAAAGTGGTGGGATGACAAAAATCTACCTTATAAACCATATTATAGGTCGAGTGAGAATATAGGTCGACGACCTTACGTTGAAGGGAAAAAAGGAAGGAAAATAAAACAAGAAAAAAAAAAGTGGAGAAGCGCATATATTTACATCAGCTGTGTCCCTGCATCTACGATATCATTCCAAACTTAGAAACGATCCAAACGATCTTGGCAGCATCGTTGGAACACGACTCTTGTCTGCTCGCCACTTTACGGAGTGTGTCATCTGGTTCAATCAAGCGTTTTGCTCACACAATATTTCTTGGAAAGGCTGCAGGCGAACAGCTGATCTCTGTGGTACCGCACGCTGATCCGCCGAACTGTCACTGAGAGAGCGGCCATGTTACCATTCACTTCTGCGAACATCACTTTTTCTGGAAAGCCACCATAAACTGCCCCTACAGGCAGTTATTCATTGATTAAGAGGCATTTTATACTCTCATAGGTCCAATCAAAGAGTGCACGTGGCAATAAATGCGCTTGGGACGGAAAAACAAAATTCCAGCAACTGTAGGATGTCGATACGGTTTTTGCTGTCTGTTCACGAGCAGGCACACCACTTGTTGCCAGACTGTGCCTCAAATTCTGCTAAAGACTGCTATATAAGACGAGGGGAGACTTCAGCTTGCTTTTTTTTTTTTTTTAGCAAAAATTTCGACCTATACACCTTTTCAATAAGTACTCGCTGGACTGCATTTTGCGCAGAAAAACCAGTTTTGTTGCAGCTTCCACCGGGCTAGCGACAAGCACAAAATGCAGTCCAGCGAGTGATATGGCGGCGCCCAGCGACCACTTACTGAAAAGGTCCATATTCCGGTTTATACGGTAATGTGTATCCTATGTATTACTGTCCTGGTTTTGCTCCCCCTTAATTTAAAGCAGTGTATGTTGCAGGGAAATGCAAGTACAATAATAGAATTTTGAACATTTGTGTGCTTCTAGAGACGGGGTCTTACCATTATTGTGCTTTCTTTTGCAGCCATTGATTACATCACATTTTTGCTGCAGCAGAAGAAAAAACACGAAGAAGAGCTGACTGCTCTGAGGAAAGAAGTTGTTGCCCTGCAAATAATGAAAGCGTAAGACTTGTAACCTTTATTGATCGTACAGCTAATTATTGGCAGTGCGTGGCTCGTTCAGCCTTTCTGTGCCGTCTCCTGACAGTTAATGCTTTTTCTTTCAATTGTTAGTAACTATGAGCAGATCGTCAAGGTGCACCAAAGTCAGCCTGGCCAAAACAACAACCATATCAGTGATGAAGTGAAGTTTCAAGTGGTATGTAAACATTATCGTTTTTTCAATATTCTGACATTGAAGTACTCAAATTTACGAGGCTCTCGAGTCTTAGGCTCTCCAGATCTAATCCGCCGCTGTGAAATTCTTTTGTGACGGCGTTTTTGCATTCTCTCACCGGAGTCGTTCTTGTCAGGAGTGCAGATTGATAATTCCTCTAGGTCTGCATAACTGACTGCAGCGTGCTGTGGGTTGGTAACCGAGTGGTCGGCGCACCATTCACACTTACAACCGTTGACAGTTCCTTGGAAGATGTATGTTGTGGATGCCTGTAGCCTTTCAGTTTCACCATATGCTCCTGTCTGCCGTCATGCAGGTAGTGAAAATGAAATGGTGGTAGATTTCGATGTGATGTACGATTTTCTTGTGCGGCACGCCTGTAAATTACCGAAAGTGGCACTTAGTAGTGCTTTGCAGAGATGCCAACCAAACAGGCTTATCAATTTCTTTCGGTGTCCGAAATCATCGACAGTGCCTTTCAAACATTGCTGAAGCTCGAGAGGTCTCTCGCTCCACTTGTGGGATAAGGATAGATTGCATTTCCATCCCGTCACTGATGAATTCGCCACTTTTGCCTGCTTTTTGATGAAATTTTGTATTACTAATTTTATCTGTATTGAACTGATTTATCTTTTTTCTTTTATGATTGTCCGCTATAACGCGATTTGACAGTACCCTGCTGTCAAATTATGACAGAGTTTTGTAATATAGGTATTGCCTACTTCAACTAAGCAGCAAATTAGGAATGTTCTGTATATTTTTTGGATAGGCAGAAAATTGTTAGTGTATACAGATGAGTATCAAAGGCAGGTAAGGCTGTTCGCTCTTCTAGTTTTAAACTACACGCAACCTGGTTAATTGACTTCCAGAACCTACTATGAGCAGTATATTAGCATAACACGTGAAATTAGTTTTAAAAGTTTCCAGCTGGTACACATCATACTTGCATGTTGGGCAAAACATTCAGCGCAGCAGCAGAAACATATTGAGCAAGAGCAGCATTGTTTCATTTGTCCAGCTGAGACGTCTCACTGAGCTTTCAGACACCGACTCAAAAAAATTAGAATTATTACTTCGAATTTACATGGCACTGAATTATCCAGGGTGTATTGGTGGATACAAATTGTGCTCCAGGGTTACTGTATGTTTGTATTTTGTTTACAAAGAGCTTGTTTACAGTTTTGTGTACAGCACTCACATCGCTGTTCTCAATTCACTGGCCGCAGTTCCAAGCAATCGGGGACTCCCTGTTCCAGACATTCAACTCGTCAATATCGGTTGCCAATTTTGCTGAACTGTCTGCTTGTGTGTTCAGCTGGCTCGAAGAGTACTGCAAGCCTCAGACGCTCAAGGACGTGGTGGTTCAGATACTGTCCCAGCTGAACCAGACCATGGGGTCTCAGCATTCCTAGCACCGGCCTTGTTTAATTTTTTTTTTTTTTAATCTTTCTGGGCACGTGCACTTAGCGCTCCTTTTTGCACTTGTCACTGTTGGTATTGATGTGCCCTGTGGCAAGTGAGAATTGGAAGCCCAAATAATTTGGAGAAAACCTTTTCTTCTTACTTGCATTATATAATGCCGAAAGTTGGGCGAGCTGGTGAAAGTTTATGATGAAAAATAGCGTAAAAAGTACACGAAGGACGGATGGACAACACGAACAAGCGCTAACTCGCAACTGGGGTTTACTGCTGAAGCCCGTAATTTATACTGGTCACTTGGAAAAAACAACATAAAAGAAGCAGCCTCCTTTTTGGAAAGCTAGGTCATAACATAGGCAGTAACATAGGAAGTAACACGTGCCACTCATTACTGGGGAAGGAAGAAAGAAAAACGCAGAGTGAAACCTAAGTAGATCAGAGTAAAGTAGAGACTAAGAAATCAAATTCGCAATCTACCAAGTTAACAGACGGCTTGCTGACACACAAATTTTGACATTTTTGATATGGTAAGCCTCCATAATTTCATGAACCAGCTTGCCACAATGTCTAAAAAATATGGTGGCCCTAGAAAAAAGTGGTGTGCACTTTTTCTTGTTCGGCTTATGGTCCTCTTTATTGCTACAAGCGCGGCAATGCTCTGGAAGATTTCCAGCCTGTCCTAATAAGGAGTTGTGGTGTTCCCCTAGCCTAATGTTGAGACATCGCCTCGTTTGCCCTATGCAAATACCTCTGCAAAACAAAGGCAGATTATACATCACACCGACCCCACACTGTACAACCGGGGAGTGGTACTTAACGGAGCAACCACGCCTTTTTATCTTGTCGCTGCCATTTTTTTCTAGAGCCACCATACTTTTTAGACATCGTGACAAGCTGGTTCGTGAAGTTATGGAGGCTTACCATATTAAAAAATGTGAAAATTTGTATGTTAGTGGGCCGTCTGTTAACTTGGTAGACTGCGAATTTGATTTCTTAGCCTCTACTTTACTTTGACCAACTTAGGTTTCTCTCTGCTTTTTTCTTCCTTTCTTCCCCAGATTTTGCACATGCTACTTTCCATGTTACTGCCAATGTCGTGACCTAGCTTCCCAAAAAGGAGGCTGCTTCTTTTATGTTGTTTTTAAAAGGTGACCAGTATAAATTGCGTGCTTCAGCAATAAACCCCAGTTGCGAGTTAGCGCTTGTCTGTGTTGTCCATCCCTCCTTCGTGCACTTTTTGCTCTATTTTTCATCATGTTCTTGCATTATGGAGTGCCCATCATTGACCCGTAAGCTGACTGACATATTCTTCTGTCTTACCTGCTCCCTGTCAGTTGCCCCCCGAAAACATAGCACAGGTGCTGGACTTTGTGTGCAATTGTCTTGTGTGTGTCACTTTTGTTTAACGGGTGTACTTTGTGTGCTTGAGATTCCGGGATGCGTGTCTAAAGTAGCCAAGCAATAGATCGATCTCGCCGTGCTCACTACGCATGAATGTTGCTCCTATGGTAATGACCACCGTGACAGGTGTCTCGGGTCACGCCTGACAAAAGCGCCAAGCCTGGCTATGCTAGGTGGGTTTGCGGTCAACCTCTGTTGCTCAGCTTGTTTAGACTGCAAGAAATAAGTGCGACATTTTTACATGTATCGGGTTCCTGCAAGCAGATAATGTGCTCTCATACTCAGTTCCCTTAACTGAGATTTAGGGTCTTGCTGAGAAATAATGGATGATCACAAAAAGGTGCGATCAGTCTTATTGGCAAATACCGAAATACATTTGCACACCTGACTATAGTAGTTGCAGTTCAGTGTCGGCTATTGCTAAAGGGTCAATGCCTTCTGCAAATGCAGTTACATGCCAATTAGGCATGGGACTACTTGTTTGCTGGAACCTTTTGTTATCTAGTCCACCTCTAGAAGTAGCTCATGTGCATTTTGTATTGCTCAGCGCATAAAACGAAGTCCTTTAAAATGATATACAGTAGCCAACAGGTTTTTCGAACTCCAATAATTCGGGCTTTATTCAGGAACTGTCACGTGGCCCATAGGAACTTGTACGTTTTTACGACCAATGTGTCGGAAACTATGGAGTCCAAAAGTTTGATTTTTCAAATGAAATTTGGCACAAGCAATACTGTGGAGATTGTTTTTCAGGCATCACTTAGACACGAACGGGCGCCAATTTCGCAAACGAACAGATTTGCACGGCTGTGGAAGGTAGGCAAAGCAGAGTCATTTGGTGGACTAGTTTGGTTTTTTGTTCATTGTGGCCATTTGAGGCAATCGCAGTAAGTGAATGCTCGGCCTTGTCATCGCAGTAGCCTATTAAGAGCACTCAGTCGGACTGAAAATGGATCGTGAACACCATTAGCTGTGGCTGGCTTATGCCTGCTGCCGCCACCACCCGTGCGGAAAGAGGGAAAGGGCCGTGAAGTGGCATGGACATGACGAAAGCAAGACTTGCCAAGATTTTCTAACTGGAGGGCTATAGTGGCTGCAGCTTAGCATGATCCACTTCTGCGGGGCACCACTGCGCATGCGGTGACCAGCCTTGAGCGATTTGCATGTTTCCCGGTGGTGCGCGCACTGGCACCCACCGTATTGAATCGGAAGCACATGCGCATGGGCAGCGCGGAAGTATCGCGCTATGCTATAACTCTGTATTATCGGCATATAAAAAAAACGTGGGAGCAATGAAGTTAGTGATTTGTAAAGCTGATTTTTCGCAGAAAAATTCAAGTTCACGGATTTTTTGGACCATTTTTCAGGTCCCGCCAAGTCCGAAAAAAATGTCAGCTACTGTATATACTTGTTTTTGGATATATGCGTGGCCCTGCTTTTGAAAGGCAAAACCCGAAAATTATGTCACTTAGTTGTACATTTTAGCCCAATGCATCTATACTGTCATCGCTGTGGTCCATGGCGTGACATATTTGTGTGCACGCTTTATGCGCTAGTATTCTGTACAGCGCAGTGCCATGTAAAAATGCATGAAAGTACAAATAGTTGCATCTAGCCCCTTGCTTGTTTTATATGTTCTGTTATCTACGTTTCACTTCATAAGATGTTTGCGTTGACTGTTGTAACGTTAGCCCATTTGTTTCAGTTTTGCTGCAGGTATACGAGGTGTAACACAAAAAAAACGAGACTGGTCCAATAAATTATTGTACTTACAGAATCAGTTCTCTGTGACATTATCACCTTCAAAGTAGTCGTCTTCTGCATTCGGTGCGGCCACTACTGGTAACAGTTCTGTAAAGAGGTTTTTGGAAGGCCCTTCAGGACATTCTTCGTTTTTTCTGAACCTCTTCAATTGAGGTAAAGATTCCCTTTAAGCAAGATTTAACTTTAGGAAATAAAAAAAGGCGCATGGAGCCAAATCAGGTGAATAAGGAGGATGCTCCATCACAGTAATGTTTTTGCAGGTCAGAAACTGCTAGACATACAGGGCCGTGTGAGCGAATGCATTGTCCTGGTGCAACAGCCATCCATCACTCCACAACTGTGGCCTTTATTTTTCTCTAATTTTTTCGCGAAGTCTTTTTAGTACTTCAATGTAGTTGTGTAGATTAACAGTCTGACCACCGGGAACCCACTCAATCATTGCAATTCCACTCTTTTTTTGAAGCTACACACTTAGTCTCGTTTCTTTTGTCGCACCTCGTAGTCTGCTGGGGGTTGACCTTCTTTGGGCCTAGCCAACGTCGCCTGGTGCTTGCATAAAAATAAAATCAAGCAATTGCTGTGATGCAAGGTGTGAAGGCTTGCTGTGAGGTGCAGCTGACTTTCAGGTGGCCATGAGAAACTAAATTTACAATGATACATTTAAATGAGCTGTCATATTCAGCCCCTTTCGTGTGAAAAAGTGAAATGAGAATTGCTGAAATTCTCCCCCCTTGTTGGAAGCCTCTCGCAGACTCGAGGAATTACGAGCATTCCTCTGGCAGGTAACATAGCTGAGCGCTAATTGCTTGAAGGTCTCTTAAAAGGAAATTGTCACAGCATTAATCACGGCATCATTAATGCTTGTCAGTAACATAATTGCGTAGCATGCAGCAGGAATCTAACACTCGCGCATTTAACCCGCAATGAATCTCTGATCTTTTTTAAATTTCGTGTTTCGTGTCGTCATGGTTTTTCGCTTACTTTGAAAAACAAACAAAAAATGTTGCTCCACTTCATGCTGTGAAGGTGGTCTGACAGCGAAGGTGTATAACGACACCCAATTACCCATTGCAACATCACAAAGTCACACATGGGCCTACAAATTCTGGGTTCTTTACTTTCTGTGGTCTACCCATGGTAGCGTGGAATGAACTGAATAAGTTTCTAGACCGGTCTCCTGCTATATATAAAAGCGTGGTGACACCACTGATTTCTGTGCTGTTGGGTACTTTGCCACTCGGAGTAATTTACACAACTGTAATCTTTGCTGGGAAATACACATGGGGAGAAGGAACGAGCTTCTTATTGCTTGCAGACACCGTTATTATACATTATGCAATTTGCACTTCACCTGAGGACTTTGAATGACGTGAGCCCCTTTCGAAGGCCTCACATTTTTTTCTTACGACACAAACATTTCCTTGGATGGTAGAGGTATACAACCCACATATCTTTTTCGGTAGCATAATCTAATTCGACTCAAACCCGGTGGTTCTAACCCCATTTTGACTTTTCTTTTTCTGACGACCACGCTGTTTGCACGTCGACGTGGTTATGTTGGTGCCTGCACTATTCTGACGCAAATTCTGGAGCCTTCCACCTCTTTGACTCCCACCTCCCTCCCTTGCTTACTGCGTGGTTCAGGTATCCACCGAGAAGTGTGTCATACATATGTCTTTCGTTTCCTCTAAGCCAATTTACAATTTATCGCCACGGCTTTCGGAAATTACACCCCTGTTATGGTTTCAATGACCAGAGGTCATCAGTACGACCCTCTCAAACATGATGAAGCTCGGCACGACAAGCAGTTTTGTGTGTATTAGCGCGACAAACCATTTAACACCGGTCCAAACCTCGGGTCACCAGCAATTAGACTACAATTTTGAACCAATGGTTCCCAACCTCCTAAGGCCGGGTGTTTTTTGCTTTTGACGACATGAAAATTTCCTTGGATGGTAGAGGTATACAGCTTTGCTGTAAAAACCTCATATGCAATAGTGAGTCGTGAAATGAGAATGTCTGAGTGTGTACAGGATACCGAGAACTTTCTGGCATGTCTTCAGTGTAGTTATCCAGCTACTCTGGCTTTGCCATAGAAAGGCATCCACGTCATGCACAACTTTGCCAGTTCTGGCCACATTAGATGTTATGGTAGTGCTGTAAGGCAATACTAATTTCCACAACAGTTTCATTCTTCAAGTGCGGGACTGTTTGATACTCATTTTTGGCAGCAGGGTCTGCATGATCAAGGGTTAGTATGGATGAAGTCATTGTACAAGTGAGTCAGAAATGAGTTAAAGAACCGTTTTCAGAACTCCAGCTATTGGTACTCTTGCCATACATGCAGCAAATTATACATGTATTGATTGCTAACCACAGCATTTTGAGGACACGTTATAGTCAGCCAAATGTGCCAAGAACATTTACTTGAATCATATGCAGCGCGTTTGGTCAAAAGGTCATCAGCATAGTAGCAGCAGGAGTACTAGCCGGCAATCTCGTATTAGAAATAGTCGTGCGGAAAAATCCTGATTGGTCGACTGCCTTATGATGTAACCACGTGACCGCATGCAGGAATTTCGAATGCACCATATTCAAAATAAAGCTATATATAATGTATTTGGTGAAGGGTCAGAATGAAGCCAAGATTAGTGAGGAGGTTCCTTAACTGATTTATTTCAGAAATTAAATGTAATAAATTTTCCATCCAGTTTCAAACCCAGGCCCTTTGCATGCAAGAGGGGCACGGAGCGTATAGACCTTAAAGAGTTGTTGGTAACAAGCATGTTGGGGCACCTAGTGAATGAGCTGTGGCGCATGTGACTTAGAATCTAAGTATGTTTAGGATGTGTACTGATGTTAGAGCAATAATGTTTAAAATGAAGATATAAACATGGATTTTTTTTAAGTCCGTGCAATTAAAGGTGATTTAAGACTCCATCTACTCTTAAGGGGAAGGTTAGGCAGCCTCTAATTTTCTTTATTGTAATTGCTCCATCACAAGTAGTGTTATAATTTCCCATGAGCAACTAAGGTAGTATCTAAGATGGTGCCGCAATAAATTTATTGGTATTCATCAGAACTGCTAGTTGTTGCCCTCGAGTCATTTCAGTTGTGAGGATGGCTTGGTGCATTAGATTCAGCAGCATGAAACTACATCTGAGGTCTGAGGGAGTCCATAATTAAAATATTTAGGCCACCTGGTATTTTAAGGTATGCTGACATTGCTCTGCACACTCAGTTAAGAAGAGCAGCGTAGTGAAAGTACTGCTTCGTTTCTGAAGGAACACATTGTGAAGCAGTGTCTGAAACTGATGATTGCTTCTAGAAGTGTCTAGAGTGAAGTTTTGTCTGTTATCCAAGCATTCTTTGCACGTGCTTATTTCTTGGTAACGGCTAGCTTATACAGCAGGATTTCAAATTTTAAAACCATTTGGCACCATAAAATCTGCCTCTTATCCTTACATGTGCAACTTGATGTCTTGCTCTTAGCTTCGTTCACTGGGAAATTAAATGGCTGATATTGTGCACATCAGTTGCAGTTGTAATGGCGCATCCATTTGGATCTCGAGTAGTGTCACCGGAAGTATCTGGAGTGTGTAGCACATGACGAAATGCTTTGTTACGTGCCTTGCTCAAGTGCTTAAGGGCACAGGCAGTGTAAATATCCAGGACGAGTTGTAATAATTTAGAAAGTAGAGTCTTAATTAGCTAATCTGTTCTGTTTCTTTAGGATCATTGTTCTGTCTGTGGTACCTGTTCATTATATATATAATTTGATTTAGCTTGTCATCTGGATGGGCAAATTTAGCTATCTACTGGAGTGAATACTATCTTCAGTTATGTCTTGATATACTGCGTGATTAGTGTCTTTGTGAAATAAAATATTGAATGTTGTTTTGAATGGTTGGCTATGTGCATAAATGATTTGATCTCATGCTTATACCTCTAAATATACTGTGGCCTTGTTCTATGTAGTAGCATTGCACAAACCGCACAAGACGCCATACTTGTCCGTAAATGTGCACAGAAGCAGGATATAGAAATGCTGTAACAAAAGAAGCAGTTGGTCAGGTAATGTATTCTAGTCACTGCTATTTGTTGTATGTACCTATGAAATGATTACCTGTTGAAATATTCTTTGTTGATTTCGTTTATTAGTGGAGACTGGAAGCTGCGAGGTGCAGCGAGAACTGCATGGTTATAGATAATTCATTTAAGGCAGATTTTGCATGTTTTTAATGCGGAAGCATAAATGTCCCATTAGCACAAAAGGTGGCATCCATGGCATGAAAATCATAAGCATGCCTCTGGCAATTGTAAACAGGGGAAAGGTATGGGTGCACTGACTGATTGGTCAGCATCTGCGACATTACAAGGCCCATATCGTGTGTGAGTCGCCAACTTACGCAATACATTTGAGAATGTAATTGAACCGACAGGGCGCTTGTATCCAGAGTCAGATTTACTCTTGGGCTATGCAGGCAGATTTTTGCTGTTTGGTTAAAATGGGGCTTTATGTTGCTCCAGCCAACTTGGGAAACATAGCCCATGGTCATCCTCAGCATTACTAGATAGGGTCAGTTTCAAAACTTGTGTTGCACGGAACCACCACCGGTTCACGCTTTAGTGGCGCTGCCGGCGAATCTGCCTGCACAGTGTGGCTGGTGCCACGTCCATACTGCAGCGGCAGCGACGGAGCCACACGCGTCGCGACTTTCCTTGGCCTTTCCACTGCCACCATGCCCACGTGTTGCATGCCGGGCTGCACGAGCAGCTACTGGAATGACACGAGCAGCTCGCCATTGTATTACTTTTCTTCACCCAGTGATGACGCCTTGCGTGCTGCATGGAATAGAGCCATCCCACTAGCTGACAGGAGAGCTATCTGCCAAGTTTAGAGTATGCGGCCTCCACGACCAGGATGTCCTGAAAAATTGCGTGCGCATAATTGACGGGAAAACAGTGAAAATGGCTCGTTATAAGTGGACCCTCGTCAATGAAAGTTTTTCCTAATCTTCCTGCATACATGACAAAAGTCTCCAGTTAAGAAGTGCAAGGTACGATGCAGGAGTAGAATTGACTAAGATCGCAACGATTTGCAGTGCGGTGGTTGCCAGGACGCCGGTTTGTCAAGCTTTGAAGATGTACAAAAATGCAGCCTGAATGACATGGAATGTGTTCAGTTGCCGGGATCGTGGAAAAAAAAAATCGTTGAGGTCGAGCGACAAATTCATCGCATTCTACACGAGAACTCTCTACCTGAGCCCCGGATGGTCAGGCACCCAACTCCGCGCAGGAGGCTGCATCGCTCCTTTCTACATACCACCAAATCACCACATTCTACAAACACAAGCGCATGACACTGCCACCACCCCACAGCACCTTGTCACCCTTATCCAGTGCTACATGGCGACAATTGCAGACGGATTGTTTCATTTCCCCCTACCATCTCTCACATGCCTTCACCCTGGCTTGCCCCCTCACTGCGACACCTGTGGCGAGCCAAAATCCTCACTTTTCCACTACCTGTGGGAATTTCCCATCTTTTCTTCCTGGGAGGCTGCTTTGCGGACAGCTCAACCCGCCGGTCAGAAATGGCTGGTAGATCGGGCTCTATGTGAAGCAAAAGCCCGTGGACTCCTGGACTAGTAGGGGACCACCCTGGAAGATTTTTTTTTTTTTTAATTAAATAAAGTTGTTTCCATCCATCCATCCACGCTTACGGGCGCGTAGCGAAGGCGTTTACAAGCACATTCGCAACGGCGGTGAAATTTTCTCCCGGGTGGATTCAGTAAATAAGCTACGCATCTACCAAGGCTGCACTGTTGTCTGGAGTGGTTCACAAATGTGTGAAACTCTTTCAAAGCAGGCTATATGTGCTCGATGCCGCTCACAAAAGAACAAGAAAGTTAAGGAAATGTGCCAGAAGAGCGCCTGGCGTTCAGGAAGATAATCAAGAATATTCGCTAGAAATCGCATAGAGCAGCAGCTGCCAGAGCTTTCTTTGTGATGAACATAAACACTTTGAAGGAAATGGGTGCTCTGAAGCACCCATCTAATGCTCTTTTTCAAATGCCTAATAGCCTAAAACACTGGACAACAAGGTGTTTGGTGACTTGTTTTGGAGTATGATGCAGGAACTTTCGGAAAAATCCCTCGCCCGTGCAGGCTGCTCCACGCACTCAGAAGAGCTTTGCGTCCGAATTAAGTTTTATCTCGTTACAAGCATGCATTTTTATGCAAAGTTTCTGAGGCAGCAAAATGACCAGAGCGTGCAAGTGAAGGCAGCAAAGAAGGCAAAATTGTTTAGAGGCATTTTAGCTTAAATGTGAGCTAGATGAGGTCAGTAAAATTTGAATAAGAAAAAAAAAACATCTTGTACTTCTCTAGCATGACAGCAACAGTGAATGCATTCCAACCACATATTTCCCCAGGAACAAATGATGAAAATATGGAAGATGTGCAGTCTCTTTTTCTTTTCCTCCATGCTGCACTGGCGTGCGGAATTATAACAAATGTGGTATTTATGGGCCCGCCGGGGTGGTGCAGTGGTAAGACGCCCGACCACTGTCCGGAGTGCCCGGGTTCGAACCCGACCTCGGCGGCTGCGTTTCGATGGAGGCGAAACGAAGAGGCGTCCGAGTGCTGTGCGTTGTCAGCGCACGTTAAAGATCACCAGGTGGTCGAAATTACTCCGTAGCCCTCCACTACGGCTCCTCTTTCTCTCTTTCCACTTTCACTCCCATCTTCCCTCCTTCCCTTACGGCGCGGCTCAGGTGCCCACAGAAAGATGTGACAGATACTGCGCCTTTCCCTTCCTGTGAACCAACTATTGTGGTATTTATGGTAAGCAGCACAATAAAGATTTCAGCTCAGTCGTGTCCGACTCCTCGTGACTCTATATGGACCATATCACGCCACGCCTTCCGGTCTCTCACTATCTTCCTAACATCACATAACTTCATCTGCAGCGCCTCGACGATGCCATCTAACCATCGCATTCGCTGCCCACCCCTTCTCCGGCGACCCTCAACCTTTCCCAACATCAAATCTTTCTCCACTGACTCCTCTCTTCTCATCAGATGACCAAAGTAGCTAAGCCTAAACTTTAGAATTTGACCCTCCAATGAGCAGTCAGGGTTTATGTTGACAATATCGACTGACTTGATCGGGCAGTCCAAGGAACTCTCAAGAGTCTCCGCCAGCACCACAATTCAAACGCGTCAATTTTTCGGCGGTCAGCCTTCTTCACATTCCAACTCTCGCATCCATACATCACAACTGGGAAGACCATAGCACGAGTTATACGGATCTTGGTAGAGTAATGTCTCTGCTCTTTACTAGGTGGTCAAGGCTAACCATGGCTCTCTTTCCCAGAAGCAGGCGTCTCTTAATTTCATGGCTGCGGTCTCCTTCCGGGGTAATCTTGGAGCCCAAGAAGAGAAAATCTGTCAGATTCCATTTCTTGTCCCTTGATGCTCCAGTACTTGATAGGGCAAGACGCCATTATCTTTGTCTTTTTAATGTTCAGTTTAAGCCCAAACTTCTCACTCTCTTCTTGTACGCGCATCAGAAGTATCTTGAGTTCCACTTCACTTTCTGCCATTAAAGTGGTATCATCCGAATATCTAAGGTTGATACGTTTTCCAGCAATCTTCACTCCAGCTGAGGACTCGTCCAGACCGACAGTTAAGATTTACAGCCTGTGAAATAAGATGCTTTGTTACTTCTGTAACTGTAAAAGGTAAGCGCGCGTCAGCAGCACGATACCAACGTACGGCCACGCACGGCGTTGAGCGGCATCTGCTCGAACCATGGAACCGGGTGTGAAGGTTCCGCCACCTGGTGACAGGCGCAGAAATGAAGACGCTGCCGATGTATGGCGTGACAGGGGAGTTTTGAAACTAATCCTACCTACGTTAGGTATAGGGGCAAATGTTACACAAAAAACGCAGCGTTAAATACTAAGCCAGATCAAGTTTCAAACAAAGGCGAAAACAATATTCAATTAATCAACAGTCTGGCAAAAAGGAATTCTCACGGCTTTCATGCTCGGTGAGACATTGTATTCTGAAAGTTGAACGGTAACGGCGGCCGTGCAAGAGAAGAAACGACGAGTTGATCGCGTGCTCGGTGAAAAACGACACTTTCCCAGAGCAAGCGGCCGCGAGAGAGGTCCGGAAGACTGAATCTTCCCAGAGCGCACTGCCGCGGGTGTGCTGCGGTCTGCCTTTTTATACTCGGCTAGTTGTGCTGCGGCTCATCGTCAAGGACGCGCGCTTGCCGGTCGCTGCCCCGGAGATTCATGTCAAAGCATGCTAGGAGGAGCGGGGAGATCCCGTAAGTTCTGCTCTATATGTGAGACAGCTTGTGACACTGCCCCCACTGAAAAATATTGCCTCGGGATATTCTAGACATCCGCAAACGCCGAATCTTGGTGCACGATGTTGTGCAGAAGAGTGCAGTGGATTGGGTCCATTTGATGCACTGAAGATCGTTCGCCACTCACTACGGTCTATGACGCGCACCAATATACGCACTGATCAGAACAGCACCACCACACACTATAGTTCGGCAGTCATGTCCTGACCACATGTCACTGATCATTGATAACAATCAATCAAGCACAAGTATCTAGGCACGTAAATCATGTACGATTTCATTACACCAATCAAAACACAATGCATCTACGCGGCTGTTCGTAGGTTTTGTTTCTTTTATAAACTTCAAAGGCTGGGGGTCCGCTTGAACGAGAAACCTTCTGTATAAAGGAAGGCTGCAAGTTTCTCTCAACTGTTGAATAGGGTGCCTCTCGAGGGAGCAATTTGCGGCTCGCATAGGCAACTGGGTGCAGGATTTCGTCATGCGACTGAAGCAGAAAGGCCCCAAAACCTCTATTAGAAGCATACGCGTTCGCTGGACGAATTACCTATCAAAATTGTGAAGTTTCAGAATCGGTGCCTCAGCCAGTAAGAGTTCCACCTGGTGTCCTGGTGGGGTTGTGCAAAAGCTTGGAACTCGGCAAGTTGGCTAACGCGATTGGTGATACCAAGTGTAACTCATCGTTTTTTTTTTTTTTCACAGCCAAAACACGCAAACCGGGAGTACCTTTTCGGTCTGTGGTCAGTGAGAATGGTACCTGGCAGCATGTCCTGAGTCTGTTTCTTAAAAGGCACCCAAACACCCTTAGTGCATGACCCCTTCTTGACAGAGTTGGATCGATGTTGTTAGTTTTCTTAGGAATAAGGCAGTGTTGGTAGCGCCTGTCCCGTGTTCTCTTTTCTCGTGTGCGTGTGTATTTTTTGCGCTAAGAATGTCGTCTGATGCTGGGAGATGGCACATTGCAACTGACATGCGGAAACCGCCATCAGGCAAAGCGTGCTACACCCTTTGCTACCGCTGGTGCGATCATAAAGTATCTCCACTTAATTTCTACGGTGGTCAATGGCGGAAACAGGGACAAAGGATGAAGGATGGGCTCCCTGTATTACGGAGAAGAGAAAAACGCATTCTCCAAGCCAGTTTGGGTCGTTGTGCGGTTGCGGGTAAGGGCGCGCGTGTACAAACTCAACACAACACCTCCGCCCTCCCTGCGCCCCTCCATCTGCCCCCTGGTCCTGCCAAGCAGGCCAGCTGCCCTGACCTAAGACAACATGAGAAGGCAGTGCAAGACATTTGAGGGGCGAGATCAATAGGCTGCTGCAGGAGAAAGTATGCAGCATGCACGCGGCCATGTCAGTTCCATGGAGGGCTAGTTTTGGCGCCAGCTGTAATAATTAGGTGCACTTCAGCAGGCCCCGCTCTTCGAAAGCCGTACCACGCCGTCACAGCAGTGCCCGGGCTTGGGATTCGGGACGTCTCTGCCGAAGACTCACAATGCGCGAGCTGCAGTCCAAGTACAGAGCGGGGAATGCGCTTGCCTGGATCCTCTCCATATCGCAGAGTAACTGCCTTTCTCCTCCTTCCCACCCCCCTTGTCCCCGTCCTCACGCCACTGGCCCCCGTAATGCCTTGATTTAAGGAAACGGTAGACATAGCAGAGATGACATTGTTATTGGCAGACGCTCCTTGTACTTTTTCTGAGGCTATAGCTAAAGTAAAGATATTTTGAAATTTGATGCGTCGAAATATCGGCTTACTAGCACCCGGCGTAACATGTGGTGGCCTACTTTCGGGCCTCATTTTTCTTCGGCCTTTCATTGTTCCGCCAAAATGAGAAGTTGAATGTTTATCGCCGAACAAATGCATTCAATACTTAGACATCGCTTGTCTGCCCTGCTGGATCAGGAAAGGGGCCGATGACTTTGTTACAGGGGGAGAAGGCAGACAGATGACGATGGGAAGCCTTCAGAAGTAGCAAACTTATTTACTTATTTATTTACTTCTTTGACATACTTAAAAAGGATTAGAGAATATATGCGAGCACGTAATAGACCAAGGAAACCAAAAGTAGAAATATGAAGCGCACTCTAAACCGCCAATCTGCAGTTTACACTTCATGGTCCCCAACTGCATATAGCTACGCAAGCCAACTGTTTGACTAGCCACCAACTCCCTGCACCCCCCCCCTTTTTTTTTTTTCTTTTCTAGATGCCTACAGACACATTTGGGCACACATGATAATGAATATTGTCGCTTTGTAGTCGCGAGCTGTTTTATTTTGTTTTTTAACGGTGCCGTACGTCCAGGCTAAAATGGTTTTCTACTTCCATGTGGAGAATGCTATGGTGGGAAAGGAAGGGTCTGACGTGTCCTTCTGTAATGTGAAGCGGTGTCAGGTCCTGCGCAACTCCGCCGTCACGATATGGATGTGCTCACCCTGCACTTGTTTCATCTCAGGATTTCACCGGCGAGTGCATGCGGATCAGACAGGTGGCGCGGATGGGCAGCGTTTCTCTGCCGGTCGCTCGCGTCACAATTGAGGGTCCGTTTGGCGTACCGCATACAGAGCCGGTTGTGTCAGTTGCCTTGTGTGAGCAGTTGCATTACCTCTTTCCTAACTGTTCAGAGACTGAGCTGGAGAAAAGGAAACTGAGCTACGGGGATCGCTGTACACGCACTTACGCGTTCGGAAGCTCGCGAAATCGCGGACCAGTCGAAACATGCAGTTGAATCTGAGGAGCATGCTCCCTTCGAAAGAAAGGATCACGTAGACGCCGCGACTGCTGCTTTCGAGAATGAGACGCCTTCTTTTTCGCCGAGTGAAGAAATCGCGGACCAATCGGAACGTTCATTTCAAGCTGAATAGCATGCTCCCTGCCGGCGAAATTCTCACTCAGACAGTGCGACAGCTGCTTTGGAGAGTGAGACGAGTGAGTGAGAGTAAGGGTTTTGAAACCTCGCTATCGCCTTCCCAATCGGACGGCTTTTCCGAAGCGACAAAGGTAGACAGGGACGCGATAGCGGCTGAACAGGCAGGCGATGGCACTTTCCCCGTTCTGAGGCGTCCTGCCAGTGCAGGAATTGCGAGAAACAACGCTGGGCTAAATGAACGCGCGGGAGCAAAATATACCAGCCAGCGAATGACTGAGCCGCACTACGTTGTTGCGAAAGGGAAACACGAAGAGGCATGCTGCGACTCCGAAGGGCGCGCTTAAAATTAAGCCCTTGAACATCAAGAAAGCATGTCACCTGTGCTTCACCATTCGGACACCATTGTTTGCTTTGTTGCGGAATGGTGCAAGTGAAAGCTACTTTTCCATTATTGTAGAACAGTTTAAGGTTTGTTCAGTTGACTGACGTGACTTAGGAGGGGGTGATGGCCTTGCCTTTCCGGGGTGTATACTGCGCAGACCTCACCACTGATGCGTTACAGGGGACCCTCGGCCTGCAGACATCTCCCTTCTGGACAGGACAGGAGACCAGCCCAGCTGATACATACTTTTCAGGGGACACCGAAGTGGGACCCCTTTCGAAACCTCTTCGGGTGGCGGACGAGCTGTAATGATCGGGATTCTAGTCGCGGTTGAAGTGGTTCCTGCAGCGGCCGACGACTGAGTCGAACGGGTGTGGCACTGGCACTTCACCGCAATGGCACTTCATCTTTATCGCTACTATCATCGAAATCGAAATCGTTGCATCGCGACCAGTGAAGTTTTCGCTTAAAAAAAAAAATGACTGACGAGATAGGCGCAAAATACCAATTCCCTAAACTGCGGGAGCGCGCACCAAGTGTAAATCTTTCACAGCGGCCTCACACCACAAGTGAGAAAGCGCACGCAAGTCAGTAGGAGAGCACGTCGGCCTGCCCGATAGGTTACGCGGAGCCGCTGGCGCCTGCAGCGCCATGCTGCGATGCTTGGGTCCCGTATGCTTTCGGCGACCCCATCGTCTAGTATTCCCTGTGTAACCAACTGTAATTTTCGTCTTTCTTTTTATTGCGATATGGCGCGCTTTATATCTCCGCACGCAATATTGAGGCAGAACTTCACCTGAGCATGGCCGCTGCCAAGAAGCAGCAGGGAATAAAAATACAGTTGACTCAAGAATTGAGAGGAGCCACTGCTAGTCGAAGATGCAGCTGCATGCTCGTGCATTGTTAGTGTCACGGCGCGAGGCTCCTAGCCTTCTTGGAGATCGCCTTCAACAGCTCGAAGCTCTTGTCCTGATCACAAACTTTGTGTTCGTCTAGCTCGGTATTGAAGACAGCCCAACCGTCAACCAGGTTCGATATGACGGCATTCATCTGTAGCAGAGAAGGGTAAAAACGAGTTAATGTAGTCTGCGTCAGAAGAAGACTGAAAATCACAAACAAGCGTCATGGTTTGACAAACTCTCTATCACTCGGGCAGAATTCGTAATTTACCGCCAAATTGGTCATCAGGTGGCGCATTAAACTCCATCTGCTCCTATTGCAGTCAATCACGACTTTTATATACCTGTTACATCGTTGCAGTTTAACATATAACGTTACTGCAACTTACAAAATATTCCTACAAAATTATTTTGATGTGCGGTACTACCTTAAAGTCACTTCTCGTGAGAACGAGACTGAAATGTCATCTACATAGCTACAAACTGCTTTGTGAGAAAAGATCACCGTGTGAGGATCTCCTCGGAGTAAAATTTTTATTACTCATTTTTTGCACGCATATATGTTTTGAGTTCTTCCGACTGGTTTCTATTAAACATAAAGCCTAGTGAAGAAAATAGCAGCAGCTCGGTGGCATTACGGGAGAACAAGGAGTAAGAGGCCGAGAGCGCATATGTCTTGGTTTCGGTATGACGCCTTGTGTATTCATATTTCAACCGGGCCATCAAAGCTTGTAAATAACCCCCTTATTACCATTGGTGACGGTTGCCGGGTACGTGAGTCCGCGAGAACAACCTGGAACTTCGCATCCCGCAAGGGACCCCTGCTATGATCCCGCTACGCCAAGCTCCAACTGCCCAAGTTCCTTCCATCATTTGTGCTCGGCCCATACATCAACGTCATGACCCCATCATCTACAGCGGCACCGATTATCAGTATGTTGAACACTGGATAGCACACCCTACGAGCGCGTGAATACACACAACAAATGGGACGATGTGCTCAAACTCAACAACGTAATTTTATATTTGACAAAACTTACCAACTTTGGTGCACAACCAGGGAGCACACCTGACTAACTCGACTGCCTTCAAGACATGCACTCTCTGCATGCCTACATTCTCCACTAGTCCCACCGAGCTGCCGCTCAGTCATTTTCTTCACTACAAAAGAACGACAAGCCTCAATGCATATGTAATACTAGAAGCGTGACCATAAGTTACGGAATCTTCGTGCTTACATTAAAGAAGTAGAAGGCAGCACAATCAAGAAAATATCAGCAGCCTTTGCGCAAGTCTTTTTCAAGTACAATGAGCGAGATGAAAATAAGCGAGTTGATGCGGAGGATTTCGCACCTTGATATTTATGGTGGTTAGGTCTTCCCAGGACATGTAGTGGTCGCGATCATGCTGTTTCCAGGCGGCGTAGCGTCCCCATTCACTGTCCTCCATTTTGATAGCCAAGTTAGAGCTCACATACGAGCACATAGTATCATGGTAGTTGAGCCAGGAGTCCACACATATCTGGTTATGCTGATTTAGCGTTGCTCCGCTTCCAGCCACGTACGCCATGGTACCGAGCGTCGAGGAGAAAAGTATCTTGAACTTTCCGGGATAACTTTTAAAGGAATTCGCCGTCTGATTCGCCATCTTCTGCAAGGATGGCAAGCAGAAATTACGAATTAGGTTTGTTATAAAAGATGAAGAATGGTCTCATAGAAAATATTGGTTGCAATGAAAACAGCAAAATTCGAAAGCAGCCCCGTACCATGTGGTGTAGGACCAAGTTGGGAACTCGTGATACTTGAAATTAAAAGCCCTCCACAAGCGGCGTCTGTTATTCTAGCACGTGAAGCTTTGGGTTAAGGTATTTCTAACGCCTTTTGGCCCTTTAAGATTGCGGAAAAGAAAATTTACTCGCTACAGGGCATTAAATTCAGGCTAGACTGGTTTGGAATGATTTCAACGTTTATAAGATTTCATGCTTTATTCAAAATTGGCGCCGGCTTCAAATGCACCCCTGATTGTTGTCGACAGATTTACACAACCAGACAATTGAAAGAGAAACGAGGGGCGCGTTGTTTTTCCTTCCACTTTGCATTTAATATTCTTGATCCCTAAAATCATGATAAGACTAATTCTTGTCAACACCAACCATAAAACAAAAAATATCGCAACGTTTGCATTGGACTCGTAGACTGCTGACTCCTCTAAGTTTATATATATATATATATATATATATATATATATATATATATATATATATATATATATATATATATATATATATATATATATATATATATATATATATATATATATATATATATATATATATATATATGCATATATATGGAGGCAAACTACATTGCTATACAAACGTCGTGCTCACGTGCTACAGCCACTACAGCTTCTACAATGCTAGAAAGTGATAGAGGCGTTGTAAGGGCTGTCGCGAAAGTTGTAAGTGCTACTCAGAGATTGAGGGAAAAAATAAACCTGATCTAGGCTTCTTTTCCTAGGCTTCCGTTTTCAAAGCTCATAAACTGATAAGGAACATGTTTTCAAAGTGTGAATATGATCTCTCTAGAAATGTAGAAAATCAAGGGTTCTCCGTGATAAGGCTGCGAGCGAGGTGCCGCCAGAAATGTCCCAAACATTTTGTTGGAGGGCGAACAGTCATATTTGAGTTAGGATTAATTTTATTGACAAGATACTGGCAATCTCTGTCTTAGGCCTTTAGCAAAAGGTGGGGATTACCGTAAGCACATGAACAATCTCCAATTTTCTGTAGCTTATTATGCTCTGTACTAGTGTTTTGTCAAGAATGCAGTAGAAATACAATAAAATTAAAGTAAAAACGAAATAATTTTGGTTTTATGAACGAAATTCGAAAGGCAGAACGAAACTAAGCGATAAGCGGAAGTGAGTTAGATCACCGTTAAAGGCGAAGTTCTATATTTTGTCTTTGTAACACGTTAGCTTTACTCCTGCCGACGCCGCTTACTGTTAGTGTTCGGCTTGTTTCCGCGACTTTCTGAGTGGGAACAATGTCGATATACATTAAAAAACGACAAAATAAGAAATAAAAGCTTGGAAAAGTCAGCACTGTACAAGGTTGGAATAAAGAAAAGCACTATTTACACAAAAAAATGTTCTTGATTCAGAAAAGTATAACTGTTTTTAGTTTTGGACAAAATGAAGTAAAATGATATCGTGAGACAGGACCAGAAAAATAAGAGAAGTCGTTATGATCTTCCTCTCATTTAACTTTTCTCTTTATAATAAAATTATCTGCACAGTATGGAGCATCGGTTGCAAACAATTGCGATGTTGAGATCAAAAGCCGTAACTCACAAATGTGGGCACTTCTTTGACATGCTTTCCTTCCTTGTATGAAACCAGATGCGATTGGCACTTGATGCCACTAATCCTGACGCCGGGAGTGACGTGCGTCTGCAGGATCACAATCTTCACTCCACTGGAAGAGTACATTTAAAAGCATAACGAGAAAGGGCATTAGCCGAACTGCGGTTCCAGGCGCCCTGACTACTGGAAGAGCAGTCAGTAATTATTAATCCTACTGAACGCGGTAGCAGTGGCGCGCTCATAAAGAGATAGTGGGAACCGAAACAAATTGGGGTCATATCAACGAAAAAGACCCCCCCCCCCCCCCCACCCCCCCTCCGACGGCAGAACTTCCTTCTTCAGCGTATAAATTTTACCATATGGGAAGGACGTTGGAAACTGTCGGTAAAATAGGATAATCGGGAAAGCCGTGTCACATCCTTTCTGAATTTCCCTGGCCCGTTAGACAAAAGCAAACTATTCCTACTATATATATATATATATATATATATATATATATATATAGTAGGAATAGTTTGCTTTTGTCTAACGGGCCAGGGAAATTCAGAAAGGATGTGACACGGCTTTCCCGATTATCCTGTTTTACTATGAAATATATTTTATACTATATTTATTTTTATTTATTTTATATTTATATTTATTTTCATTTAGTACAATAGTACAATAGGCTGCAATACAATACAATTGTATATAGAATAGTATACAATTTTTAGTAGTACAATACGCCAATATGCTTCTGCCTTAGCGTCAATCGCACAGCTATCAGCAAACTGGCAGCCAATTATTCTTGAAGGACTTGTATTTTCTTTACCATAGCAAGTTTATGGTGTGTGTGTGTGTGTGTGTGTGTGTGTGTGTGTGTGTGTGTGTGTGTGTGTGTGTGTGTGTGTGTGTGTGTGTGTGTGTGTGTGTGTGTGTGTGTGTGTGTGTGTGTGTGTGTGTGTGTGTGTGTGTGTGTGTGTGTGTGTGTGTGTGTGTGTGTGTGTGTGTGTGTGTGTGTGTGTGTGTGTGTGTGTAATTATTACCTGACTTAGTAATATTTTTACGCTATGTTTTCTATGTAACCCTTGCCCATACTTATATCTGGAATACTTGCTTTGTTATCTTTATAGTCTTCTTTTTATCAGTGTTTTGTTCATTGTCGGGTTTTCCTCTCGTCATTTATCGAGCCGTCTTTTATCACTATCGTGTTGTGGCGTTTTATTTGTTTTATTGTACTTTATTATTATGCAGTGTAATTTGGATTACTATCTATAAATATTCAATGGTTCGTAAAAGAAAGTGACCTTTCTGAACTTATTCCCCAGTCGCACACCGACACACGTACTTTACGAGTTGACCGGCTTAACTCTTAAATGTGTTATCAAACCTCATAGAGGGATGACGGGTAACAGTAAAGGGGATCCCGCGCCTCTGTTGACCGTAAATACGGGGTTTGTGAAAGATGGGGATGAAATTATTTCATGGAATTACTTACGTATTCCTAAAATAGCCCCAGTAGAGGAACCTCCTTGCCAATTTTGGCTTCACTTGGACCCTTTCCGAATTTGTCAGCTTTTTTGAATGTGTTTTTTTATTTATTCAGTTGCGAGGTCATATGGCTGTTACTTTATGACCCTACCAACCTATCAGATTTTTTTTTCAGACTAAGTTTGGCGACTGTGGGCGTGATGCCAGTCACCAAGCCCAACTCGCCTTCACGTGACATTTGTCTTCGTATCTTCTTCTCACATGATTATATTGGTCCGCGTACATCAGGGGCGTTGTTGGCAGGCGCATTTATCTACCCTGTTCATCTACTCCACAATGGTATGCCACCTTTGAATCAGTTATTTTTTGTTGCCTTAGTGCGAAATAAACTTAGATAAGGCGAAGCACAGCTGATCAGGTGTATCGAAAATGCGGTAGGTCTTAACAGTGGGCATTGAGTAATAAATGCCGGTTGATCATGATATTTTTTTCTTATGCGTGACAGTTTGCGAACAGATAGGCGGTGCACAGGTGCAGTGACGCAGGCTTCAGTGGAGGGGCGGGTACCTCTTTCTCTCTGCCCATTTTCCTCGACAGAAGCTGACTTCATGCTGACTTCATGAAGCTTCATGGGTCTGACCAGTTTACAGCATGCCTACGGTGGTACCCCCCTTTTAGTCGGCAGTTTGACTGGTAAAACTGATCTTCCTCTCGGTAATCGGAGGAAATTCAGCCGGTAAGCGATATAATCCGCATCAGTCGTCGTCCGCACCTCTCGTGTGAATATCGGCTCAGCCCATTGTTAAGGCTCGTTCATGAAACTTACGGGACGTCCTTAATTTTGCTGGCGATTGTGGAGGCTGTGCGTGGAGTGGTTACGAATCCACCGAGGAAGACAGTCGCTTCGGGTTTGCCAGACAAGATATCGCTGAATGCCTGAGAAAGGAAAGAACAAACCAAATGACTTTCTCAATGATTGTGCTATGCATTTTATAGAGAAAGTATTGCTTTTTTGAAGCGTGGAATGCATAACAACTGTGACCGCCGAATGGCAACAAAAATATAACGTGATTTCGTATAAACACTGCGATGTAACCGTTCGTTGCGCAGCATTTATGGTGGCGTCGCATCATTTCGCTTCCAATTCAGTATCCATATGCTAGTGCAGTTGGAGGTCAGTTAACGACAACGATTCGAACCGACGACATATGCACACCCAAATGTCTCGCTTTAATTGTAAGAAATCGAAAGCTCATTGCCGAAAGCGCATGCGGGTAGCATGCAACGACAGCCCCGCGAGCAGTTGGGATGTGTTTCTGCTTCTCCGCTTTGCAGTAGGTCCTGATTTAAATCTCCTATGAACGTTTTGTGTAAACAGACTTTCGAATATGATACCCATTTCACTTCCTCCACTGTGGTAAACATCGTACTACACGCCGGCCGTGCCTACCGCAGAACCCACGCCAACGATACGATGGATCCTTTGCGCCAGCGTCAGACTAGTGTGCTAAAACTGGCCATTTCCTTGAATAATAAGCCTACTGACAAAAACAGAACTTCCTTGAGGATCGCTGACTCGTACAGTTTTGTTGGTAGGATTGATAACTGCAATACAAGTAGTGTTTCCGCTCGCAGCCAGCTGCCCGTCGCTGAAATTAAACGTATCATTCCTTAGTTATGGGTCAATGAGATGAACAGTAAGGCAATTCCTTGAGAGCCCATCCATATATGTTGTAGTCAAATGGTAGAACCGAATCAAAATTTTCTGCTTCGTTTGGGGCAGTCGTATTCCAATGGCAGAATGGAAGCGAGGACTGGCTGTTTCAATGGAAGATTGGGATCAAGTGTATATCCCGGACTCCTTGGAGCAGAGATATTTGCTCCACCTAAATCGGGAGATTTGGCCAGAAGCCAGTGCGCCGCGTCTCACGTATTCGTTTCTGCTCAATGCCAGGACCGCCACATCCTCAATTCCTCACGGTGAAAAAGCTTGCGTGGCGGGCTGCATAGAAATCGAGCAAGGAGTGGGCGTCGGCGGCAAGCACCGGCATCAGCCTTATCGCAGTGGGTAGCCGTCGCAACGACGCTGTATGGACGGACGAGCAGTGGCTGTCGATTGCAAAAGAAGCTAGTACAGCATAAGAAGAAATAACTTATCTGGTTTTGGTTTTGTGGTTTAACGTCCCAAAGCGACTGAGGCTATGATAGACGCTGTGTTGGGGGGCTCCGGAAAATTCGACCACCGGGGGTTCTTTAACTTGCACTGACATCGCACAGCAGACGGGACTCCAGCTTTTGGCCCGCATCGAAAAGCGGCCGCTAAAGCCAGGATTCGACCCCGCATCCTTGGGCACAGTAGTCAAGCGCCCTAACCACTACACCGCCACGGTGAGGTGGAATAAGTTATCTGCCGTAAGCTTTCCTTTCATGTTAACCTTACAAAACACGTCACGTGAGCTGTATGAATGATTATCAATGTTGTTCCTGCACACTTCGGCGGCAGCAAGGCGACGAAACCCCGCAGCCAGCCATGGCAGCGTAGACATTCGAAGCACATTTTGTTTGGCATTCGGATCTTGTAAATGGCTCCGCATCACAACCGACGTGAGGACAGCGTTTCTTAGCATTGTTTACGTTATTTGTACTATAACGTGCGAATCCCTGAATTACTGCAGGTAGGAAATATTTGCATTCCTTTTTCTTGAAATGCCGTCGCGCTGCGCTCGGCGTCGGCAGCTTTTTCAAATGGCATCTTTGCCACTTCAAAGATATGTGTTAGCTTCGATCCAAGATTTGATTATATGCTAAGAAAAGCAAATATTTATGCCATTAGATATGCAGGATGATCTGAATCTGAGCTAGTTGGTGCATAATAATGTGGAAATACAGCCTAACATGAAAAAATACATAAGGGAGACAAGACGACACGAGGCTGACACGATACGAGGCGACACGAGGTCAGCCTCGTGTCGTCTTGTCTCCCTTATGTATTTTTTCATGTTAGGCTGTCGTTCCCCATCATTAGGTATACGCTTGTTTGGCAATTGCTGCAAAAATGTACTCGTAAAGCGAAGGCGACCGAAGGCTATGACGGCCATTGCAGAGAGACGAGTCACGAGAACCAATTGTGGGCGCTGATTGGCTTACGTCCACCAGAGAGCATGCTCCCACAGGAGCGCTAGGGCATTTCAGATTAGCAAGAGACTTTTAGAAGATTGGTGGATAAATAACAGGGTCTAAAAGTCTTGCGGAGTCACGAAATAGAACTTCTTTAAACGCGAGGAATTTTGTATCGATACGGTGGTGCAACAGTCCTTCGTGCAGCACTCAGGGTCGTGTCACACCAGTTCGCTTCACATTTAGCATCTAGCTGCCACTCAAGTTGAAGGCTAGTTTGTAATAGTTATTCGAAACAACTACATAAGTACCTACCCTTGCTTACCGCTAATTGTCAGTGCAGCTGTCCATCGAGAAGTGAGGTCGCATCAATTGTTCGTAACAATTGGTGCTATCATAAATCAGGCGTCATTGGTACAGTGAATGTGGTCGTTGCTCTGACGCTATGCTGCACCCCCCCCCCCCCCCCCCCCCATCCTGATTAGTTTCGAATCGTGCTTCTCATTAGACTGGAGGTTCCTTGCCACTATTGCCTTGCTTTCGCTGTTACAATTTGCCAAATCGTTTTCTCGACCATGCTGTATCCGCTGTGTGATCTGCATCCGCCATTAGTTGACGACACCGGTGTTTAGCAGCATTGTGAGTTTCACGATCCGACACGCTCGGCTCCTGTTTCACTGACTCTGCAGCCTTTTTATAAAAACGACCATGCTATCGCGCGACACCATGAATCACACAATTTTCTGACGCAGTGTTTTTGTACATTACATCACTTAACCTCAAAGAACAATGCTATAGGTCAAGGCCATCTGCCAACGCTGATGTTGCTGCAGTTGAAGGTTTGACCTGAAGGTCGGCTGAAGGTCAAATGCCGAGCACTACATGGAACACTGATTTCGCGTTGAGTAGAGCTATCGTTATAAACAGAACTAAATGAATTTATACATAATATTACATTGAGATTGCTTTTTGAATAGGGGAAAGAAGAACGCGACGCTATTCAAACTCACCGACGTCACTGGGGAGAATGTGGTCATAACGGCTCGAGCGAAGATTATGTCGAGAACTCCCATCGCGACCACATGTGGGGGACCATCAACGAGGCGTTTCACAGTGTCCGTTAACTTCGGAATCTGCTGAATGGTGCTCCCCGCTCTCGTTGCTTGTGCTGTTGTGAAGCTCACGCCAGGCCGAGTTGTCCCGTTCTTCTGAAATGCCTAAAGGAAAAAGGACGAATACTATAGTCGCAATAATGGCATAGGCGTTCAGACCCAATGCTGGTGCTCACATTTGATTTACGCCGAATATATGGCGACCCGGCATTGCGACAATGTAGATGGGAGTTTTGTGCAATGAATGCCCCAATTCAGACGCCACTTTCTTCGCTTCCAACCATTTAAAAGTGGCTCACCACGAGTATCTTTTACGAAAATGCTGGCGCCTCAGTGCATTTCACCAGTGAAAACTGCACGCCATTTGCTTGCTATAAAAAAACCAAGCTCGCGTGTTCTCTCACCCTTAGGAATGTTTCCGCGGAATAAATGCTGATGGACCATCTTCTGGACTTGGAGTGATTCTTGATCTTTGTCGCTCTCTAATCAAGGTTCACGTCACTTGGCAGGAGATTAACATTTTGATCGATTAAAATTGCTTCGACCTCAATGGTGTGGGGCAGAAAAGGAATCCAACGTGACTGAGTCCGCGGCAGGGGTGGTTCTACCGCGCGAGCTTTAGTTAGCTTCCTTTCACGACAAACTCTCCCAATTGTTGTCCGGCAACTGGGGTGAACCGGACGAAGAATGAAGGTTTGCGCTGCCTGCGATGCGAGGCTTAGTGAAAACTTTATTGCCCGGCGCCGTAAAAGGCCCGAGTTCTGGCATGCGACGCGAGTGGCGTCCGGTAGCGAAATGACTGGAAGAAGATTCAATTGAACGAACCATTGCCGAATACACCACTGATGTGCTATTGTATCCGGCGCAGTTGAGTTTCACTCTTAACAAAATTAAGCGAATTGAAGCTTTCGACTCAGCAAAAACGTTCGTACATTTTTACAGATGTCCACGAATTTTCAGCGGCCTTTGAAAACCTTCGCACTGTCATAGTTCACACTTCAAAGCAGATGCCTCCTTTAAGTTGCTTCACTGCGTACCTCGCTGAAGAGTAGCCATGCTTGAAAATTGTAAGCTACAGCTTCTATTTAAGCTTTAAATTACAATAATCAGTGCAGAGGCTCTACAGGGAATTACTACAATTCAATAAAGATAGGAAGTGCATGACACATTTCCTGAGTTTGAGTACTCAAAATATTTGTCTTTTCGAAGCACTTGGTTGCTTAGTTTCACCTCGGCTCATTTCAAACAGGTTCTACGTACTTTATGAATGGGAACAAATTTGCTTTAGCGAACATTTTCTGAGGTACCCTGCAGTTGCGTTATCTCAAAGTATTGGGCGCGAGAGCCACCACTGGAGCGGATGGCGCTAGCGTCGACCTAGGGCAGCAAGTGGGATCACGTGACTCCTCTTATTGCTGCTGGAACAGACGCTCTATTTAATTTGCGCATTTTAAACGCTAATATTCGCTTTTTTTCGCAGTTTTGCTTGATAACGAGTGCCAGCATTGCATTTTTGATCTTGAATCGTTGGTGAGGTTGCTGAAGTTTAACCTGTTGCCACTATCCTTTATTGCTCTGTATCCGGACGTACGCGACGAAACACGGTGCAAGCTCCCATTGCTACTCGAAAAATAACCCCGCGGAATCTTCCTTAATCCAGATTTGAATGGGGAAATAAGCGAGTGGTCATTCTCATGTGTGCAGGAGACATTTCAGCGGGAAACATTTCGTCCATGGAGTTAGCGCTAAACAGTTAGGTGAATAGCGGCAGAAGTAATGGCGCACGCGTTTTAATTTGCGCTTATCACTTGTGAAGCTAACCAAGACGTATTGCCGGTAAGATGAAAAACATTCTGCCTTCACGATGCAGTATGATCCCAGAACAAGGAAGGATCGCGCGAAAAAAAGAAGGTTTCATTCTTCTGAATGAAGGCGTTGACACGGAAGTTTCACTGAAGTGAGCTGAAGATTCTGCAGCCACGGGCAGCGGTATGCATGATGAGTATTCGCAGGCAGCGTCTGCAGTGCTGATGTAATTTAAAATGCCAGAGTACATGAATAAATAGGAAATAGAGCGTTACATGTTGTGATATGCTGAGGTATGCGCCAGTAAAGCTACTCTGCGTACGCGCTCCCGAACCATGATTGCCAGTGACGGTAGTCAGTGCACAAGAATTCACTGCGTGGGAAGCACTTTTTCACACTTGCTATAAATATGAAACCACTTCTTTTCCACCCTCTAACTTGTCTGTTCTAATATGTTCAAGGGAGCAGGTGAACGGCACCGCTTCCGCCGGCGCTATTTGAAGGCGGTCAGCCACGGAGCAAATAATTCTTATATTAGAGATTCACTGGAAGCTTTCTGCTGACCGGTTGTGTGAAAGCTTCAGTTCCTCCCATAATCGCAAAAACATCGCTGACAAGTGTGCGCGCGTTCTCGTCCAAGTAAACTTATCGCCGGGCCCACGCTTCGGCAGCTAGCAGACTCGAAGTGTTATCTCGCTGAATGAATGGGCCTAGTACCTCACATTAAGCTTAAACAGGCCCAAACCGAAGTGTAAATAAATAAATATGCGAATGCAGCTTTAGCGGTGCAACTAAACTGCACAGAAAATGATCGCACAGCAGCAGTTCAATGCCGGTAACCCACTTAGTACGTCACGCGGGGCTGTCGACAGGTGGCGCCACGGTATGTCCTCGCGCTCAATATGCGTTTAATCTACGCGCGCTTCGAGCATGTTTTGCTTTAAAAGGACAAAGAGGAAGAGTGTAGGGCTCGAAACTCACTTTAAGGAAAACTTTCCATTGGGTTTCGCCGAACTCGCTGCCCAGTTCGCCTTTGACGATGACAAGGTCGCGGAAGACGACGTAGTCGCAGAAACCGGTCTCAATGGCCGCAGGGCTGAATAACTTCATGCCAACTGCGCAGAACAATATGCCCTTTTTGTTCGGATCCCCGGTCACCGCCGTAGTCTTCTTCGTAGTCGTTGTCTTCTTCGTGGTCGTAGTCTTCTTCGTGGTCGTAGTCTTCCTCGTGGTCGTAGTCTCCTTCGTGGTCGTAGTCTTCTTCGTGGTCGTAGGCTTCTTCGTGGTCGTAGTCTTCTTTGTGGTCGTAGTCTTCTTCGTGGTCGTAGTCTTCTTCGTTGTTGTAGTCTTCTTCGTTGTCGTAGTCTTCGCCGTTGTCGTAGTCTTTTTCGTTGTCGTAGTCTTTTTTGTGGTCGTAGTCTTCCTAGTGGTTGTAGTCTTTTTCGTGGTCGTAGTCTTTTTCGTGGTTGTAGTCTTCTTCGTAGTCGTAGTTTTCTTTGTGGTCGTTGTCTTCTTGGGAGTCGTAGTCTTCATCATATTCGTAGTTTTCTTTGTGGTCGTTGTATTCTTGGGAGTCATAGTCTTCATCATAGTCGTAGTATTCTTCGTACCCATAGGCCCTTCGGTAGGTTTTTCTGTAGCAGTGGACGTATGCGGGCTGGTTTCCGCAATAATATCCTCTGGAGTTTCGCTCGTACTAGGTTTCTTCGTTGCAGCTGCCATCAGAAATCAGAAAGTTTATTGTTATTTTATGACTTATATTGCGTTTTTTATGTAAGGACATCACACCTGAGCCCAAGGTACGTGTGAAGAGTCCATTATATATACGTAGTGCAACGCCAGCGATCTTTAAGCAATCGAAATGGGCACAAAATGCACAAGAAAAAAGAGCTACAGAAATATAAAGTAGGAACATTACACCTCAGCACAACAATTTTGTCGGGGGTCCTTAAATGAAACGGAATTCAGTGCTCGATCCAAAACGTGAAATCGAACTCCCGTGGTAAAATACCTGCGGTTTTAAGAAATCAAAACTCAAAACAAATTTGCTAAAATTAAGGAGCAAAAAGTAAAAAAAAAAGGAAATCACACTTCAGCACCAGCACAAGAAAACTGTGAGTGGTCCTTATATTCTCAAGTTAGTAAAACACCAGCGATCCTGCAACAATCTAAATAAGCACAAAAATACGCAAGAACTAAGAGCAACAAATTGGATCAAAATGTGTAAAGTTTATTTCACTTTCTTTTCTTGGGTTCAAGTGCTCTGGTTGCATTTAGTATGTGCAGGTGACATATCTGACGTAATAGCTTGCACTCATCTTGTTCTATAGCTCTGTAGCAAAAGCGAAATCATTTGTTCGAAAGAGTGGTGCGGCCAGCCTGTCGGATACAATTGATCGGAATGCGTGTGCTCGTTGGTGATTTGTGGACGTTATGGTGCGAGGAATCAGTCTGTAATTTAAGCGCATGCACAAGTTAAATAATAATTGTGAGTGAACTGCTTAATGTTGTAAAATACGTTTATGCACATATCAATACGTGCATAAACGTATATATCAATAATCCCGGCCTCGGCGGCTGCGTTTCGATGGAGGCGAAACGAAGTGGCGTCCGTGTGCTGTGCGATGTCAGCGCACGTTAAAGATCCCCAGGTGGTCGAAATTACTCCGTAGCCCTCCACTACGGCTCCTCTTTCTCTCTTTCCACTTTCATTCCCACCTTCCTCCCTTCCCTTACGGCGCGGTTCGGGTGTCCACAGAGCAAGTGTGACAGTTACTGCGCCTTTCCCTTCCTGTGAACCAATTTATTTATTATTATTATTATATCAATACAGATGGTCTAAACTTCTAATGTGCAGCAGAACATTGCTTCTAAAGTTTGTCCCGTGCTTGAAATACGCAATTAAGACTTCCATAGTATGCGCAGATGACATATCTGACGTAATAGTTTGTGATGAACTTGTTCTACAGCTCTGTAGCAAAAGCGAAACCATTTATTCGAAATGGTGGATGGGCCAGATGCGTTTTTGAATATAGCTCAAAACTACTTGAGATGATCTGCGCATATATTAATTGCTATATATGATTGTTGAGGTGAAGTTATGCAATAGGTGGAAAAACTTACGACCAGAACGTTCCCAAAATTTATAGGTACATCTCATGACATGTAATAATACTGCGCTTTTCGCCCAAATTATGCGGTGTGAAAAATTATGTAATCGGTAAAACGATGCCTCCTGAGCTGTCTCGTCTAAAAGAGAACTTATATGGAACGGAGAACATGATATGGACCGGTAATTTTCCAACAACATTTTTCTAACAACATTTGGCCGCCTTTCCTGTGCATTGGTATTACCCTTAAAATATTCAACAATGAAGACGATCAACCAGTGCCGAATATACATGTAATGATATGTGCTATGGTTTCGAAAATGTGATTTCAGAACTGCTGTTAATGGTATTGTTCGTGACACCGTTTTACGTAAACGATATGCCGCGCGACAGACTGGGGGACGCACTTCCCTTTGCAGTGACAGCATAAATGACTCCTTCTGCGACTAGTTTTGCAGATACTCGTCCGCCAACACTCAACACTGACCAGCGTGCACTTTGCACTTTCTTGATCACCGATCTCTCATTTTTTCCCCTGTTATCTCACAAACTCATAAGCACACAAATTTACGCCACCATATTGTATAAAAGAATTCTTGACTTCGGCATAAAGCCCCGCTTTGACCAAACCGTACGAATGCGCCTTCGTCGTAAGAGTTCCAGTTGCAACCCCCCCCCCCCCCCCCCATCACCCTCATAAAAAAGCTTCGGCCAACTCGGTCATGGGTCGTGGTTTTGTGACGTCACATAACTCGCTTACCAATCAATGTCTGGCCATGACATCTGCGTGCTACCCCTGTCGAAGGCATGGTCATGATTTATAGCTCAGAACGCCTACGACAGTCTCCCAACTGAGCGGGGGCCTTGCCGCTGTCTCATTCAAAAGGAGTTCTTTTACAGCATGTTCGTGTGGTTGATGGTAAAAAAAGTTTTTCGCCCAATGTTTATTCGAGCGACCGTGGTTTTACTGCTGTTATGCTGTTTTTGAAAGTCTTGAGATAAGATGCCCAGCGTTGCATTTGCTGACATGCATGGCTACTATACAGTCTACCATTTTTGTTTTTTAAATGAGCTGGGATTTTTTGTCAAACTAACTTCAAAGGATATAGAATCACTTGTGTAAAAATGGGTAAAAGATCTGTGATGCTACTTGTGATTGATTCGGAAGAGATTTAAACAAAAGTTGCAACAATAAAATGAGATCAAGTATGCAAGCATGCATTCCATTGTTGCAGAGGTTTCTGTGTGGCAGGTTACCATTTACGTTAGCGTGTGATGAGGGAGGAAATCAGTGCAACCGCCACCATATTTGTGCCGTTTATATTAATGTAATTGATACGAGGTTTTTTGGAATCCCCAACGTGCAGTAAAATTTGTAATAAGGGGTTATGCTCATCAACATCCACCCAAACATAGCCAGACATACGGCTACAGAGGAATGCCACGCAGTTTCCATATAAGCGTTATAGTTAAAAACATTCTTCCTCCTCCAGAGTTAGAACCTGAGGCTACCACTGGAACGAGACAGTCGCTCTATCTATAACGTAATTTCTGACATATTAGTCATTACAATGTTAGAATTACAATATATGTGCAAGCTGGCTGAAAAAGCGATGATCATTGTAGAAATTCGCTTATTAAGTCTTTAGCTTTTTTTATAGCTTATTATGTATATGACACCAAAGCTGTTGTCGTGTTGTCTGAAAGATGGTGGTGAACGAGCTTGTTTTTCTCCATTTGGCCGAATATTGATGTCCTGTGGTGCACAGTACTAAGCATCCATGCACGTTTGTATGATGCGTATGGTTTTATGAATATTGGAATTGATTCTTTGATTCTTGAATTTTGATGTGGCATTCCGATAAGTGGAAATTTACGCGTTGGATTTCAAATATATGTTTTGGATAACATGGAAGCTGTGCTTAAAAGGTGCACACAGACTTGAAAGCGCGTCCTAATAATTTTCTAAGCATCTTATGCTGTAGTGCAGAAGTGATAACTGGGACGATGTTAGCACTACATTGTTAAAATGAACTGGTTAACAAGCTAGAATATTGTGATGTGCTGACCGATACGGGGGTAGTTCAGCAGTTGTGGCTTCAACATAGCTGGGTGGCGTGTAGCCCCCAAGAAAGAGTTTTTCTTTTTGGGCTGCATGCAAATGCAGTTGAAGAAACTTAGACAGGAAGAGAAGAAAATATTTCGGCCGATACCATGTATTTGCCAGAGAGTGCGAGTAATAATCACTGTGCGCTATTTCACTACACGGAAGCCACTGAAGCAATGGCTAAGGATACGAAGCACAGGCTCATAAGCAATTGAAACTGATCACATTTTTACATTGTAAACATTGCTGCGGCCAAGCAATGAATCTGCCTGGAGCTACCTGAAATATTGTGCAATTCATTTAGTGTAGTAGAAAGAGCTACAAAAGAAGAAACAAGTATGTATTACTGGAAAAATATATTTCTGCTGGTTATTGTTCAGATCAAATAATACATCTGTTAAATTAAGCAGCATTGCCTCGTCGCAGTGGTGCAGTGGTAAGACGTCCGACTAGTGTATCGGAGTGCCTGGTTTCGTTCCCGACCTCGGCGGCTGCGTTTCGATGGAGGCAAAACGAAGAGGCGTCCGTGTGCTGTGTGATGTCAACGCACGTTAAAGATCCCTAGGTGGTAGAAATTGCTCCTCAGCCCTTCACTACCACTCCTTTCTTTCTTTACTTCTTCCTTTCCACTTTCACTCCCACCTTTTTCCTTTCCATCACGGTGCGGTTCAGGTGTCCGCAAAAACAAGTGTGACAGTGACAGATGACAGATACTGCGTCTTTCCCTTTCTGTGAACTAATTATTATTATTATTATTATTATTATTATTATTATTATTATTATTATTATTATTATTATTATTATTATTATTATTATTATTATTATTATTATTAAATTGAGCAGTCGTTTGAGTATATTTTAAGAATCCTATTTCCATGATGTGATTTAAACACGCCTTCGATAATTGGCACAGGGATATAAAATGAGCGTCCCGAAATGTTGACCTGCTTTGAATGGAACGACTATAGGAAG
>NC_139349.1:72671392-72675403 GCF_055883805.1 Amblyomma maculatum | reverse complement strand
GGGCTGCATGCAAATGCAGTTGAAGAAACTTAGACAGGAAGAGAAGAAAATATTTCGGCCGATACCATGTATTTGCCAGAGAGTGCGAGTAATAATCACTGTGCGCTATTTCACTACACGGAAGCCACTGAAGCAATGGCTAAGGATACGAAGCACAGGCTCATAAGCAATTGAAACTGATCACATTTTTACATTGTAAACATTGCTGCGGCCAAGCAATGAATCTGCCTGGAGCTACCTGAAATATTGTGCAATTCATTTAGTGTAGTAGAAAGAGCTACAAAAGAAGAAACAAGTATGTATTACTGGAAAAATATATTTCTGCTGGTTATCGTTCAGATCAAATAATACATCTGTTAAATTAAGCAGCATTGCCTCGTCGCAGTGGTGCAGTGGTAAGACGTCCGACTAGTGTATCGGAGTGCCTGGTTTCGTTCCCGACCTCGGCGGCTGCGTTTCGATGGAGGCAAAACGAAGAGGCGTCCGTGTGCTGTGTGATGTCAACGCACGTTAAAGATCCCTAGGTGGTAGAAATTACTCCTCAGCCCTTCACTACCACTCCTTTCTTTCTTTACTTCTTCCTTTCCACTTTCACTCCCACCTTTTTCCTTTCCATCACGGTGCGGTTCAGGTGTCCGCAAAAACAAGTGTGACAGTGACAGATGACAGATACTGCGTCTTTCCCTTTCTGTGAACTAATTATTATTATTATTATTATTATTATTATTATTATTATTATTATTATTATTATTATTATTATTATTATTATTATTATTATTATTATTATTATTATTATTATTATTGTTATTATTATTATTATTAAATTGAGCAGTCGTTTGAGTATATTTTAAAAATCCTATTTCCATGATGTGATTTAAACACGCCTTCGATAATTGGCACAGGGATATAAAATGAGCGTCCCGAAATGTTGACCTGCTTTGAATGGAACGACTATAGGAAGGCTTATTTAGCGTCATTTGGGGAAGTTGTGGTTGTTCAGAGCGTTGCCTCGGCAATAGCGCAAGCGGTTGTTCACAGGTTTAAACAGCCAGCCACTTGGAGCAGCTGAATGCAACCCAAGGAAAAAACCATCTAAATCACTGACAAATAAAGTTTTTTTTTTTCTCTCTCCTTCAATACTTCAGTAATCGAATAATTTGTTTACAAATATTCTTAGTTGTTTAGTGAAAAAGGTTGCCTGTATTCGCACTCCGGTAGCTCAGTAATTTACGTAGAATGCATTAAAAGACAAACACAAAGTTTAAACATGAATGTCAAAGTCTTAATGGTGTTTTACAAATCTGCATTTCGTAAAATGTGCACTTACGTGGAGGCTTGAGGTGATATCCACCGCCACCTTCTCCGCCACCGCCGCCGCCGCCGTCGGCTTCTGAAGTTTCTGCACAGAACCACAGAAAGTATCAAGGCTTCAGTGTATACAGATCGCACTCTGCGAACGGTGAGTGCTAGAAGCACAAGGTTTTCACCCAATGCATGGTGGCAGTTTCAGTATGAACGCCTCTCGAGAGCTCTTGATCCATACAGTGGCAATAATGGGACGTAGTATGTAGTTCGGGCTTCTCTAGGCCACAATGACGCTCCCATCCCGAGGAAAACTTGAGATTGCAGTGCCCTACAATACAGTCAGTCTAAAGCTAGCACTCCAAGCCAAACTAAACCGCGACTGCGAAGCGCGCCACAGTTGTGCGAAAACTCTATTAACCTATCACTGCGGGGGGCGTGGATGCCCGTGAACAGCCTTTTGCGCTAGGAGGTGTAGCTCAGCCACGAGGGAGCGGCACAGAAAATAAATAGGAAGGTGTCTTAACAGCCGAAGCTCAAAAGGTATCGAGTAAAAGTTACCGTTTAACTGGGTCGAAGAAGACTACCCGGTGCTTACCTCCGCGTAAACCGATTAAAACGTGCGAAAGCAGTGTTTGTATTTATTTTCCTCGTGCTACTGAGATGTCAATGCGATGTAAAAGTCCCTAAGTGGTGGAAAGTATTCCTCAGCCCATTGAGATGCCAGTGCTATGTCAGTGTATATGCCCTTCCATACCTCCCCCTCCAACAAAAGGAGAGAGACCGGATGAACGCGCTCCTGCGAAGTTGCACGAAAACGGCTTTACGACTTCCCCCCCCCCCCCAGCACATGTAATTTCTGACTCCTTAAACTCGGTGTACACAACACTTTCGAGGAACTTAGAGAGGCTACACTAACGGTACAAATATCCCGCCCATCCAACTCGGCGGCTGGCCGCACTTTATTATCCCACTTAAACCTTAGTCCAGTTACACATTCCATTGATGGTGTCCCCCTTTCTCCTAACCTCCGCTGTAACCTCATCATACCTCCCATCCCTAAAAACATGCACCCTGAGCGAGACAAGGGCCGCAGAATAGCCAGGGCTCACGCCCTTCACAGGCAATATAGCGAGGACCAAGAGGTGGTCTACGTGGACGCCGCGGAATATACGTCAGGCTCCCGTATGGTCCTGGCTGTAGCCGACAATCAAGCAAGGCTGCTTACTTCCAGCTCTATAATCACCAATTCCACACCAGAGGCAGAGGAGGCAGCCATTGCACTTTCTCGTCTCTACATTTGTCACAAAAATTATCTCTGACTCCAAATCTGCGTTCTAAATTATGCAAACGGCTAAATATCCCGCACCACCACTCACATATTACGCTTCTGGCAGCCGCGGCACCCCATAGCCTCATCTGGACGCCAGAACATGCTGGCCTCACTGGAAACGAGGAGGTTAATTCCCTAGCCCGAGGTCTTACTTTCCGGGCTAGAGGAATGGTGCCCCCTCTACAGGCCGAGGAGCGCCTGCTCTCCTTCCGTGATATTCTCTTGTATTACCGGGACAAACGAAGGGAATATACACCCCCGCCCATTCTCTCACCACAGCGTAGGCCGTACACTGGCGAAGCTTGCAGACTCGGACTGCTCCATGCCCTACACTTCTACGTGCCCGATACCCAGACCAGTTTTCCTCATCATGCAGACTCTGCGGCAAACCAGGACACTTCCTACAAATCCTTCTTACATGCCTCACCTTTCCTCCTCTCCCATCACCGAACGTCGCAGAGTCCTACTGGGAGCCTCTCATGAAGAGCACCTCAAGTCAAAACAAATGCAAGATCATTTCCAGTGCTATGAGGAGGATTGCTCTTCAAGGGCTTTCTTTTGCCTTTTATGGATGTCTTCCATGTAGTAAGGGAGCACCCAAGTGCCAGGCAGTGGGCTTCGCCGCAACTGTTTGTTCCAATGGCAATAAAATGTTTCTACCACCACCACCACGTAAAAGTCCCTAGGCGGTGGAAATTATTCCACAGCTCTCTTCTGTAGTACCTCTTCCACTCCCACCTATTTCCTTTCCGATACAGTGTAGCTTAGCTGTCCAGCGAAAAGTGTGAAAGATACTGCGCCTTTCCTTCTCTATGTACTAATTTGTAATTTGTGCAGAGGTTGCAAGGCGCCCATGCATTGTGCGCCAGTGCACGTTAAAGAACCCCATGTGGTCGAGATTTCCGACGACCTTCAGCGCAACATCTCTCAGTTTGAGTCTTTTTGGAAAAGCGCAGTTATCTGATTTGCTTCTCAGTGGACAGCCGCTACCACCACTACCTACACGAAGCGGACATACAAACGTTAGACGCTTTTTAAGCTTAGAAACTCCGGATTGGTACTTTTGTGTCAAAACGTACAATTGGAGAACGACCTCAGCACATTTGATTAATGAATGCGCGTAGCCGAGTACGCGATGAGAACAGGTAGAAAAAGGGAGATGAAAGAATTAGAGAAAACTATAGAGATCGCGATGCTTGAGACAGCATATTAAACAATTGGCGCGCCTAATTGATATTTAGAACAGAAGCGTGTCTGCTTGAACTGCATTCTCAGAGTTGAATTGTTAGAAATACATAATCGTATTGTTCTTTTCTGGAAGCGCAGTCGCACTAGGCAGATGCGACACTCACGCAGTATTAACTAACGAACAAATG